>NC_139970.1:44962154-45032154 GCF_963993115.1 Abramis brama
GTGTCTTAACTGTAACTGATTATTAATAACTTAATTAATGTTTGCTTTTTCCGTAGTAGTTTGACTTTTTTTGGACTTAACCAAGTTTAGTGATTGTTCTTTTCTCATATTGAACATATTTTGATGATTTAATTGATCTTGTAGGGTCATTAAAAACAAATATAGCCTCTGAAAGACACTTTTGTACATTTGTCATTTCTAGGCCTGGAAAAAACCTAAAGAAATACTGAAATTTTACTGTAAAAATGTTTTATTTTCTGGCTCATGCTAAGCTCTAAAATTTATAATAGGCTAGAATTTTTTTGTTTGTATTTTTGCAAAAAAGAATACTTTATATTTTTCTATCTATTCTCAAAATCCTTATAGCACTCTTTAAATAGAGAATAAAGTTAAATTGATGAAAAAAAGTGTAGGATGTACGTTACTCCTTTGTAAACGACACAGTTGAAAGCGACAAGCACAGAACAAACATTTAAAAAGATGTCCATCTGAATATTACAGACTTTTATTTGCATTACAAAACAAAAATTGTGCATTCCAAGACGTCAACATACAAAAAAAACACTGCATGACTTTAAAGCATTTGAGCAGAGATGTTACAAGAGCGAGTCTCTGTTACGTGTCACTCAAATCCTTGGCCCCGCCCCCGACCCCGCCTCCTCGTCATCCTCATCCGTATCAACAATCTTCATCAGAATATCAGTGGTGCGGTTTACAAAAAGAGGAGTACGTGGGCACAGAAACAAAGGGCTTGTACGGTCGTCTGCATTTTTTTTTTTTTTTTTGGTTGTCCAATCACAATGCGACTTAGGTCATATTTTTCCGTTAAAAGTTAAACAGCGAAAAGACGTGAAAAAGAAGGCAATGTGGAATGTACAGTGCATAGAAGTGTGGAGAACGAGTTTCATGACGAGCCCGCCTGCTTCTCCTGTTCGATGGCTGGAAAACAAGAGCAAAAAAAAAAAAAAAAAAAAGAGTTATTGGGTTTCATAATCATAATTTCATGTTCGTTCCTCAAAGGAAAGTGTGCAGATTCTTACTTTCTTTTGACGGCAAAGGATTTTTCTCCTGAGTTTCTGTTTTCTTCAGCTTGGTTTTGTCAAAGCTGGTCACTTCCTCGAGATTTGGCTTGTCAGACATGTTTGCAGTGGGTCTGAAATGAAATGGCTTGCCATTAATGTTGAGAAAGAAACACACACACATACACACATACATGACGATCTCCATTAATATTCATATAAGTGACCGAACAGTATGGGCTTTTTCCAAATGTTTCCCCAACATTTGGTATTTGGTCAGAGTTTACGTTCTAATGCATGACTAAATAATCTAAATATGCTTTAAAAATGCAATAAAGAACAAAAGTGCAGCCAGTAACGCAGTAACTGTGGTAAAAGGAAACGCTGCTGTTGCATCACAGTCTTGAGAAACCACCGCCCTTTCCTGCTCATTCTCTCATATTTCACTTCTTATCAATGTTTCCATCAGTAAACACATTCTTTCTGCTTTTGCACTTATCTGAGCATATTTATCCGAACATTTATGCTATATTTCGAGGCGTGGGATGTAAAAATCGATCACGCTTAGTCATTACTGAACAAAGAAAATGCATGCATCTATTGTCTCTGATACATATGTCGCAAAAAAAATCAAATAATATAGCGATTAAAAGTCACATTTCCTGTATAGCGGATGCATTTATGCCACAAATAACGTTACATTCGCCAATTGTGCGCGTGAGGTAAAGTAGCGTCTGAAAACGCTAGAGTATAATTAAGAGATTATAAACAAAAAAAGCATGATGTTGTTTTTAAATATATAAGAGTATTTAAAAGGCAAAAGAGAGATTCTAGCGCTTACCAGAGTGTGTGTTGGTAGTTGAAGTGGTTATTCTCCAGCAGCAGATGCAGCAGTGTGAGGAAAAGCGCAGAATCACGGCATTTATAACCAGAGATATGCAAATCACGCGGGTGACGTCACCGGACCGTTAGATGAATCATTACTCTGTGGAGTCTGCGGGAATCGATAAACCAGACAACTATAGGCTGTGAGAAAAATACGCATTTTAGCCCAAGAAAGAATGGAAATATGCAGGTATTTGAGAATTTAGCAGTTAGAAAACGTACAAGGAAGTCGTAGCGCCATATGCTGACTTTGAAGTGAACGACGCCCTCTGTTGTGCAACAGCGACATCTAGTGGACACTACAAACGTCACATTCGCCTTCTTGAACTATGCCCTAAGTATGTACTGTTTTTGTGAAGAATAAGTAGTACATACTTTTGAGTGTGTAGCATAAGAGTAGGTAAGATTTGGGTCAAACTAGTACTTCATCGTTGTGTCGCTTAGTCACGTGCCTCCATCACCGTTTAAACTGCCCTGTCAATCATCTTGTCACAATTAAAATCCTCCACATTCAATGTAATTTAATTTCCAACCGTTTTGGAGTGAAATGTAGTAGCACGTTGGTCTGCCAGTCATGAACTCTCCTCATTGTGTGTGCATAGCCTAATGATGCATTTAAAGATAATCACCTAACGACTTCTTAACAAAAGTTCACAATGCTGTTGTTGCAGATGAAATATAATGTGGATAACATTAAATAAATGTCTTTTTTGTGAGATAAGATACTGATAATTATTCAATCACTCAAATCCCGTCTATCTAAACCTCTGCTTAACCGTTGGTCTCGCACATCCGCCATGTTTGTAGTTTTTTTTTAACACGTTGTATTCGTGTTTGTAGTTCTAATCGGTGCATTTCCGGGTTAGGTTACACCATCCGGGAAAAACGTTTTATTGTGTGTCTTAAAGTAGGCTTAAAAGGTTTTAATAACAAATAAATAAACTGAAAGAGTGTTTTTTTATATATTTTTGGATATTCACTCAGTACAACAAGATCAGAACTGAAGATGTTTTTACTGGAAAACAAGACAAAAATACTGAAGAACATGTTTTTTTCCCCCCCAATGTTTTCATTGATTCTTTTATGGAAATAAACTGCAAACCTCCTGCCTTTATTCAGCTAGGCAAACGCTTAATATTGCTAAACGCTAATGCTCAAAATAAACAAACAAACAAACAAATAAATGAACATTATTCTGCGCTAAGTAGATCACACCAAACATGTATAACAGCATATTTCAGTCTAAAGTGTAACAGGAAGTGTGTGACATCATTTCCTGTTAGCTGCTAGCACACCACAGCAGCTCTGTGCTAAATCTGCTGACTCTCCTCATCATTTCATGATAAAAATAGGAAAAAGCTCCTTGTGAATGTTCCTTTGCACGATATCTCTCGTGTGCGTGCAAAGAGAAGCATAAGAGTTTCACAAAAAGTGAGTTTCTGTCTTAGATTTAAAAAAATAATAATAATTATAATGAAAAAGTAAAAAATACAACATTAGTGACCATGTAGATTTAATCCTCTAGTCAACAATTTTGCATTTTACTGCATAGTTTTGTGATGAAAAAATGCTCCATTGTGAAATATATGCAGAATGTGTGCAAAGAGAAACTATGAAGTTTGGACTGGTGTTGCAAATAACTTTAATAGTTTAAATTTACATTTTACAAGATTGTACAAGTGAGTTTCTGCCTTAGATAAAAAATAAACACAGGTGAAATAAATGACAACAAACTAATTAAAACATTAGTGACCGAGTGAAGGATCAATTTAGTTCTACAGCAAACATTTACAATGAAGTCCCATTAGTTAATGATAGTTAAACTATAGTTATCATTGTTAACGTTAGTTAATAAAAATACAAATGTCACCTCACACTGTAAATTATTTTTTTTCATGATTTATCACATTTTTTTTCTTTTGTCAAATCAACTTTAGATAGTTTATGTGGTTCAGATATCATAACATTTGAGTTTCTGTTGATTAAACCAACCTTTGTATTAACTCAATTTTTTAATTTCAATGAACTTAACATTTTAAGGCAACCAGGTTACTAATTTTATTATTTAAACCAACAATAAAAACTTTTTTTTTTACAGTGCAGGATAATTAAATAATATTCACTGATAATTCTTTGATTTTAATAATGTATTAGCAAATATTGAAATTAACATTGACTGAGATGAATAAATTCTTGAGTTAGTTCATGTTAACTAACGTATTAGATAATGTTAACAAATGAAGCCTTATTGTAAATGTATACGTATATATATATATATATATATATATATATATATATATATATATATATATATATATATATATATATATATATATATATATATGAACTTTATAATTTTATCAAACATAAAATTTCCTGCCTTTTTGTCATTTTGTTATGAAAACTAGAGATGCTCCTTATGAAATGTTCATTTGTTTGCATATCTTTGAAGAAAAGAGAAAGAGATTTTGTTTTAATATTTTGAATTTACATTTTACAGTGTAAAAACTTCCACCTATTTACAACTTTAAAATCAATTCAGTTCAGTTGCTGCCTTAAAAGTTGAATCAGCTTGTTTCTACAAGTCATTTCAACTTAAATTATATTAAACTGACTTAAAAAATTGAGTTAAATCTCTTTTGACTCACTGATCATAGAGTGAGTTTCTGCCTTAAAAAAACTCAATAATTAGTGACCAAGTGAATAATTAATCTTCTAGTCATGCATGAAATTTCATGTACAGTATAAAAGTGACGTCCAGCCTAGTGAAATCGACATCTTCACCCTTAATTCAATTATTATTAAAGATTTTAGTCATATTGCATAGTTGTGCTTGTTTTATTTGTGACAATAACGCAATAAACATGACAAATTGTGCGGCGTCATTTTTGTCCTTATTGTAAAGTGTTACCATATTTTCCTCATATTTTGATGGTTTAGTCTCATACTTAAGAGAAAAACTTGAGGTGCTTTATGCAACCGGCACAGTGCCTCAACAAAGATCACTTGGTGGTGAAGTATCGGCTGTAGAGGTCGCTGTACATGGCCTGGTTGTCGACCCGTACGGCGTTGCGCAGGGATTGCCAGAACCAGGCCTCGGCGGACGAGGAGCGGGGCCACTCGAGGATGCTTCGGGAACACAACCGTCTGCGCAGACGCAAGAAATGCGAGTGTTGAAGAACGGGCTCCAGGAGCAGCAACACGATCACGTCCTCGTTCTCCTCCAGGAGGCGCTGGTGGGCCAGGAACACGGCCAGCTTGAAGGATCCGCTGTTCACGTAACCCTCGGTCAGCACGAACACGGTTTTGCGGCTGTGCTGGATGCTCTGGGTCAGACTGTCCAAGACCGGAGAGCCGGGGAGCCAGTCCCGTTCCTCCAGGCAGATTGGAAGAAAGCGTTCGCCTCGCTCCTCCAGCTGCACCCGCAGGTGATTCAGCACCCAGTCGGAGACCTGCAACATCCACACTGTCACTGAGCTGAGCTTACAGGGATAGTTCACCCATAGAAATGAAACACACCCCATGATTTACTCACCCTCAAGTCATCCTAGGTGTCTTTTGAGACGAATACAATCAAACAGTTATATTAAAAAATGTTGGGCTCTTACAGGCTTTATAATGGCAGTAAGTGGCTGTTTATGTTTTGAAGTAAAACATAAAAGTGCATCTGTCCATCATAAAAGCGCATCTATCCATCATAAAAGTGCATTTGTCCATGATAAAAGTGCATTTATCCATCATAAAAGTGCATCTATCCATCATAAAAGCACATCTATCCATCATAAAAGTGCATTTGTCCATGATAAAAGTGCATCTATCCACGATAAAAGTGCATCTGTCCATCATAAAAGTGCATCTATCCATCATAAAAGCGTATCTGTCCATCATAAAAGTGCATCTATCCATGATAAAAGTGTATCTATCCATCATAAAAGCGTATCTGTCCATCATAAAAGTGCATCTATCCATGATAAAAGTGCATCTATCCATCATAAAAGTGCATCTATCCACGATAAAAGTGCATCTGTCCATCATAAAAGTGCATCTATCCATCATAAAAGCGTATCTGTCCATCATAAAAGTGCATCTATCCATCATAAAAGTGCATCTATCCATCATAAAAGTGCATCTATCCATCATAAAAGCGTATCTGTCCATCATAAAAGTGCATCTATCCATCATAAAAGTGCATCTATCCATCATAAAAGCGTATCTGTCCATCATAAAAGTGCATCTATCCATCATAAAAGCGTATCTGTCCATCATAAAAGTGCATCTATCCATCATAAAAGTGCATTTGTCCATGATAAAAGTGCATCTATCCATGATAAAAGTGCATCTATCCATCATAAAAGTGCATCTATCCACGATAAAAGTGCATTTGTCCATGATAAAAGTGCATCTATCCACGATAAAAGTGCATCTGTCCATCATAAAAGTGCATCTATCCATCATAAAAGCGTATCTGTCCATCATAAAAGTGCATCTATCCATGATAAAAGTGTATCTATCCATCATAAAAGCGTATCTGTCCATCATAAAAGTGCATCTATCCATGATAAAAGTGCATCTATTCATCATAAAAGTGCATCTATCCACGATAAAAGTGCATCTGTCCATCATAAAAGTGCATCTATCCATCATAAAAGCGTATCTGTCCATCATAAAAGTGCATCTATCCATCATAAAAGTGCATCTATCCATCATAAAAGTGCATCTGTCCATCATAAAAGTGCATCTATCCATCATAAAAGTGCATCTATCCATCATAAAAGTGCATTTGTCCATGATAAAAGTGCATCTATCCATGATAAAAGTGCATCTGTCCATGATAAAAGTGCATCTGTCCATCATAAAAGTGCATCTATCCATGATAAAAGCGTATCTGTCCATCATAAAAGTGCATCTATCCATGATAAAAGTGCATCTATCCATCATAAAAGTGCATCTATCCACGATAAAAGTGCATCTGTCCATCATAAAAGTGCATCTATCCATCATAAAAGCGTATCTGTCCATCATAAAAGTGCATCTATCCATCATAAAAGTGCATCTATCCATCATAAAAGTGCATCTATCCATCATAAAAGCGTATCTGTCCATCATAAAAGTGCATCTATCCATCATAAAAGTGCATCTATCCATCATAAAAGCGTATCTGTCCATCATAAAAGTGCATCTATCCATCATAAAAGCGTATCTGTCCATCATAAAAGTGCATCTATCCATCATAAAAGTGCATTTGTCCATGATAAAAGTGCATCTATCCATGATAAAAGTGCATCTATCCATCATAAAAGTGCATCTATCCACGATAAAAGTGCATTTGTCCATGATAAAAGTGCATCTATCCACGATAAAAGTGCATCTGTCCATCATAAAAGTGCATCTATCCATCATAAAAGCGTATCTGTCCATCATAAAAGTGCATCTATCCATGATAAAAGTGTATCTATCCATCATAAAAGCGTATCTGTCCATCATAAAAGTGCATCTATCCATGATAAAAGTGCATCTATTCATCATAAAAGTGCATCTATCCACGATAAAAGTGCATCTGTCCATCATAAAAGTGCATCTATCCATCATAAAAGCGTATCTGTCCATCATAAAAGTGCATCTATCCATCATAAAAGTGCATCTATCCATCATAAAAGTGCATCTGTCCATCATAAAAGTGCATCTATCCATCATAAAAGTGCATCTATCCATCATAAAAGTGCATTTGTCCATGATAAAAGTGCATCTATCCATGATAAAAGTGCATCTATCCATGATAAAAGTGCATCTGTCCATCATAAAAGTGCATCTATCCATGATAAAAGTGCATCTATCCATCATAAAAGTGCATCTATCCACGATAAAAGTGCATTTGTCCATGATAAAAGTGCATCTATCCACGATAAAAGTGCATCTGTCCATCATAAAAGTGCATCTATCCATCATAAAAGCGTATCTGTCCATCATAAAAGTGCATCTATCCATGATAAAAGTGTATCTATCCATCATAAAAGCGTATCTGTCCATCATAAAAGTGCATCTATCCATGATAAAAGTGCATCTATTCATCATAAAAGTGCATCTATCCACGATAAAAGTGCATCTGTCCATCATAAAAGTGCATCTATCCATCATAAAAGCGTATCTGTCCATCATAAAAGTGCATCTATCCATCATAAAAGTGCATCTATCCATCATAAAAGTGCATCTGTCCATCATAAAAGTGCATCTATCCATCATAAAAGTGCATCTATCCATCATAAAAGTGCATTTGTCCATGATAAAAGTGCATCTATCCATGATAAAAGTGCATCTATCCATCATAAAAGTGCATCTGTCCATCATAAAAGTGCATCTATCCATGATAAAAGTGCATCTATCCATCATAAAAGTGCATCTATCCACGATAAAAGTGCATCTGTCCATCATAAAAGTGCATCTATCCATGATAAAAGTGCATCTATCCATCATAAAAGTGCATCTATCCACGATAAAAGTGCATCTGTCCATCATAAAAGTGTATCTATCCATCATAAAAGCGTATCTGTCCATCATAAAAGTGCATCTGTCCATCATAAAAGTGCATCTGTCCATCATAAAAGTGCATCTATCCACGATAAAAGTGTATCTATCCATCATAAAAGCGTATCTGTCCATCATAAAAGTGCATCTATCCATGATAAAAGTGCATCTGTCCATCATAAAAGTGCATCTATCCATCATAAAAGCGTATCTGTCCATCATAAAAGTGCATCTATCCATGATAAAAGTGTATCTATCCATCATAAAAGCGTATCTGTCCATCATAAAAGTGCATCTATCCATGATAAAAGTGCATCTGTCCATCATAAAAGTGCATCTATCCATCATAAAAGCGTATCTGTCCATCATAAAAGTGCATCTATCCATGATAAAAGTGCATCTGTCCATCATAAAAGTGCATCTATCCATCATAAAAGCGTATCTGTCCATCATAAAAGTGCATCTATCCATCATAAAGGTGCATCTATCCACGATAAGTGCATCTGTCCATCATAAAAGTGCATCTATCCATCATAAAAGTGCATCTATCCACGATAAAAGTGCATCTATCCATGATAAAAGTGTATCTATCCATCATAAAAGTGTATCTGTCCATCATAAAAGTGTATCTATCCATGATAAAAGTGCATCTATCCATCATAAAAGTGCATCTATCCATGATAAAAGTGTATCTATCCATCATAAAAGTGTATCTGTCCATCATAAAAGTGTATCTATCCATGATAAAAGTGTATCTATCCATCATAAAAGCGTATCTGTCCATCATAAAAGTGCATCTATCCATGATAAAAGTGTATCCATCCATCATAAAAGCGTATCTGTCCATCATAAAAGTGCATCTATCCATCATAAAAGCGTATCCGTCCATCATAAAAGTGCATCTATCCATGATAAAAGTGCATCTATCCATCATAAAAGTGCATCCATCCACGATAAAAGTGCATCTATCCATCATAAAAGCGTATCTGTCCATCATAAAAGTGCATCTATCCATCATAAAAGCGTATCCGTCCATCATAAAAGTGCATCTATCCATGATAAAAGTGCATCTATCCATCATAAAAGCGTATCTGTCCATCATAAAAGTGCATTTATCCATCATAAAAGTGCATCTATCCATCATAAAAGTGCATCTATCCACGATAAAAGTGCATCTGTCCATCATAAAAGTGCATCTATCCATCATAAAAGCGTATCTGTCCATCATAAAAGTGCATCTATCCATGATAAAAGTGTATCTGTCCATCATAAAAGCGTATCTGTCCATCATAAAAGTGTATCTGTCCATCATAAAAGTGCATCTATCCATGATAAAAGTGCATCTATCCATCATAAAAGCGTATCTGTCCATGATAAAAGTGCATCTATCCATCATAAAAGTGCATCTATCCATCATAAAAGTGCATCTATCCATCATAAAAGTGCATTTGTCCATGATAAAAGTGCATCTATCCACGATAAAAGTGCATCTGTCCATCATAAAAGTGCATCTATCCATCATAAAAGCGTATCTGTCCATCATAAAAGTGCATCTATCCATCATAAAAGTGCATTTGTCCATGATAAAAGTGCATCTATCCATGATAAAAGTGCATCTATCCATCATAAAAGTGCATCTATCCACGATAAAAGTGCATCTGTCCATCATAAAAGTGCATCTATCCATCATAAAAGTGTATCTGTCCATCATAAAAGTGTATCTATCCATGATAAAAGTGCATCTATCCATCATAAAAGCGTATCTGTCCATCATAAAAGTGCATCTATCCATGATAAAAGTGTATCTATCCATCATAAAAGCGTATCTGTCAATCATAAAAGTGCATCTGTCCATCATAAAAGTGCATCTATCCATCATAAAAGTGCATCTATCCATCATAAAAGCGTATCTGTCCATCATAAAAGTGCATCTATCCATGATAAAAGTGCATCTATCCATCATAAAAGCGTATCTGTCCATCATAAAAGTGCATCTATTCATCATAAAAGCGCATCTATCCATCATAAAAGTGCATTTGTCCATGATAAAAGTGCATTTATCCATCATAAAAGCACATCTATCCATCATAAAAGTGCATTTGTCCATGATAAAAGTGCATCTATCCATGATAAAAGTGCATCTATCCATCATAAAAGTGCATCTATCCACGATAAAAGTGCATCTATCATCATAAAAGTGCATCTGTCCATCATAAAAGTGCATCTATCCATGATAAAAGTGCATCTATCCATGATAAAAGTGCATCTAACCATGATAAAAGTGCATCTATCCATCATAAAAGTGCATCTCACCATGATAAAAGTGCTCCACAGGCTCCGGGGGGTTAATAAAGGCCTTTTGAAGCGAAGCTAACTTCCATACGTTTGTGTAAGAAAAATATCCTTGTTTAAAACTTTTATGATGGATAGATGCACTTTTATGGACTTCAGAACAGAAACGGTCATTCACTGCCATTATAAAGCTTGGAAGAGCCAGGACATTTTTTTAATATAACTCTGATTGTATCCGCCTGAAAGAAGAATGTCATATACACCTAGGATGACTTGAGGGTGAATAAATAATGGGCTAATTTTCATTTTTGGGTGAAGTATCCCTTTAATAACCACACTTTTGTCTTCTATAGAGCGACTTATTCATAGTTTTTATGTGACGTCCCAGCAAACACAGAACGTTCCCATTTGTTTGAGTTTTTTTGGTACACATTCTAGGAACGTTCTCTAGGTCATTTTTTTTGCAACCTAAAAAGAACCTTCCCAGAATGTTTCCTGCAGTTTGTATTTTTATAACCATATGTTATGCTGAATTGTGTCATTTTTCATAAACAAAGTATATTTTGCAGATACAGTTTATTAAAGTCCCCCTGTAGTCTATAAATCTATCCCCTAAAACTCATCTTCAATCGCCAAATCTTTGCAATCTAAAAAGAACCTTCCCAGAACGTTATTTTATTTTTATAACCATATGTTATGCTGAATTGTGTCTAAGAATATGCAAATGAGGTTAATTCTCGTGTTACGCATCACGTTTGAGCTTCAGCAAGAACCAATGAGGTTCATTCTCGTGTTACGCATCACGCTTGAGCTTCAGCAAGAACCAATGAGGTCCATTCTCGTGTTACGCATCACGTTTGAGCTTCAGCAAAAACCATTGTGGTTAAAAGACTAAATGAAATCTGTTCATCATATAAAGCGATTGTGTCTCTTCAGAACATTTTGACTAAACCGCTCAATTCATATGGATTCGTTTTACGATCTCTTTATGAACTTTTTGAAGCGTCAAAGTGGAAGTTGCATGGCTATCAACGGGGGGAGAGAAATCTGAAATGAAAGTTATGGATTTGGAACATTGAGGGTGGGACATTTTTGGGTGAACTAACTCTAAGTTTATTTTTCAAACCCCATTGGCAGATATGTTTTAGGGCTTGGTGCTTTGAAACAATCTGTATAATAATATAAAGCATAATAGAAATAAGGCTGACTTGACCTGCTCGTCCTTGGTGTCGTAGGTGACGAAGGCATCGTAGAGGCAGCTTTCAGAGCTCAGGTGCTGATACCCAGTGAATCTGGCTTTCAAATAGTAGAATAAGTAGGAGACGTCCCAGTAGAAAAGGTGCATAGCGACAGCCATGAAAGTGGTGCATATAATGCACACCATGGAGAGGAAGTACGCCACAAAGGCCAATTGGTCATCGATGCATTCTTTAATGTCAAATTTTATTACAGGAACACCTTTTCTCTCTTCTGGCATGGCGCACGTCACTCCGGTCACCAATCGAGGGATTTTCACATTGGTCTTATAAATCCACAGAATGAATTCAAGTAGGTTGCATGTGCAGTGGAACGGGTTGCCGCTGAGCCACAGCGTCTTCAGGTAACTCCCCGTTCCAGGTGGAAACGTGGACTGGTTGACAGTTATGAGCTTGTTGTGACTGAGATCAAGCTCCTTAAGGTTTACTGCTCCCTTTAGAAATCCACCGGAGAGCTTAGATATTTGGTTACGCTGGAGATCGAGGAACTGTAAAGAGGGAACATCAACTGACAAATTACTTGATATTTGAAAGATCTTGTTGTTATTTAAAATGAGCTCTCGGAGATCTGGGAAATGTCTCAGCATTGTCCAGTTCAAGTTCACCAGTCCATTGTGGCTTAATCGCAACCTCTGAATGCTTCTGGGAAGAAGCGTATAAACTCTACCAGGGATTCTCTCAATACTGTTGTAGGCTATATCGAGATAAGTCAGTTTGGTCAAGTTTGCAAAAAGCCTATAGTAGGATCTGTCATTTTCCCTCCACATCTTGCCAAGACTATTGTACTGGAATTGCAGCTCTTGAAGAGACGCGCTTGAGATGGTTTTGGTGGTTAATGTTTTGATTTTATTGGAGCTCATGTTCAACACCTTCAAAGAGGGCAAATATTGGATGAAATTCAAATTGTGCGTCACGCCTGGCACAGTGAAATAATGGTCATTGTAACTAAGGTCCAGCACCTCAAGACTCTGTAACTCTTGGAAGGCATGATCGTACGCCAGATCAATTTTGTTGTAGGACAAATCTAGGTATTTGAGACCTGGAAGCAATGTGAAGTCGGATCCATTAGGAGCTGTGGCAAAGCCATTCATGGAGAGATTGAGGCAAGATATGTTCCCGTAACTCTCAAACTGTTGCGGAGAAATTAGGAATAGGTTATTTCGACTGAGATCCAAAACTCGGCCGGTGGCGTAGCACTCTGGCTTCACGAGAAATTTTGGAACATCGTAAGAATGATCTTTAGGGGTAGGTTCTGACACCGAGAGGGATGGGGATTTCAAACCAACGCCTGCATCTTTTCCCAAGTCTCTATTTATGATCACCGGGTAAAATCTGTTTTCTGAAAGATAGAGCAGTTTCACGTGTTGTAATTTTTCAAATATTTTCAAGTCTGCACGCACAATGAAGTTTATCCCTACATCCAGCACAGAGAGATTTTGTAAGCCATACAGAGAGCGGAAGGTCTTGTCTGTGATTTCTCGAAACACCAAACCTCGAATGTGCAACTTCCTTAGAGAGGTCAAGTTTGCGAAGCTGGGCGATAGTATAACCGTGTCCGGGTATTTCTTAAGGGCATAGTTAAATGAAAGATCGAGTTTGGTTAGCAGTGGCAGATTACTCAAAAAAACATTCGCTACAACAGCTTGGGACAAAAAATTAAATGATAGGTTGAGCTCCTCAAGCTTCGAAATGTTGGTGAGCCAACTGGGATCTATGGATGTGATTGAATTCCCTGCGAGATACAGAATCTGCAGCTTTCCAAGGTTGGAAAAAGCTTGTGGATGGATTTTAATAGAACCTTCTTTACAAGGAACACATGGATAGGGGGCATTATAACACCGTGGACAGTTTCCTTGGATTTTTAGAGATGTCAGATTGTCGAGTCCTTGGAAATCATGCTCTCCGACATTCTCAATTCTGTTTGAATCGAGCTCAAGAGTCGTTAAAGACCCTGGTAATCCTCTGGGCACTTGAGTTAGGTTGTTGTATGACAAAGTAAGATCTTTCAATCTCGTCAGGACTGAGAAACTTCCGTCTTCTATGCAATAATCTCTTGAGCAAGGATTCCAGTAGTAGCAGTTTTTC
This sequence comes from Abramis brama, assembly GCF_963993115.1. Taxonomy (NCBI): domain Eukaryota; kingdom Metazoa; phylum Chordata; class Actinopteri; order Cypriniformes; family Leuciscidae; genus Abramis; species Abramis brama. The sequence continues at coordinate 44,976,214 of NC_139970.1, forward strand.
GAAAGATGAAGACGTGACAGATTTGGCACATGCACAAAGGATGTCGAGTTTAACGAGGTGATCTTGTTCACTTCAAGCGATAGTTCCAACAGGTTTTTTGGAAGTTTTTTTGGTACGCACTTTAGACTGACGCCGTTAAGCTCCAGTGTACGTAACTTGGTCAAATTCAAAAACTCATTGTCACCGATAACAACCTTACCATTATCATCCACCCAGTTCAGATTTAAAACGGTCAGATTCGCCAGGTGTTGGAAAACTCCTGATGTTAAGTTCTTGATCTTGTTCTCCGATAGGTCAAGGCTGGTGGCGTTTCTTACGAGCGCTGGCACATCTTTGAGTCTACGTCCACGACAGTTCACCACAATCGTCATCTCAGTTTTGTTCTCATGTATATCGCAGGGTTGAGTCTTCAGGGTCCTCACGTCCATTTGGCACAAGGTAAGTGAGATCTTCAATGTCATAAAAAGCCAGACTTCTAATTTTATCACCTGTGGGAATATGAAACAAAGAGCTGTTAAACAACATTGCGCAAAGACTAAAACATTGTTAACACTTTTACAATAAGGTTCCATTAGTTAACATGACTACAATGCAAAATGAAAAAAAATATATACATATTTACTGATACTGTGTACATAAGCAGCCTTCTATCAGGAAGCTCTCAATCACAATAAGATTCTGATCTACAGGTAAAATAAAATCGGAAACACTTTACAATAAGGTTCCATTAGTTAACATGAGTTAATGTATTAACTAACAATGAGCAATACATTTGTTACAGTATGTATTCATCTTTGTTAATGTTTGTTAATAAAAATCCAGTTGTTCATTGATTGTCCATGTTAGTTCACAGTGCAGTAACTAATGTTAACAAATATAACCTTTGATTTTAATAACGTATTACTAAATGTTGAAATTAATATGAAGTAAGATTAATAAATGCTGTAGAGGTATTGTTCATTCTTAGTTCATGTTAACTAAAGTAGTTGACTAATCTTAACTAATGAACCTTATTGTAAATGTTATCATAAAATATATCATAAAGACTTTATAGATTTGCAATCTATAGGTAAAATAAATCTCTAAACATTCTTAAATTAAGATACATTTGCAGGAGAAGCAAAATAAATTTTAGTCTTTTTTACTAAAAATAATCTTGTTTTCCCTTTGAATTAAGTTTATTTTTCTGACTCCACTGGCAGATATTTGTTATCGTTTTAAGCATAAACTCACTTCATTTTGATAGTTTTTCTAATAACTTCATTCGTTTTGCTTCTCAAGTAAATGTATCTTGATTTAAGAATTGAAAACAAGACTGAGGAAGAACATTTTTGCAGTTTATCAATGAAAAATACTTAATTTATTAATCTTATGTTAATTTAAACATTTATTAATATTATAAAAATAAAACGTTCTGTTGATATTACTTAATGGAGCTGAGCTAACATTAACTATGAACAGTTGTATTTTTATTAGCTAATATTAATGATTAATTATTAATAAATATTATTGCTACAGTATTACAGTTACTGTACTAATATCAGATCATGCACTTTTTTCAAACATTTCAGCATATACAGGTGCTGGTCATAAAATTAGAATATCATCAAAAAGTTGATTTATTTCAAGAATTCAACTTAACAGGTGAAACTAATATATTATATAGACTCATTACATGCAAAGTGAGATATTTCAAGCCTTTATTTGTTATAATTTTGATGATTATGGCTTACAGCTTATGAAACCCACGAAATCAAAATCCCAGAAAATTAGAATATTACATGAAATCACACAGTAATTACACAGTGATACCATGGTCATTGAACCAGGTTTTGGTTCTTTTGGCAGTGTGGGCAGGAGCAAATCCTGCTGGAGAATGAAGGAAGCATGAAGTGCTCTGAACATGTCCTGGTAGACGGCTGCGTTGAGTGGACAGCACAGTGGACCAACACCAGCCGATGACACGGCTCCCCAAACCAACACAGACTGTGGAAACTTCACACTGGACTTCAAGCATCTTGGATTGTGTGCCTCTCCATTCTTCCTCCAGACTCTGGGACCTTGGTTTCCAAATGAGATCAGAAAAGAGGACTTTGGTCCACTGTGCTTTATTAAATCCAGAGTCAACGCAGCCGTCTACCAGGACATGTTCAGAGCACTTCATGCTTCCTTCATTTTCCAGCAGGATTTGCTCCGGCCCACACTGCCAAAAGAACCAAAACCTGGTTCAATGACCATGGTATCACTGTGTAATTACTGTGTGATTTCATGTAATATTCTAATTTTCTGGGATTTTGATTTCGTGGGTTTCATAAGCTGTAAGCCATAATCATCAAAATTATAACAAATAAAGGCTTGAAATATCTCACTTTGCATGTAATGAGTCTATATAATATATTAGTTTCACCTGTTAAGTTGAATTCTTGAAATAAATCAACTTTTTGATGATATTCTAATTTTATGACCAGCACCTGTATATTTTTTTTCATTGTGTTAGTACAATTACACAAAATCACAGTCTCTTTTTCACTTCACAAAAAAGTGTTTCATCTATATAAATGTTTCATTCATTCATAAAGTGATGGAAACAGTTAAATCATCATCAACAACTGCCTTTCATAAAGCTCTTACTGTCATAAAGCTCTTACTGTCAAAGCGTCTGAACTGAACTTAGTGGTTAATCAATTAATCATGCTTGACACTTTTTACATGTTACAGTGATTATCTTAGATTTTAACCACCACTATGTTCAAGTGAGTGAGTGAGTGTGTGTGTGTGTGTGTGTGTGCACTGTAAAAAATGAATTAATTAATGATATTTAAAAATATTGTGTATATTTTATGAAGAAAATTGTTGTTCAGTGAAAATTGAGAACATTTCACTAATAAAACCAAGAGATGCATTTTCTTAATTTTGAAGAATTTCTTTTTTAATTTTTACTTTTTTAAGGATAAGCATTTTTGAGGCTTGAATTGAGGAACTGATTAAGCTGATAAAATTAAGGAAAAAAGGCTACCTATTTATTTGAAGAGAATTAGTTCAATTATGCTGTTTTATTTAGAGACACCATTGCTAGTTCCCAGCATGCTTTGCACATGGCTGGAAATGAAGAGTAAATATTGAAATCCAGTGTTATTTTATGTGTTTTTGAGTAAAGGGAAACATCTGTCGATGTTTAATGTTCAGTTATGTTTGACATTTGAAAAGGTTTCTGTTATGTTGAAGCTTTGATCGTTACCATTGAGCAGAAGAGGAGGGCTTATGGTTAGATTGTGAATAACTGCACGTATTAATATTCTGAAGCATGTTGCTTTGATCATTGAGCAATAACTTTCAGTAACAAGTTTGTTGCTGTGCTAGTAGCATATAGTCTTTATAATCATACAATATAACTCAAATATAAACAGTTAATTTCCATTCGCTCTAATTCACATGCTTTTGAAAAACTTCAAATAAAATAGCATATTTCACTAAAAATATTAAATTCATTGTGTCATAGACTAAATAATTTAGGGGACTTTACATGATGTATACTTGTGAAAATTGTACCAAAGCGGAAAAACCCCAAAACTGTAACAAATTGCCAGTTAATGCATTAATTGACAATAACTAATGGAACCTTTTTGTAAAGTGTTACCAAAACATTATTCCTTATTAAAGCAATGCATTTTATATGTGCAAACAACAGCATATGCAATAAAAAAAAGAAAAAAAAGATTGTCTCGGTAAAACCAAAAATCATCCCAAGTTATACAAGATTCAACTCATTTAAGTCAGTTTAATGTAATTTAAACTGATATGACTTAAACATCCAAGTTGATTGTACTTAAATGCAAGGCAGCGACTTTTTTACAGTGTACATACAATAAATACTACTAATAATTGTATAAATAGAGTTTCTTACCATGGTAGCAATGTCCCTGTGCAGCCAATGCAATGCTTAAACCCCGAATACGCGAATAAGAGATGGTGGTTCACACAGTTGCATTTAGGAAACAGGAAGTTTTGGTTTAACTGTTAAAACTATTTTAACACTAATAGACCTCTAAACTCCGCGTGTCATCGCCAGCTGCCAGTCCACCGGCTGATATAAACCGCTCCGTTTCTGTGTAATCACCACAGTCAGAATGGTTTGATGAGAGTCATTTGTTTGATGTCTTACTGGTCTCACTGGTCGGTGTGGATCAGTGCAGCCATGCACAGAGTTTCCATTATAAGAGAGGAAGTTCTGCCTACATTGTTCCTTCTTCTCAGGGACATGACTGAACAAATCACATGCACATTTACACACGGTACAGGCTCTACTTCAGAAATCAAAGACCTTGGAAAAGACCTTCCTTGCATCATAATTTAATTTCAAAATGCATTCCTGTTTTCTTCAGCATCATGTTTACGCTCAGCATGGACAGTTAGTTGCTGTGTTTTGGGGAATCTGTGTAAGAATGTGGTGTTTTAAAGGTCAAGTGAATTTCTCAGTGGTACCTATAGTTCTGTATCTACTGTAAAAATGCAGAGTCACTGTAAGTCAATCATTTCCTTATAAAAGTGAAACACTGTGCAAAGCAGTTTATTTTTAGCAGTTTTGTTTGGTGACACTACTGCCACAGAAATGACACACATGGAAATTATAATAATATTAGTATTTTTTCTAATGCTTTGGCAGAATAAAATCGACTATCCTCTCTTGCAAAACCGCAATAGTATTTCTATCACTAGAATAATGGGGATTTCCACTATGATTATGATGAAACTTCTAAAAATATATTCTAGAACTGAATCAGGGGCGCTTTCTACACTTTCAATCCCAAACTCTTTTTGATCTCATTAACACATGTATTTCTGACACATAAATGCAAACATGATAAACTGGGGATGGCAAAAAAATGCTGTTCTTCCTCAGTGTTTCTGTCTCGTTTTCCAGCACAAATATCTAAACATTCTTAAATCAAGATACAGTTACTGGAGAAGAAGCAGAATGACTGAAGATATTAAGTCTTGGTTTCTGAAAAATGATCAACATTAAGTGAGTTTATGCATTAAAATTGGGGTCAGAAAAATGACTGTTTCCCCCTTTAAATCATGTTTATTTTTCTGAGCCTATTTCTAAGCATAAACTCACTAAATTTAGATTTTTTCCCCCAGAAAACAAGACTTAATATCTTCAGTCATTTTGCTTCTCCAGTAAATGTATCTTGATTTAAAAATGTTGAAATATTTGTGTTGAAAAATGAGACAAAAATCAGTTTTTGCAGTGTTATTTTACTTATAGATGAACGAGAGATTCCGGAAGGGTTAAAATAGAAGGTTACTTAAACTGTGTATATATATATATATATCTATATCTAAGAATATACAGTACAGTTTTTGTTTCGTTACCTCGTAGATCAGGCAAAGACACGCTGCTGTGGTTTTCACTTTCAATCACTTTCCCTCGGGACCCGTTTAACTCGTCTTCAGAGACCCGGGGAAACACAGATTCAGTGTTTCGTTTTTCCAAAAACTGAAATATACTTAAAAGTGTACACTGATCTGTTAGCACGATATTTGAAAATCCATTCTTAAAAAAATTTAAATATTCAAAATTCTGGAATTTTTATTTGAATAAAAACACATTGTCATTTCAGACTACAACAAAAAACAACAACCTTGATTAGCACCATGAAAGCATACAATTACTTACATTAGCATAAAACTACTACCATCTAAAAACTATGAATATATTATTATTATTATTATTATTATTACACATTTGCTTGGCCAAGCAGAATATAATAATAATAATAATAATATTACAAAAATTATTATTGTTATTAATCAAACTGCCAGCTGTATTCCTTGAGTTTGACCAATAACAACATTATTTTTTGATAACAATAATAATAATAAAAACAATGTAAACAATAATTATTTCATTTTTCTGTGTGGTCATGCATATACACCCATAAAATAATTGGCAAAATGCTGTTTTAATAATAATAATAATAATATGAATTATTATTATTGAAATATTTGATATTACTATGTGGTCATAAAATCTGCACACATAAAAATAAAATAAAAGAGAATTAGTTTTAGTCTGAGCATGTTACAACTTTCCGAAAGTATGCCAAATACCCAGAAATTAAAGTGCATTTGTCAGTGAACTTTAACTAAAGAAGTGGTTGCGTTTATTTATAGTTACACGTACAGTAAAACGGAATCAAATCAACATCATATTAAAGGTTATACAGTCAAACCAAAAATTATTCAAACACCAGATTCAGGGCCCTATTTTAACGATCTGAAACGCAAGTGTCAAAGCGCAAAGCGCAAGTAACTTTGTGGGCGGGTCTTGGCGCTGTTGCTAGTTTCCCGGCGGGATAAATGACTCTTGCGCCAGGCGCAAATCTAAAATGGGTTGGTCTGAAGCAGCTTCATTATTCATAGGTGTGGTTTGGGCGTAACATGAAATAAACCAATCAGAGCGTCATCTCACATTCCCTTTAAGAGCAGGCGCGTTTGTTCTAAAGCGGATTCCTATTATAACGGCGGATTTGCCAGGCGCGCGCCAGGAGCGGTTCACAGCCGAGGAGATCGAGCAACGCTCTCGTCAGGGAGGTTGGGGATGGAGAAACCCACCCAAATTAACTTCGGTTAAAAAGGCGTATGATAATTTGGGTAAATGTGTAAGCTAGATGTATGCTTTTATAATAAATTGTCTACCTATCTATCTATCTATCTATCTATCTATCTATCTATCTATCTATCTATCTATCTATCTATCGTAATAATGTATGATTTGCAAAAATGAAAACTGCTGCTTCTGTGTAGATGAGAGAATCAAAGTGTATGCGCGTTGTGCACACGCTACATTGATTATGGCCAAGCATGCGCCCTTAAAATAGCATATGAATAACATTCGCAACGCGCCACTGACTTTAAACTATTTTTTCCTGGTTAGTGGCGCAATTGTTTTCTAAACCTGCAAAATAGCATGAAGGAACGTTTGCGCTGGAACACGCCTCCTTTTTTGCGCTGAACCGCCCAATGAGCGCAAGTTCATTCCCTAGTTTAGCGACGTGCTTCTGTGGAGGGAAAAACGCGCTTTGCGCGGGTGCAAAATAGGAATGATACATGCGTCGGTGTACAAAGTCAATTGCGCTGGGTGCAAGATAGGGCCCATAATGTTTGATATTGTTTTAGTGTGATCAGGACACTATAGTTCATTTCTGTGAGTGAGGAGAGCAGAATAAAGTAAACTGTGACATATTATACCCAAATATTCTTCATACAGCGACTACCAGTGACATTTATACAAAATTGGGACTAAAAATGATTCGGACACTTTGAGCTGATCATGTTTTGCTGAAGTGTGTTTTCTTTAATTGCTAATGCTCTTTTTACACACAGACTGAACACAATGAAGCATTGCTTGGTGATTGGTTGAGCTAAACTGGTATTATCTAATTGTGTAGTTAAATTTAACAGCTGACAGATATTCAACATAATTCATGTGTGAGACAGTCTAACAGAAGGACGGACAAAACCAGGCAAATATCAACTGAGTTCTGCTCATATTTTATTACCGTTTTCTAAACTATAGCGAATAAACTGTGATAAAGTGAGAAATGTTGAAGGAGTCTGAATAAACTTTGGTTTGACTGTATGTTTGATTGTGGTCTTGAAGCTTTGGATTGTGTCTCGATCACAGAGTCTCCTGGAAGAGTTTGTTGTATTGCTGCCTCTCGGTCGACATCAGGCTTCTGAGACTGAACCAGAAGTATCTCTGCGCTTGAGGATTCCTCGGCCACTCCAGGACTGACTTTTTATACAATCGCTTCCTCAGTTTGAGGTACTTCGAGTGGCAAGGCATTCTCTCCAGGAATATCAGGACGATAACGTCATTCCTTTCATCCATGAGTCTCTGGTGGGCCATATAAAAGGCTGTCCTGAAGCTCCCGCTTTTGACATAGTGTCCCGTCAGGATGAAAACGGTGCGTTTGCTCAGCTGAATGCTCTGGGAAAGGTTTTCAATAAGAGGACAACCAGGCACCCAATCCCGCTCTTCCAAACACAACTGCATCCGTGGATCACCTTTCTCTTCCAGGTGAATGCGTAACTCCTGCGTGACCCACTCGTGAACGGCCGGATCCGTCGTATCGTAGACCACGAAGGCATCGTAGACAGTGCTGTTGGAGGACAGTCTTCGGTATCCCTTGAGTTTGGCCAAGCAGAAGTGGTAGATGTACCACACATCCCAGAGGAAAAGATGGCTGGAGATGGTGAGCGTGAGAATGCTGAGAATCACAGAGGTCAGAAATATACACAAGATGATTGACAGGGAGTTGTGTTGGCAGGCTTGGACGTTCAGGAATAGGACACTCTGACCTTTCTGGGCACTCGGCGAAGAGCACGTTACGTCGGTCGCGAGGCGCGGGATGTTCACGGTGGTGCGGTTGATCCATCGGACGAACCACGTGGCGTTGCAAGAGCACACAAACCGGTTATTGTTCAAGTATAAGGTCTCTAAGTGGTCAATAACGTTTTCCGGGAAGCTCGATTCTTGGATGAACTGGATGCGATTGTAACTTAAATCCAAGATCTTGAGGCTGAATGCATCTTTTAGAAAATCCCGAGGCAGTTTTGCAATGTTGTTCTTGTGTAGGACAAGAGTTTGGATTGATTTAGTGTAGTTAGTCAGGCACGTGGGAAGATCCGTCAGGTGATTCCCACTGAGGTCCAACAGCTGTAGGTTTTTAAGGTACACAAGACCCTCCCATTTAAACGACTTCAACCTGTTTTCAGTGATGTAGAGTTCAGTGAGGGTCTCTGGAAGACCTTCGAAAACCCCTTGTGGGATGAAGTTCAGGTTGTTATTAGAAACGTCGAGAGTCTTCAACGCCATAAGTTTCTTAAAGTAGTTGACGTACCTCGTGTCTCCATCCCTCCACAACATATCAAGACGGTTGCCTTTAAACTCCAAATGTTCCAAGGAAAAACTCTCCATTTCGGTGTTCGTGGATGTGGATATCTGGTTGTCGTTCATGATTAGTTTTCTCAGCTTAACCAGGCTCTTTGTAAAGTTCAACATGTGAGTTAAACCCTCAGCTACGAAGAAATGGCTGTTACGGCTGATATCCAGAACCACCAAGCTGCTCAGTTCCTGAAACGCTGTGGAGAACATCAAATCCAGACGGTTGTCGGAAAAGTCCAGGTATTGTAAATTCTTCAACTGGACAAACTCAGAACCGTTCAAACTCTGGCTCATGGCGTTCCCAGAGAGATTCAAACACCTCAGCTCATCAAGATCTAGAAATTTGGAATGAAGGAAAAAGATGTTATTCCTGCTAATATCCAACGTTTTTCCAAAGGAGCTGCATTCGTTGTTGAAAGGACTTGTAATCCAGAGTTCCTTGTCCTTGTATTTGCAGCTGCGCGCATATTCGTCATAGAGGAAATAGTGGATATCCTTCACTTCTCTATTGTGGTACTGGGCACCTTGCGACATTGGGGAACCGTACTGTTTTTCTCTGCGGTTAGAAAGTGAAGCCTCGTATTCTCCTTCAGAAGGCATTGAGATTTTGTTGTCGGACAAGTTGATGATTCTGAAGCTTTTCAGCTTCTTCAGGAGACTGAGGTTCGCTATTTTTATGAAGTTTGTGCCGAGATCAATGAATTCCAGGTTGTTCAATTCAGTCAATGGTTTGAGGTCTTCCAGTTTAAGTTCTTGAAACACATACCCTCTGATTCTTAGGACCCTTAGAGATCTAAGCTGGTCGAATGATCTTGAAAGGTTGAGAGATGTGGGATACACCTGAAGCTCGAAGTTGAAAGACAGATCCAACTCTTCTAGATAGGGCAACAAAGAAGGAAAAGAGGTGCATGTTATCTCCTTAGCCAAGAAATTGCTCGAGAGGTCTAGAAGACTAAGTCTCGTCAGGTTTTGAAACCATTTTGAAGGTATATTCGTTAAAGAGTTACTGTGAAGTCGCAGAGTCTTTAGGTTATTCAGAGTCTTGAAGGAGTCCGGGTGTATCTGAAGGGGAGCATTATTTGGGCATGGAGTGCATGGGAACGGTGCATTATAACAGCGTGGACAGTTCCCACTCAAGTCCAGTATTTCCAACTCTGTCAGGTTGTGAAAGTCCTCCTCCGTTATTGTCTGAATATTGTTGTTGTAAAGGTACAGCTCTTTTAGGCTTGATGGTAGTTGGTGTGGGATATAGGACAAGTTGTTAGACTTCAGAGAAAGCAAAGTCATCTTGTCAAGCTGCACAAACGCATCCTTTTCAATGTAGTACGACTTGTTGCACGGGTTCCTGAAGTAGCAGTTCTGGCCGAGATACAGCCTTTGGATATTAGTCAGTTCTGTCATATTCTGCTTAAGAATTGAATGGATGCTATTGACCTCGAGACTCAGAAGCACTATGTTGGGAGGAAGGCCCTTGGGAATGCTGGACAGCTGGTTTCCATCCAGGTAGAGCGACCTGAGGTTCTTTAGCTTCCAGAAGGTGCCGTTGTCAATCGTCACGCTCTGGGTACAAACGCGATCTTTGGGACCGACTTTGATCGGTACGCAGTTGCATCGGAGGTCGATCTCGGTGATGTTGTGCAGTTCGTGAAATGAATCGTTCCTGATGTGGGGTATGTGGTTGATGGTTAGTGTCAGGTTGGTGGTGTTCGTTGGGATTCCCAGAGGAACTTCGGTTAGGTCTCGCTCAGTGCAGTTGACGCTGACCTCGGTCCCGTTATTCGCTGGAGAAACGTCACACTTCAGACTTTTGGGGTACCATTCAGCTGCAACCCGCATTGAGATGAGACCGGCAAAGATCGTTAATATCCTCTCTGACACCTGAAAGAGGGAGGAAGATAGTAAAAAATACAGTAAAAAAAAGTCCATAGTAAAAATGCAGTAAAAATGATTTTTTATGTTTTTCAAGAAATACTATTTAAGTCTTTGAATTTTGTTTAATTCAATGTCTTTCTTGCCGTTTCTTTGTAATTAATTTAGATTGAATTTATGAGTGAAAAATTGTTTTTTTCAGTGTATGTTTTAAAATGCATAATAAAGATAAACTAAGAAAAACATACACAACCGTATAAAAGTTTGAGGTCGGTAAGATTTTTTTTGTTTTTGAAAGAAGTCTCTTCTGCTCATCAAGACTGCATTTATTTGATCAAAAATACAGTAAAAACAGTGAAATATTATTCCAGTGTAAATCATCTGTTCTCTATGTGAATATATAGTAAAGTGTAATTTATTCCTGTGATCAAAGCTGAATCTTCAGCATCATTACTCCAGTCTTCAGTGTCACATGATCCTCCAGAAATCACTCTAATATGAGGATTTGATGCTCAAGATTTTTTTTGTGTGTGGAATATTTACAGTAACTAATTAACAACCCCCCCCCCCCCAAAATAAATAAATAAATAAATAAATAAATTTTTAAAAAAAATCAGTTCACAAAATGTAAAAATATATATATTATTATTAAATAAATTATATATTTTGGGTTTATTTGTATATATATATATATATGAATATAAAAAAATATATAACATTATTTCAGGAAATAACATTTTTCATGAACATGCAAGCTGCACAATAAGACAAACATTGCGTTTGCAAAATATGGAAGCCTGTATTAGACCACTTGAGAATATGATTACTTTATATGGACGGCATCACATCCTTGTGCAACCTTCCTTTTTTTTAAAATGTATTTTTAATTTAGTTTAACCATTGTTATTTTGTTTCCTTTTTTCCATGTAATTAAATGTACCATACTGTTGTTTCTCCTTTTGGACCTCGCAATAATAGTTACACTAGCAGTAACTACCTCAGAGCATCTTTGTTTTGACACATAATCATTATATGAGGGAAATCATAAGCAAATATTCAATTACTCACCATCTTCATCAGACCTGGAATTCTTTTTGTCCTTCGACGCTGGTTGTTCTGTACTTTGTCTGGCTTGTCAAGTTGTACAGAGCCTGTGTTACTAGCAGAACAGGTGTTACTGACCAATGTTATAGACCACAAAAAAGTACAAACAAAAGTGAGAGTGAATATATTTAAACATAACTTCCCCTTTATCTTACAAACAAGATTGTTCTGAATCTGTCTTTGTTTTGATTCTGCAAGTGATTATATAACTCAACTTCAAACTCTCAGCACTGTTGTCCTGGATTGTTGTTATTGTATAACTTATATTTAAGTTCAACAATATTGTCACTGAAACACCACAATAAAGAGGAACAACATTACTTTCATCCCTTTTCTCTAGGGATGAGTTTCTGTACTAGAGATTAAGCAAAACAATGTCAGGGGTGTGTGCAAGTTTTGCTCCGATTTCTTCATAAATGAAAGCTAAACCACAAAAAGTGAAGCACTCCGATTATGAAATGATCAAAAATATTCTTCGTCCAACACAACAATTGCTTCTTCTGCACACAAGGAGAGGAAGAAAAATAGGAGAAGGAAGAATATAATTTGCACAATATTTATAAATGAATTACTGGTGAACGACAGGAAATATCTGACTCACTAGACAAAGAAAGACAGCACGAGATCAGAGTCCAAGCTGAAATATTTAATGAAGATGATTCAAATAAAATACATTACGTTTATCATTTAAAGTCAACATGAATTCAAAATGGACCTTATTTACTTTCCCGGTCTTATTGTGAACGATTCATCCGTGCACATTATTCCGAATAAATATTACGATTTATGATCCAACCAATTCCTGACGGTCCTACAAATTTCTGTTAAAATGACGCTTCATGTTGACCTTAAATTATTTCAGTAAATGTGTGCATTAGCCAAACAGCAAATTAAACAGTGCAAGTTGCGAACATAATTACAGTATTTATAGTGGCAAAAATGTCTTATTTTTGAAAGTTATGACGACTGAAATAAACACATGGAACAAAAGAGGATGCATCTATCAGGTGGTGTGGTGTATATTATATATATATATATATATATCGTCGTTTAAAAATTCTATGTATTGTAGAATACTTCCTTTTCATTTTACATATTACACAAAATATACACAAGCACTGTTATCACAGTGGATTGCAATGGCCAGATAATCTTGATGACAAATGTATGTGATATCATATGGCTTTACTATGGCTAAATGAAGAGCAGTGATTCTTGACATTTGGCCATTGCTAAAACAGCAAATGTAGTTTTGCTTTGGTCAGCAAAATAACTTCCCAAAGCCTCGAATATAAAGTGACTCGCTTCAGCTCCAACTAGCACTTTGAAATGTCCTTTTGCAGCTTAAAAAAAATCAAAATCAGAGCTTAAACTCTGCACATGCAGTCTTGAGAATTTGCACACAAATGTGGCTAAAATAGACGTATTAAGTGAGCAGTGCAAGAGTCATCCAAAAGAATAAGGAGATGGACTTGCCTTGTTCCAATGCTCGATAGAAATGGAAAGGTTTTCTTGTGGCAAAGTAGTTTCTGTGCTGACTTCAGTAACGCCATTCACTTACACTTCAGAAGATTAAAGTCAACAAGAAATCAAAATTTACCCTATTTACTTTCTCAGTGCACATCTGCTGCAGGGATGACGTGTTTTTGTAGGATAAACCCAGAAACGAGTTGCATTTTAGCCTTTCCGTCCTAAAGTCAGTGATTAAAAGGCTGAAATAAAATATTTTCATATTTTACTCTATGACATGAAATAGGCTCCATCAGTAATACCCTCTTGTGATTTTTAAAAAAGCTTTTACTTGCCTTGAATCTCATCTACTCACTAGTCGCTTTCACAGTTTATAATCGCGCTCTTGAAAACTATTCTAACTCGAACTTTCAGGGAAATGTCTGAAATAGGGACTGTTTAATGCAGCTCAGAGGGACGTCGTGGACATTGCTTTGATGTTTTTAAAAATGAAAAAGATATTTTAAATGTGAAATTAAAACTGCCAGTAGGTGGCAGCAAGTGACCGTTAATGAGTGAGTCATTGAATCATTAATTTAACCGATTTGTTCAAACAAACGGCTGATTCATTCAGAAATGCATTTGACTCTTAATGAGTGAGTCATTGAATCATTCATTCAACCGATTCGTTCAATCAGTAACGAAACACCGCCGTGTGTCGCTCAGAGACGCAAAACTGTCCTGTGGCTTTGTTTGGAACCATTTTCATTGGCGAAATAGAGCAAAAACAGGCACTATCGTGTTTAAAATGTATGTCACTTAATATTAACTTTTCGTTTATTGAACTGTTGTAGAACTGTTGTATCACATTTGTAATCATGCTGATATTTGGAGAAAAAAAAGACACTATTTGTGATACTGATTAAGTATATTAAATGACATCAGTAACACTCTCTTGTGATTTTTTAAAGCTTTTACTTGCCTTGAAACTAGTCTACTCACTAGTTGCTTTCAGAGTTTATAATCGCGCTCTTGCAACCTATTCTAACTCGAACTTTCAGGGAAAAGTCTGAAATAGCCGTTGAAGGTTAATAAAGTCATGCGACGGCGGTGTAGTTCGTTTATAGCCTACGTTTAGCTCTTGTGCCGGTTGTATTTAGGCTTCAAAAGTTGTGTTAGTTTATGAAGATTATCATGATGAACAAAACGTGTGAGAATCATAAGCTTTTTTGGTCTGCAGTAATCCAAAAGCCAATGGAAAAGGTTTCTTTTTGTCCAGGGAACCAGGGTGATGCAAACTTACAAAAATATGGCATCACTGCAGCGCTAACAATAAATCCCTTTTCTTTTTCAGCTCATTCCCTCCAACCACCAGACTTCATCTATGCCCAGTCTTCGCAATCCAATAACAATGCAACAAAATATCACGTTATGGAAGTAAAATGAGTTTCATGTTGACTTTAAGAACGGCAGGGTTGTAATCATCTCCGTCCAGGGTTGACTGGATGATTATGACCATCTATATACCTGTTGCAGTTTCCATAAAAAGTGTCAATGCTCCCTGAGCCAATAGTTGTCTTGTTAAGATTCCCTTTCTGCCTCCCTGAGGCAACCAGAGCGAGTCGTGTGAGGCCGAGTGCAAGAACAAACAGGGAAGCGTTCAAGACCTGCGATCACCTCTGGCTTGGCACATGGGAAACTGTGCTGTGGATGAATGTGGACGTATCGTGAGAGTAGAAGACGATTCTTCGCTTTATCTCCATCTGCAGCATGCTAGACTGGGGAGGAGAAAAAAGAGAGGGATGAATTAGTATTGTCTCGTAATTTCATGCTTCTGAATCTCCTGCTTATATCCTGATTCAGCATGATACGGTAATGACGTCCGTGATAAGCCTGCGAGCGACACTGGAGAAACGGTCGACGCGAGGCTTAATGTTCCAAATCAGGAAATTCTAATTAAGTCCTAAGATTTAAAATATGCAAAATAGCAGGTGAAGGTTAAGTAAGCGTGTCATTTCCACATTAGAATATAGAATATACAGTATAGAATTCCAATCTGACTGTTTTAGCATAATTGCAGCTCAACATTGACTCCAAAGCGTGAATATTTTCACCTTTAAATAAATATCAAATATCAATTTAATACATCTGTCATGAGAATTCACCTCCTTTAATATGACACTCCAAAATCCAAAAAGTGTTATGGTTGCAAGTCACGTAACTAGTCAAATTGCTTTTGTGTAGTCAAGGACTTTCAAATTGATTGTAGCATGAGTGTGTCAGCAGCGCTTTGGAAGTGGAAAAGAACCGTCAAGCAGCGCCACCAAACAGTAATTGAAAAGCGCTAGGCAGGGGAGGATTTCCATGTCATTGAGCTTCCCTTGGAGTAGCAGTTAAATCAATGATTAAGAAATAGAAAAATATGACACAGCAGTAAATGCACCGAAAGCAGGACGTCCTCAACGGAGGCGATGACAACGGCTGATGAAGAGAAGCTGAAATACTGCAATATTTCGATCACAGTTTGCCAGAAGTAGCGGTGTGCGATTTTGACATAAAAAGTATATCTCCATATTTTCTGGGTAAGTTTAAATTGATTTTTTATCTTTAATGGGCAATTTCAAACCCATTTTTTAAAACCTAATTAAATTTATGCATCATCTTTAGTGTCAAATTCTTACATTTAATAAAATACAGTTAGAATAATAAGACACAATAGGGATGTTACCAAAAAATTAAATCAGTTTAAACCAAATTCATCTTTGCAGTGCAGAGGAAACACGGAAGCTGAATCTGAAGTGGCATTTAGATGCATTTACACAGACTGTTTAATGAAGCTCAGAGGGATATCGTGGACATTTTTTGGTTTTAAACATAAAACGTTAAATGCTGATATTCATAATTATTTTAAAAATGAAAAGAGACTTTAAATGTGAAATTAAAACTGCCAGTAGGTGGCAGCAAGTGACTGTTAATGAGTGAGTCATTGAATCATTCATTTAACCGATTCGTTCAATCAGTAACGAAACACCGCCGTGTGTCGCTCAGAGACGCAAAACAGTCCTGTGGCTTTGTTTGAAACCATTTTCATTGGCGAAATAGAGCAAAAACAGGCACTATCGTGTTTAAAATGTAAGTCACTTAATATTAACTTCTTTGTTTATTGAACTGCTGTTGTAAATCAATATCACATTTGTAATCATGTTGATATTTGGAGTAAAAAAACGACACTACGTATGATATTGATTAACTATATTAAATGATATAAATATAAAAGACATACAGAGGTATTTTTGCCCCCTTATTTGGAAAATTGAGGGCATTATAAATGCATTTTAATAGAGTAAATCACGCAGTGAAAGTGTGCGCTCTAAATGCACAAGTGCACTAGTCTGACCTACTACATCACGCAGTGTATGCGTGTGCGCTCTAGGGCCCTATCTTACACCCGGCGCAATGCAGCGGCAAACGCGACGCAAGTGTGTTTTGCTAGTTTCAGCCCGACGCAGTTTTCATTTTCACGTCCTGCGCCGTGCTGTTTAAATAGCAAATGCATTTGTGTCCATGGGCCGCTGGTCTGAGAACGAGTGTGTGTTCTGGCGCATTGTTGAGCGTTGCTATTTTGAGGAACACAAATAGACTGAGACACTGACCAACTGAAACCTGCTCTAAAGTCAATGGCGCAATATTTGTTTTGTTTAATAAGGGGGCAAAAACACACTCTGCTTATTACACACACTCTGCTTATTACACACACAGGGACGCACAGCAACACACAAACATGCCAAATATTTAAATTAAAAGGATTACAATGTAAAAGATTATTATTGTGTCCATAAAGATATGGTGAATCCGGCTTGTCCCGTAGATGTTCTAGCGCATTTTGACCTCGCGCACGAGCAGATCCGTCTGCGCTCTGGAGACGCGTTCGGTCTTTCCACTATCAGATTCCGTCATGTAAACAGCGAATCCTCCATGGGCGAGCGCAGCTGGCATTTAAAGGGAATGGGAGACGAGACTCTGATTGGTTTAACACACGTAAATCCCAAAACACACCCATTACTCATTAAGAGAATAGGGACAACCCTTTCAGACCATTTATCCCGTCATTAAACTAGCAAAAGTGGATTCGGACACGCACTAAGTGAACTTGCGTCCTGCGCTTTAGACCATGAGCTTAGATCGTAAAAATAGGGCCCCTAGGTTTGTTTTTTTAAAGTGAGGGACATACTCGATAATGTCAGATCACACATCGTTAACACAACAATCACGATATTATAGTAGACGATAATCACACACTCCTAGTCAGAAGACTAAACTATCATAATAAAAACAATGTTTGCCAAATACAGCACATCATCAGAAATACACCATCTCTACTGTGAATCATGCTGTGTGGATCCTCTCTGAAAGCCTTATGAAAGTAGAGGATCAAATGAATGCAGCAATATACAGGGAAATCATGGAGCAATACTTAATGTCAGCAAGGTGAACCTAGAGAAAATTTGTTTTCCTGCAAGACGATGACCCAAAGCTTAAATTAGTACACAGCAATGACTTGAAAACAACAACTGGAGTATTCAAGAATCCAGACCTTATTGTTGCATGATCTTAATGAACTACAGCATCACACAGACTTAAGGCTGTAACAGCTGCCAAAGTGGGGTGGGGGTGAATACTTATGCAAATGAAAGTTTAATTAATATTATTATTTTTTTTTTTTTTAATTGAAATCAGGTTTCATTTTGACATGAATTAATATTTTTCAGTTGATCAAATAAATCCATGTGATTCCATGTTTTAGAAAAAAAGAAATGTGAAAAAAATTCACATATAATATAAAATAATAGTTTGTTTGATCTAAAAAATAATATAAAAAGTGATGCTTTTTATAGGCAATGTACGAGTAGCTTACAGCTTGAGGAGCTACAGATTAAAGGACGTTTCCCCAACACTATGTGGGAAAATTAATCTAATCAGGTTAGCTTCAGTTTAAATCAAGATGAGGGCTACAAAAAGTACTATTCTGAAAAAACCCTATTCTCTCGGTTTAACAGTTGAGAAGGAAACCGAATGTGTGTCAGTATATTCGGTCTGTGTAAGTTCGGTCTTAAAGTGACAGCAGCCTAATATTCCTGCTGAGTCATTAATGTTAATAAAACATATGTAAATTGATCCTTCTTTAATTTCAACAGTGAACACAATAGTGTTGTTTTACATTTAGGCCTAATTATTTCACTTATGTACCTGAATCCTACTGTTTGTCTTTTATAATGTTTGAACTTTATTAGTTAGGCTAGCAGTTTTTGCTCTGGTATCGTTTTTTTTTTTTTTTGCTGATCCGAAAAATGATCCGATCCGTGACTCAAAAAACGTAAATGATCCGAACCGTGAGGATTGTGATCCGTCGCATTATTATTAAATATAAGTTAAGAACTCATGATTCAGTCGCTGACCAACAATGCAATTCTGCATGGTTGCAGTTTCTACATAGTTGAACAGAAAGATAATTTTGTCATTAGGTTAGTTAAATGTCACATTTAACTTGTTAGCCACAAACAAGCACGGCGCTAGCAACACCAAGAGTCATGGGTTCGATTCCCAGGAAAAGCAAGAAATGATAAATGTGTACCTTGAACGAAACGTAACTCGCTTCTGCCAAACGCATAAATCTGAGTGTAAATGCAAGTACCTGTAGTTTCTCTGATCTTGGGCAACCTTTGGCATCCCTCTCGGCCCGACTCAGAGCCAGCTTGTCCGTGGTGTTTCCGCAAAAACGTTCCATCTACGTTCTGACCTTTCAGAGAGGACTCGCCGTGCAGATGGACGCTGTCTACCGTGCAGAGAGGAGAGTCCATCGGCGTACTGCTTCCCGTACTGCATCCGGCATCGATGGACGAACACTGGGAACTCTGCAGGGAATGAGTCCCCTCGCTCTGTAAAGACGACATTCTTTTGGACAAGTGGTACTCGTACAACCGTGTCACTTCTTGTTCGGATGAAGCCGGCTTGCTCTGTTGGGGTTCGTTCCGGGATCGATATTGTTCTTTGGCGGGGGAACTTGTGTTCAAGTCTGTTGAGTCTTCCAAAGTGGCTTTCTGCGTTACCCTGTCTGCGTGCAATGGACCGCTATCGCCAGCCACTTCGGAGTAAATGTGCTCTTCGGATTTATTATTCAGAAGCATATGCAATCTTTGATTGCTTTCGTGAAATGCATAAGCCATCCTATCCCTGTCAAAGGGACTTGAACGCTGGGAATCTCGTCCATTGAAGTTGTTGTACATCCCGACAAGATCTTCGGATTCTGCGATGTTCATCTGACGGGCTTCTGCATCAGCGCTCGGTTTCCCCCCACCATCTTGCTCCTCAATCTTCGGCATTCCCATCATCACATCCCTGTGCATTTTGTTGAAGTAGTCCGTCAACGACTTGGTTTCCATCGTTTCCGGTTCCATCTCGAAGTGATCCGAGCGGAGATTGGCGACCGCGGAGGACTGGGGATCATCTAGAGACGATCGGACGCCACACGGCGCCAATCGAAACTCGGTCTCCTCTTCGGCTAGAGTTTGGTAGCCTTCCGCAGTGGCTACAAACATTTTCAGAGAGTTTTCGGAGAGTTTCTGAGCCGCGGCCAGCTCTGAGCTCTCCGTCATTTCGGAGGAATTTGTCTCATTCCCAGAATCAGAAGAGGACTCGGGGCTAAAGGACCGAGATATTTCTACACCTGTGTGTCACAAAGAGACAAACATTTTAGCCATCACACCACACGTACTGTATACTTTAAAATAGTTTATTTGTACAAAATGTTGAAGGCTATGAAATGCAGCATAAATAATGAAATACATGAACAAAAATGAACCACAAATTATAATGAGATCACATGTACATAGCAAACAAAACAAATGCACACAATACATGGGGCTTGCATCGAAGACAATGGAGAAAAAACAAAACCAAAATAAAAGAATGGCTGAAAGGTCCTACAACGTCAATGAATAAACGTTACAATAGTGTAAGAACCTGAACTATTGTCCGATTGTGGGTGAGACTGTTCCTCAGAGGCGGCCAAGGCCTCGAGTGCTTGTAGTGTGGTGACCACAGCGTCATTGAACACTTCCCCGCTCCCGCCAGCCACCGTTGGCACCGAGTCGATCAGCGACACGGGGATGTCATTTTTTAGCAAAGCCATGCTTTTACGGTCTTGGTGGTCGTCTTCATCCGAGCTATCCCTGAAACCGGGCGGCGGAGCGGCTATCGCCAAGTTCAGCGACTGCAGCAGGTCGTCGTTGTCCTCCTCATCGCCTCCTTCGGGAGGCGGAGGAAGTGAAGTGAGGTCAATGATGTCGTCGCTCGACTCCGAGAGCGACAGGAGAGAGTGAGCTTTGTCCTTCATCTCCCCCATCATCATCATCATCATCATGTCCTCCTCGCAACTAATGTCGTCGTCGTCTTCGGCGTCATCCGTAGTCTCGGCGTAGCAGATATCGTGCAGCAAAGGCTCCTCGATGCCTTCCGTTGTGCCGAAGATCTTGGCGTCTCCGTAGACCATGTGGGAACCGTACTGGAAGCCGTCGACCTCCATCGACGCCTCCAGAGGCTTGTAGTCTTTCTGCTGCGCGTACATGTACCGGTGTTCCTCCAGCACTTCTGGGATGTCCTCCATCAGTCTTTGGTATCCCAAGTTCTGCGGGTTCACGCAGTCCAGCGGCGGCTCGCCAAATATGAAGGACACCTTGGCGCTTCTGGGCGACTCTTGAGGTTTGCCTTTTGGGATGCTGAAGTAGGGCTGTGGATGCACGTGGCTTCCTCGGCTCGCCCGCTCCGCTTTCTCCTCCATGTGCATGCGATGCGACTGGTGGATTTCAGAGACGTTGGGGGCAGTGTCACACTCTCTTCGCCCACAGACGGGGTATTCGGCGTGGGGGTCATCGCATCCACCACAGGGAACGTAATTCCAGTCGATTGCCTGGTAGTTGTGCTTGATCCTTGAGTCATGTCCTTAGACAAACAAACAAAAAAGAAGATGCCAGTGTCAACCTTTTGGTGAAGTATCAGATTTAAGCACCTTAAATCAGTGGCTCTCAACCTTTTTGACTGAAAAAGGACCCCTATTGTCCAATATTATGCCAAAGTCTCCCATTATCACTGCAAAAATGATGTTCTTCCTCAGTACTTTTGTCTTGTTTTCCAGTATAAATATCTAAACATTTGGTAACACTATATTTCGATGATCCACTTTAACCCCCTGGGGTCGGCGGTATCGCCGGCGATACCAGCTCGCTTTTTTTTTTAGCAGTTCAAAAGAGATTCATTTTGCTCTGTTGACTTTGATATTACAAACACGTTTCATACATCAATCGATTCTGTTAAGTGTGTATTATTTTTGTGTATACTCACAATAAAAACAAAGTGTTTTGCTTTTTGCCAAATAAAGAAAAATAAACACGAAGCGAGTTCTGCCTTCTCTCTGTCAGTGAAGTCCATTCTGAAACGCGTTCGAAAATGAACCATAACTCAGCGAATACTCAGTCAAACAGGCATACAGACACACAGGCATGAAGCTTGAATTCTCTTCTTTTAAATGAAGTAATTTATATAAAAAACAAATATTCTCAGTTCATGTAATCTGTAAGAAAAGAGCGAGATGTCAGTCGTTCTCATCTTATCTAATTATTTTTAATGTGACTCCGCCCACGGAGAGCGCGCGCTATTCAAACGCAAATAACTGAGGCACTCCACGCAAACCTGTGAACGCCCCCATATCAGCTTGAGAAAACACAAGTTTAATCAGATCATTGTAGCCTACTTGTTTATATCGTCTCGCAGCGCTGTGAGGAATAATAATAATGGAAAATGTACCTCAGAAGTGCGGGTATTTCGAGGAGCAAGGATCCGACTGAGCTGAGGAATACTGTAGTAAGTTTTTTTTCCTTCTCAAGTGAATCGCGTTTCTGTGTGTGAATGAATGAACGGCAGAGATGCGCTGTTTACCACAGCTCGCACACTCGCGTTTCTGTGTGTGAATGAATGATCTGCTTTTAGCAGACTGTATTGCTATACTGAGATGAGTAAAAATCGACTGAAATATGTTGAAATAAAATGTAGGCTATTTGTATAAGCAACGTATTAAACTAACATTTAACATTGCAAATTAACATTTATATGCCCTAATATTTCATAAAAACAACGTTACAGTCAGGCGAAATATGAAAGACAACATTTTGTTGACTAGATTTGGGTACAGTTTTTACTGTAGAATATACTGCCACATCAAATAAGCTTTTGTTTAGCAATTTCTGCTCATATGTTTTATATATATATATATATATATATATATATATATATATATATATATATACACATGTACATATATATGTATGTATGTATGTATATATATATATATATATATATATATAAAATACTATTTTTGTCAAAAATAAAGTCATCAACTAAGATGTTAGCTGTTCCAATGTTGGCTATATTTAAACTAATGAATACATAATAAAATGTAGGCCTATAATCATTTTTTTACAAAGAAAGAGTACACTTGAAATATTGTTGAAATTGTAATTATTGTTGTAATTGTAACCTTTTTAATAAAATAGCAAAAGATATTTAGAAGATAGATGTGAGCGGGTGGGACATTGTATTCTCAGGTGTAAACCACTCCTCGTTCACGCCCCCCTCGCATATTGGCTTTCCAAGCAAAACCTGTCTTACACAATTTAAATCAATGTATTGTTTTACGTGAACGATAAAGCAAGACTATTTTCACATAATTTTGAAGCCAGAACTCGAAGAGACAACATCCATTAGTCAAAAGTCTTGTGGACACATATTTAGTATGAGTTTTGTGGTCTTATTTCAGCAACTTTCATTTTTTTTTTTTTTTATAACCACGCATAAACATTATTCTCTTAAAAATACAAACATCTACATACATGATGCTTACATATTATGGTAGCCCTGTTTGTGCTATATAGATTGAATTTACACCTTTGCCATTATCATGTTTATAAATAACTGAAAAAAGCACAAATGTCAGGGCATGTCAGAACATCCCAAGGGCCCTAAAAACACCTTATACCCCAGAGGGTTAAACATTCTACTTCAAATAACTTTGCAACTACAAGTTTCAAATGCTTAAAACGAGAACGATCTGCCAATGCAGTCAGAAAAATAATCTTGTTTTCTTTTTGAATTAAGTTTATTTTTCTGACTCCACTGGCAAACATTTGTCCTTGTTTTAAGCACAAACGATTTAAGAATTTAAGATTCAAGAATGTTTAGATACTTGTGATGGAAAACAAGAAGAACATTATTTTTTGCAGTGATATTTGATGTTTAGTCAAGTATTTCTGATGTAATTATGACAAAGCTGCTTGTTTTGAAAGGATCTTATTAAAAGAAACTGGAGGTTTTGATAATGTATTAATCATGATTGATTTTGTAGATCAGTTGCAGTTTTACATCAGTTATGAGGTGGAAAAAAAAGTCTGCTATCTCGATTTCAAATTAAGTTTGTTTTTTTTTAATATCATGTATACATCATTTTTTACTTTTTCTGCTTCTTTTCTACATTCACAATTTTTTCCTACTATATTCTATTTTTCATTATGTATGTGTATGTCAATAATTCTTTGTTGGTTCTGTTTGTTTGAACTAAAAAAAAAACATTTCACTACATTACATCGCATGTATGTAATATGTATGACACAAATAAATAACCTTGAACCTTGAAGTCACACTTGTACATTTGCTGATGAAGTTGAGAACCACTGCCTTAAATGATGACGGACTAATGAACTGTTATATATGTAGATTCTGTGCTCTTACCTGCAGTGTTACTGTTGTTTGCCATGTTGAAGATGGACCTCCGTGAATCGACCAGAAGTCTGTAGTATCCGGCCGTCAAACACGCCAGGTTCATCGCATCACTGGACTCCATTATAAGTGTGATGGGCTTCAGAAACAAAGGATATTTTGCATAAACAATCAGTACATAAATCAGTAAGCGATGGTAGCTGTGCAGTTTAAGAGATTTTACTACAGGTGTCCTAAACCATCAGAAATAATAGTGGAAACAGAAAAATGCTTTTAATTTATTAATAATTTATTAATATTATCAAAATAATCCGCCAAGTAATACAGATTTTAGTTCATGCTTGCAAAGCAATGTAGCAAACAACAAACTGCATTTTTATTTTAGAAGACACTTTAATAAGGACTCGTTTGTTAATGCATTAACGAACATGAATAAGCAATACATTTTTACAGTATTTATTAACCTTTGTTAATGTTACTTAATAAAAATGTTCGTGCTCATCCCAGTCCATTAACTGATCTTAAAATTTGATTAGTAAATTTTGAGATTAACATTAGAAAAGATTAATAAATGCTTGTTCATTGTTAGTTCATGTTAACTAATATATTTATCAAATGAAACCTTATTATATCACTGCATAAAAGTATGTTCTTCTTTGTTTTCCAGCACAAATATCTAAACATTCTTAAATCAAGATACATTTACTGAGAAGCAAAATGTAAGTGAGTTTGTGCTTAAAACAAGAACAAATATCTGCCAATGAAGTCAGAAAAATAATCTTAATTCAAAGGGAAAATTTGTTTTATTTTTATGATGGCACATATTTATAATTTTTATATTTTTTTCAGAAAACAACACTTAATATCTTCAGTCATGTTGTTTCTCCAGTAAATGTGTCTTGATTTAAGAATGTTTAGATGTTTGTGCTGGAAAACGAGACAGAAACACTGAGGAAGAACATCATTTTGTGTTACCATATTTTATATTATATATATATATATTGACTACTTATTTGTTTTATAAAATGAAGCATGAAATTTCGAAAACTATGGATTATTAATTCCTGTTTTCATTATTAGAATTCGATAAAAGGGATGATGAAAATGTTTGTAACATTTTTAACTATTGTAATTCACGTGGAGGTCTATAACAAAAACGTGTGTTATACTTACAAAATCTCTGAATGTCATTGCAAAATATGCAGCTCTCGGTTTGATCCGACGCACCTTAACATCCAAGACGTGGAGCTCGACGCGCACGTTCCTCTCGTCCTCGGTGAACATCTCGATGCGGTTGACGTGGCTGAAGTCGGCCAGCAGGGCCACCAGATTGGTCTTGGTGTTGATCACGTGACTGATGCCGTACCTCGGGCCCACGAGCAGCGTCACCTCCGTGTGTTTCTCTCCTTGCTGTCGGGTCACACACAGGGCCTGTTTACACCAATGCGTTTTACTGGTCACATCGCTATCCCATTCATCAAAACCATTCCATCTACACCTGGTCACATACATGTGTTTTCACAAATATATCACAGAGAAACACGAACATCAGCGTCAGATCGCAGGACATTTTCAGTAGTGCTTTTCTAAATTAGGGATAGGTTATAATACAGAGAAGTGTATATACTGTATATAGATGCAAAACATCTGTGATGTATGCAGGGCTATGCAATAAATATTTAGGTAACACTTGTGCCATGGATTTACATGTTTATTCACATGTTGGTCAAATGACCGAATTTTTACTGTATTTTAGTTTGATAATGTTTTTTATTATGTATTTTGTATTTAATATTTTGTATTTTTAGGGAATTTTATGGTACTAAATTATATTTACGCTGTATTTATAATCCATTTATTCACTTTTTGACCATAGACCTGAAAATTGTATTTACAACTTAACAATTTAAATCTTGAAAGCTTTGGATCACAGACTGAAGTTTGGTCTCTTTTTAAAGAAAACACTTGGCAGATTATTGCTGAAGTGAAAAACAAAAAAAACAAACAGAATTTTACGTTTTTTTTGTTATGAAAAATGCACCAAAAAAAACTATTTTCAATTTTTATATGAAATATATATTTTCAAAAACATGTTTAACTCTAAAACTGCAAGAAAATAAAATCCATAAATATAAACAAGTTGATTTCCAAATTTGAGTTGATATCTCATAAAATGAGCTTTCATTGAGATGTTGTTTGGCTGCAAGTTTTTTTCAGGGTCATTAAACCTTTTCCAATAATGTCCATGATTTGTGTTCACACAGCAAGTGCCAAAACCTTTATTAAGTTTCACCATTACGGTGAAGTAAACAATTCTAAAAAAAAACCCTTAAAATTTAAGATTTTGCAATTTAAGAAAAAAATGTAATTTAAGAAAGTTAAGATGAATCGCTTTGGATAAAAGTGTCTGCTAAATGATTAAATGTAAATGTTACAAGAAAACCAAAACTAAAACAAACACAAGTTGCATATAAATGAAAGTATAGTTTCTAATGTCCTGAATCTGCACTGAAATGTGGAGTGAATGAATGCACTTACGACCAGCGTGGATTTGAACACTCGTCCTCCGTACAGTCGCAGATCGCTCAGGTATTTCAGGTAGTGGACCTTCGCCTGTAACGCCGTCAGCTTCAACACAGACACACACATTTAGGGAACTGACGGTGAACATTACATAAATAGACCACTCTTCGTTCTTCTTTCTGAATATGTATCTCTCGGGAAAACGTTTACCAGGTTTACAAGCCAGACTCAACTTACTATAGAACAATGTCTTAATCAGTTGATCCAGATATGAACAATAAACCAAGCAAAACACTACAACAAAATATCAAACAGTACATTATATCTGATTGTTTTTTCACTGATAACCATGCATGATATATATATATATGTAATAGGGATGCACCGATATTAAAATTTTGGCCGATACCGATAATTATTTATATTTGAAAGCTGATAACCGATATATTGGCCGATATATATATATCATTTTTGAGGGCCTGATTACAAAAACAAAAGTATCATCATTAAAAGCCACGTCCCAAACACACAAATGTAATGTTCTCATGATAATTGTATGTAGCTGATATGACAGACTTGAGCTTCTGTATTTTCCTTTTTTGAAGTGATTCCAATAATTTCAAGCAATTCAAAACCATCATGTTGAACAGTGTGAATCTGAAGTGTCTCAGCTGAAGGAAATAATGCATCATTTATCTGCTTTAATATATCGGGCCGATAACGATAACATTAAAAATGAACATATATCGGCCGATATGGTGATCTGTCTATATATATATAGATATATGCATACAGGATTAGTTTTCTCTGTGATACTGGCACTGAGAATCGTGTCATTTCTCCAGGATCATGACAATCCTACTCTATTTTTTTAAATTACATGCATCGAGGAATCTGAATTCTCAACGGCAGCTCAAAAGATCGATTTCACTTCCCCTGTCCACACGCACATCGAGCTGTGAAAGTTGCTCACCTTTTTCCCAGGAGGCACCAGGTTCTGGTTGGTTTTGAGAATGTGCGTGAGAGCTTTCTTGATGTTCTTCTCCTTCATGCTGGACAGAACCGCTGGAGGCAGAAACTGAGCCAAACCCCATTCCTTCCTGAGGACACACACTCCGTTCAAACTCTTTCATCTCTACTTCTCATTATTCACATCTCATCATTTACTCGCCCTCATGCTGATCCAAACCAGCCGTTTCTTCCCTCAGCGAAACACAAAAGATCTGAGCTTCTGCTGTTCATGCGGTCAGAGTGATTCACACCGCCGAGCTCCAACAAAACACACCGTAAAAACGTGTTTATAATGACCCTACAAGTTCAATTAAACCATGATGATATGAGGAAAATATGTTAAATATGAGGGAAGAACACACACTAAACTGGTTAAGGTGTTTATCTGACCAAACTACAGCTAAAAGGTTTTATTTGACTAAATGCACAGGAAAAAGCAAACATAATTAGTTATTAATATTTGGTTGATTCTCTTGTTTTTGCATGCATTCATAATTTCTTTGCCTGAACAAAAATTATTTCACACAATTTGTCATGTTTCATTGTGTTATTATCACTAATAAAACAATCGACTCCAAGCACAACTACACAATATCACTACAAAATCTATAATAATATTTGAATACATGGGGAAAATGTCACTTTCACTATGCCGGATGTCACTTTTGAACACTGCTGTACATTTTGATAATAAGTTTTTTTATTTTAAATTTTTTTTGACATTCCATTTTGAGATTGACATGTACTTTTATCATTAATATCATCACTATTTTGTCATTATGGAATTGAGAATTTAGAATATTTAATATGATTACAAAATCATTGACATCTTCACCCTTCATTCAGATATTATTAATGTCACTAATGCTGAGCGTCACTTCAGCCTCCTGGAGTTATATATATATATATACAGTTTAGAGACGAAAATGTAAGTGTTTTTGCACAAAGATTCTGTATTTAATTTCTTCTGGAATTCTACTGTTTGTGTTCCACTGGTAAAATTAACTTTATTCCAAGAAGGCGAGTAAAAAACATTTTGGTAATACTTTACAATAAAGTCTCATTAGTGAACAATATACATTTCAGTATTTATAAATCTTTGTTATAATTAATGTTAGTTAATAAAAACACAACTCTTCATCCTTAGTTCAAGTCAAACAATATTACACCTTTTGATTAGTAGCTGCAGATGAATGAGTGATAAATGATTTAGAAGCATTAACTAATAAAGTGTTACGATGTTTCGCTTCTGTGTGTTTGGTTGATAACTGAGAGTCGAACTCACTCGATGTATTTGAGAGACACTTTCTGCGTTTGTTTGGTGCTGAGTGTGAGGATGTACATCTGGAGAGCCGCCAGACGAAGAGCCGTGTCGTACTTGAGCTCGGAGCCGAAGCGTTCCTGAACCACGTCCTTACAGCTCTACACACACACACACACACACACACACACACACTTCAGCAGGAAAAACACTCTTCTCTTCTTTGCAATGGAAGTGAATCAATCAAAACTAACTTTATCTGGACAATAACTTTATTCTAGATCTGCTGTAAAACCTAAACAATCTCTGTTACTGTAATCTCCTGTTATCACTGTAAAGATGCTGTGAAACATCTATATTGTTAAAGCGCTGTATAAATGAAGGAGACTTGACTCAATGGCATAAACCAAACGATAGAGATCCTGCTTTAACATTTATACTCTACACAAAAATGATGTTCTTCCTCAGTGTTTCTGTCTCGTTTTCCAGCACAAACATCTAAACATTCTTAAATCGAGACACATTTACTGGAGGAGCAGAATGACTGAAGATATGAAGTGTTGTTTTCTGAGTTTATGAGCTGATGAACTGAACCTGAACGTAGAGATAATCGAAGGCGACGGCGTCTCTCCTGAGAAGATCCACCGGGTCTTTCGGAAGAAAACTGATGCGGAAAAAACATTTCATCTTGTGTGATCCTGGTCTCTGAGTGACCTGAGAAAAACACATCAGTGTTACTCACTATTATATCTGTCTATCTATCTATCTATCTATATATCTGTCTATCTATCTCTCTGTCTGTCTTTCCATCCATCCATCATCTATATTTATAAATAATATACATGGTTAATCGTGATTAATCAATTTGACAGCACTAATATATATATCTATAGGGTTTTGTGTCACTCCTCATATCTAACTCTCTTCTCTTCCAGTATTCTCTCGCTGTGAGACTCTGTGATATTAAACTGACCTGATAGAGATATTAAACTGATAGAGATATTAAACTGATATTAAACTGACCTGCATCAGCATCTCCTGCTCGTGAAGGAGCATCAGCTTGGTTGCGGATCCTTCCATCTTGTGCTCCAGCATCAGAGAGAAGTGCTCGATGCTTTTAATCGACAGCTTCTCTTGCAGAGTCAGAATAACATCCTTTCAAACAGAAGAACATCAGTAATTCCTCCTCAGCGGTTAGTGTGTGTCAGTGACGTTCACCTACACTACCGGCCAAACGTTTGGGGTCAGTACTATACTATACTGAAAGAGTCTCTTCTGCTCATTAAAGCGGCGTTTATTTGATCAAAAATACAGTAAACATTGTGAAATATTATTATAATGTAAATCATCTGTTCTCTATGTGAATATATAGTAAAGTGTAATTTATTCCTGTGATCAAAGCTGAATTTTCAGCATCATTACTCCAGTCTTCAGTGTCACATGATCCTTCAGAAATCACTCTAATATGAGGTTTTGATGCTTAAGAAACAATTTTGATTGTTATCAGTGTTTTTCATATTTTTCACGTTATTTTTCAGGACTCTTTGATGAATAGAAAGTTCAGAATTTATTTGAAATAGAATCTTTTGTAACATTATAAATGCATTTACGGTCACTTTTGATCAATCTAACATGAATAAAAGTATTAAAATAAAAACTTTAGAACAGTAGTGTTTATCTTGAGTGTAAATATTGCTTGCTATTCCATCATATATATGTATATTTGCCAACCCTTAAATCATTATATGGACGCCTCTACAATGTGGCATCAGTGATGTGTGAATCAAACACTTTTGCTGTTTTAATACCTTAATGGAGGTGTTGCAGTCAAACTTGAAGGATTTAGTTTGTCCGTTTTCCAGATACACCTTCAGCACGTTCGGCATGAAGAGCAGAGAATTATCCTTCACCGATTCCTGCCGACGAAAACAGGGAATCCGTCGTGCTTTTAATCAAATCACATCGCTGTACAAAAACCACATCGCTGTACAAAAACATGAGTCTGCATCATTTTAATAACTAACCTCTTGTTGTGCCACTAATTAAGAAATACTGTAATGCACTGTTAATAACGAACACAGTGATTTATGTAACGTGTGTCGCGCAATAACACTCTCACCAATCCTCTTACTTTAATCACCTGACTCACAATCCAATCAATCCAAGATGAATATAATCAGAACTCAACTGTTTCTCCCTGAATATCAGAAATATCACATTATCCAAGCCAAACGTGTCATTTTTCACTTACCGGTACTTGTCCGTTAATAATGACTTCTTCAGCAAAGCGCACTTTGACCGGATTGGATTTCAGCTTGGCCTTTTTAGCCGCACTGATGAAGGCAGATTTGGGCGACTGAAGGGGAATAACAGGAACAAAATCACTGAAATGTCAATGTAAATCAAGTCATTATCGTCTGAGCCAGAAACTAATGAACTGGTTTAGATGGAATCTGCAGCAGGGTTATCATACTTAAATAAAATTACAGCTAAAAATGAAAAAAAAAAAAATTTGAAATTGAAATTGCAATAAAATAAACATTAACTGAAATAACATTTGAAAGAAATAAACTGGTTTAGATGGAATCTGCAGCAAAAAAATCCATTTTCGTTATTTGAAATGAAATAAACATTAACTTAAACAAAATAAGATATAAAAAAATCTGCAGCAGGATTATTATCGTTAACTAAAATTCAAGCTAAAAATAATAATTTTTGTTACATGAAATAAAATAAACATTAATTGAAATAAAACAAAATATGAATTGAAATAAAACTAAATATTAAGTAAAACTAAAAAGTAAGTTTTACCGATATTATATTTATTCCTATTGTTTTTTAAAGGTTTTTGAAAGAATTGAGCAGAAATAGATGGAATCTGTAAGCAGGATTATTATCGTTAACTATAATTGCAGCTGAAATGATATATATGTTAAAGATTTTTTTTTCCAGCTATAACGTTATAACTAATAATAAAAAAAAAACGGACATAAAAAACGAATTCAAAAAAGGTACAAAGACAAAACAAAAAATAGTAAAACTTTAAAATCAAAGTGAAAATAAAAATATTTCAAAATATTATCAATCAACTTTTATTTATATAGCACAATAAAAGTAAAAGTAGTTGGCCATTGTGCTGTACAACAGGATAAATATCTAAACAACAAGAAAAAAACGCAAAACAAATGATAAAGGGAGTTTACATCGGAAACACCAATTTGAAAATTGAACATTAAAATCAAGGACAGTCTAAGCCTGTGAAAAGAGCTATAGGTTTTTAACTTAGATTTAAAAACAGACTCTGTGGATACTAGTCTTAGGGATAGAGGAAGACTATTCCACAATTTTGGACCAACAACAGAAAGTCACCTCTCGTATTAAGTCTAGATCTCGGAACCATCAGCAATCTCTGTTGAGATGACCTCAATGATCTAGCAGAGTTATTTAATTTCAGAAGATCAGAGAGATAGTTTGGAGCTAATCCGTTCATGGCTTTAAAAACAAAAAGCAAATTGCAAATCTCCCAAATCGCCATCAGGAGTAACATAAACACATGAGGTCCCAAAAACAATATTATTTTGTTACAATATTAATGTTACAAAAACTAATAGTAAATCAATGAGACTGAAATAACACTGATCTGCAGACTTTTATTAGTGTTTTTTAAATATGGAGCAGAATCTGTGCCACTTCTGCAGAACGGATTAAAACACGGGACGAACTAACATACAACCAGTGGTTAATATCTAGAGGACTGTGAACATCAGGACTCACAGGGTACGGCTGAACCACCGTCAGGATGATCGACTCCTTACAACTCCTGCAACACACAGAAAACAGACGAGAAGAAGATGAAGATTCTCTAGCTGGAATCAGGGTTATGTGCTTGAAAACACGTCCAGAATCTGAAGCTTCGGTCTTGAAAACCTTAAATCACAGCTACAGTTCAAACACTTTCTATACGGTGTACAGACTGTAGACAGAAACGTCTGATGATTTAAACTGAATCACAGGATGAGGAACGACACACTAAAGGTTTGATGAGGAACGTCTCGGTTACGTATGTAACCCTCATTCCCTGAAGGAGGGAACGGAGACGTAGTCGACTGATTGGGATCATGCTAGGGAGCCTGTCATCTTCGAGTATTGTAAAAACGAGCCAATGGACATTGGCGTGCTTGAATCGCATCACCCGCCCCGCAGCGCGGTTATAAATATGCATAAGCGTTGATTTCTGTTGGGACGGTGGGTACGCGTACCCACCAGATTTCATCATGAGTCATTTTGTACCCAATACTTTTAACTTCCGTCCATAATAATTTGACTTTTGGTTCGATTTTTTGACCGTTTTCAGTGGTTTATGAGGAGCAATATGAGAGAGAAATTTGGTAATCATTGTCTGACCCAACAAAAACCCATTATAATATTCATTTTATTTTATTTTTCGTGTTTGCATTTATGAGGGAAAAAACAACGTGTCAGTTCTCGGTTACGGACGTGCGCTCTGAAAGCGGCACTAAAAGACTGCTTTAAAACTTTCACAGAGACCTCAAACAGAACAGCTGCCTTTCTTTAAAGTGAATTTCGTTTTGTATTAATTGTATCTTAATTTTAATAAATTTTTCATGAACCAATTGCCTGGATTTAAGAAGTAAATATAGCAGACAATAGATAATCACGACATGGAGGCGCCGGCGCGTGAACTGGAGTTCGACTCATAAATGAACCGAAACTCAGCGTATAAGGTAGCCTACTTGCCTATAGAAACAGAAGAGTGGGTCATATGTCAAATGCTTTTTGAAAACTTAAGGCTTTCTTCTTCATAAAACGAGTCAGACATCATCACATTTTTGTATACATTTTTATTTATTTACATTAGTAAGCTACAGCAGGCACGGATTCCAGTTTTGGAACGTCATTATGTGGACGTCATTATGTGGACGTCGTTATGTGACGTCATTATGTTTTTTTATTTAATCAACGTTGATTATGAAAGTGAGCATGCAACATGATAAAGATATGATACATCATGAGATGCGCAATATGTCTGGAGACATGGAGTGGGTAAAACATGATTTTGACCACTTCATTAAGTTTTGTTTTGTAGAAAGACTCTTTTTAAAAGATTTTCGGTTTGTATAAATTGTATCTTAATTTTGATCAATGTTTTATCAACCAATTGCCTGTATTTAATAAATAAGAAGCCAATATATAGCAGACAATGTAATAAGGTGCCGGCACAATCACTTGCATTGCACGTGAACTGGAGGGCGCCGAAACTCAGCTTGTGCCTCACAGATTTGAGAAATATAGGCTATCTATTATAGAAAGAACAACTACTAGTCAAATAGAAAAAACTTTAGTCGGAGGCAGCCCTTATTCCACATATTTTCGAGCCAGGCAGCAGGCCATTCTGGGTTGAGCGAGCGACCCTGCGGAATGAGCGAGCGGAGCGGAATATTCAGAAATGCGCTCTCCACTCACGAACTCTGATCGGAACAAACCCGAACCTCACTGTCTGCTGAACTTGCGCAGAAACATCAAAATATAACCAGCTTTTTAAAATGGTTTTAAAAACTAAACATGTAGACTATTTTAGCACAAATTATAAGCTTATTGACGATTTTTTTAATAATTATTGACAAAATTAGAATATAGTAAAAGTTCAACTTTTTTGAAAAAAAGTTTTGGGTAGCCCTGTTGAAAAGTGGGGCCGTGCCTGAGCTACAGGACATCGTCTTTCAAAACATAACCTGCGCGAAAGAGAAAAAAAATGAATGCGTCATTGTACCCAGCACTTCTGAAAATGCACTTCCGAATGCGTCTCTGTCCCCAGCACATTTCAAACCAAACTGACACCCATGTAAATACGGAAGTGGATAAACGCACCAGTTGTTATTCGCTGAGGAGCCGAGCGGACCCCGGTCAGCGGTGGTACAGCAATAGTGGCGACGGGACTATGTCTCCGTTCCCTCCTTCAGGGAACGAGAGTTATATACGTAACCGAGACGTTCCCTTTCAGTCGCTCACGTTCGACGTAGTCGACTGATCGGGATCCCTATTAAAACGCCACTAGTGCTGCCACCTTCCAGTGCCTAGACAAAAGCCTCCTGATCCTCCCGCATATTGAGGCGGATATAGGACAGGGCTTAGGCCAGGAAAGTCACTGCTGTTCCACAGGACCACTGGGAAAGCGTACCTTTTGTTGGAAGGCATACACTGCGGAAGCCACATCCTGCCCGAAGGAGGTAACGTGGAGAATACACATATGGACTGAGCAAACTTGACTGAGTGGGCGGTACAACATATGGCATGTCACTCGGCTCCAGCCGATAACAGGGGGGGAGATGCAACCGGTCAGTGACGGCAGAGCAGGCTTTAATACACATATGGGATCGCCGTAGGGATCACAACATATGGACCCCACCTAACACAAGTTACCAAGCATACAAGTGATAGGTCTAGCATCGGACGCTCCGCCACGTCCAACACCGAAGGGGTGAGGAGGAACTCAACAGGGTTTGGGAGAGGGAACTCAACTGGAGCAAAAAGGCGCACTTAAGCCCACGGAAAGCAACCGGTTCGTCACATAGGCTATTTTCCTAGCGAATGTGCTGGTGTCGCCCAGCCCACAACTCTTAATCTGTCAGCGAGGCACTTGTGTCAACGCCCAGGAAGGAGCAACACTCTCTCTATGGAGGAGCTCACTACCCAGGTGGGCACGGTGCATCTTGGGAAAACCTCCTTCCCTTCTGCTGGTTTCCGAAACAGAAGAGAGTTGGAGGAGGTCCTGAGACTTTGCATTCCGTTCTGAATAACTGCACTAGCGGGAGGAACAGAGAAAAGTCAGGGCTGGGTCTGCCTCCTCCGGGGCAGCGCTTGCAGGCTCACCACCCGGTCCCGTCTTAAGGGAGAGGTAGGAACCTTGGGCACATATCCAGGCCGGGGTCTCAATTAATGAGAGTTAGCCAGCCCGAAACCAGGCACGATTCGTTGACCAAAAATGTGTGCAGGTCCCCTACCTTCTTGATAGAGCAAGCAAGCAGGAGAACTGTTTCTTTAAAAACAGATTTTTTAACTCAACTACCTGTAGTGTTCAGGGGAGGTCTCAGAGTGCAGTAGCACTGGAGATAGGCCCCAAGAAGGTAAAGAGGCGGCGCAATGAAGATTCATCTCCTTGCACCGCTCAGGAACCCGACGATCAAGTCGCACTTCCTATAGCTCTACTGCATCCTGATGTGCGTTAATATAAGGGCAACATACATTTTGAGGGTGAAGCGGAACAGCCACGCTCTGACCCTTCTTCTGCAGGAAGGAAGCACAGAAGTGATCGAACACTCTTGGGGTCTTCCCGTGAGAAGAACACCAACAACGAACAGGTTCTACTTTAGATCGTAAGCAAGCCTCATTTTTCTAGAGGGAGCTCTCGCAGAAGTGTTAGTATCTACATTCCTTTTAGAGGTAGATAGCTGAACCACCGCAACAGAACCTGGATTTCTCCAGTTCAGTGCGGGTGCCAACGGTGCCCCATCCCTGAGAAGTCTCAGAGGAATGAGTCAGGAAGGCTGTCTAGGGAATGAGGTCCTAGTTGGGCCATTACGGGGCAACTAAGAGAACCTGCTCCTCTGACCTGACTTTGGAATTACTGGGGAATTAACGCATCTTGCGTAGGCCCCCGTGTTAGCTGTATGCCAGTGTCTCCGTGTTTCTGGGAGTAAACAACTGGAAAGGGGACGAGATCAGAGCGTCTGCAACAGATGTAACTGTGCGGCCCCGAAGAATCCCGGACAGCTGGACCGCCTGGGGATGGAATCTCCACTCTCTTCGGCAACAGGCTGTCGTGAGGCCACCTGGGCAGCACGATTGAGCAGGCCGGAACCTAAGTGGAAGAAGCGACCTCAGAAGCTTCCGACCCCATAGGAGGAGGTGGCGGGCGAGTTGTGACATTTGAGGGAAGCGTATGAGCAACGGTCGCTGTACTGGGCAGGGAGGGACTTGTACTGAGACTCCGACCCCTCAACGCAAGACTACAGGATGGCCTGTGTTTGCGGAAGGGTAGAGATCTGAAGTACGTGTCCTTCAGGTCCCATGCTGCAGACCATTCACGGGGATGTAACATTAGTAATGCGCACTGTGTTTGTAACTTAAACAGAAGCGTTAAAAAGGGCCCGAAATCAATAACACAGATCCCTGATGGTCTAACTCACTATGGTCTGCGTGAAATGAAGAACAGGCCTTTTTTAGAAACCTTTCTTCATATCGGCTGGAGGAACGGCTCGATTGCAACCTTCGCCAGTAGGAAGCGACGACCACACACACGACAGGCACAATTCGGAACACTGAGGTGTAACAAATATCGCTGAACATGGGCAGGTGCCGGACGAACTGAATCGTGTAGCCGAGTCTGAAGATACAAGGAACCGGATATACTACAGGTTTGAGGGATGAGGAACGACACACTACAGGTTTGAGGGATGAGGAACGACACACTACAGGTTTGATGGA
Source organism: Abramis brama (assembly GCF_963993115.1). Taxonomy (NCBI): domain Eukaryota; kingdom Metazoa; phylum Chordata; class Actinopteri; order Cypriniformes; family Leuciscidae; genus Abramis; species Abramis brama. The sequence continues at coordinate 45,013,713 of NC_139970.1, forward strand.
TGAGGAACGACACACTACAGGTTTGATGAGGAACGACACACTACAGGTTTGAGGGATGAGGAACGACACACTACAGGTTTGAGGGATGAGGAACGACACACTACAGGTTTGAGGGATGAGGAACGACACAATAAATTCCACTAGAAACAAACTTTGTTGTATTATTTTATTTTAATACTGTGAAGCTGCTTTGATACAATCTGTATTGTGAAAAGCGCTATACAAATATACTTGATTTGATTTGATTTGACTACAGGTTTGATGAGGAACGACACACTACAGGTTTGATGAGGAACGACACACTACAGGTTTGATGGATGAGGAACGACACACTACAGGTTTGATGAGGAACGACACACTACAGGTTTGATGAGGAACGACACACTGCAGGTTTGAGGGATGAGGAACGACACACTACAGGTTTGAGGGATGAGGAACGACACACTACAGGTTTGATGAGGAACGACACACTACAGGTTTGAGGGATGAGGAACGACACACTACAGGTTTGAGGGATGAGGAACGACACACTACAGGTTTGAGGGATGAGGAACGACACACTACAGGTTTGATGAGGAACGACACACTACAGGTTTGAGGGATGAGGAACGACACACTACAGGTTTGAGGGATGAGGAACGACACACTACAGGTTTGATGAGGAACGACACACTACAGGTTTGAGGGATGAGGAACGACACACTACAGGTTTGAGGGATGAGGAACGACACACTACAGGTTTGATGAGGAACGACACACTACAGGTTTGATGAGGAACGACACACTGCAGGTTTGAGGGATGAGGAACGACACACTGCAGGTTTGAGGGATGAGGAACGACACACTACAGGTTTGAGGGATGAGGAACGACACACTACAGGTTTGAGGGATGAGGAACGACACACTACAGGTTTGATGAGGAACGACACACTACAGGTTTGATGAGGAACGACACACTACAGGTTTGAGGGATGAGGAACGACACACTACAGGTTTGAGGGATGAGGAACGACACACTACAGGTTTGATGAGGAACGACACACTACAGGTTTGAGGGATGAGGAACGACACACTACAGGTTTGATGAGCAACGACACACTACAGGTTTGAGGGATAAGGAACGGCACACTACAGGTTTGATGAGGAACGACACACTACAGGTTTGAGGGATGAGGAACGACACACTACAGGTTTGATGAGCAACGACACACTACAGATTTGAGGGATGAGGAACGACACACTACAGGTTTGATGAGCAACGACACACTACAGGTTTGAGGGATGAGGAACGACACACTACAGGTTTGATGAGCAACGACACACTACAGGTTTGAGGGATGAGGATCAACACACTACAGGTTTGATGAGGAACGACACACTACAGGTTTGAGGGATGAGGAACGGCACACTACAGGTTTGATGAGGAACGACACACTACAGGTTTGAGGGATGAGGAACGGCACACTACAGGTTTGATGAGGAACGACACACTACAGGTTTGAGGGATGAGGAACGACACACTACAGGTTTGATGAGCAACGACACACTACAGGTTTGAGGGATGAGGAACGACACACTACAGGTTTGATGAGCAACGACACACTACAGGTTTGAGGGATGAGGAACGACACACTACAGGTTTGATGAGGAACGACACACTACAGGTTTGAGGGATGAGGAACGACACACTACAGGTTTGATTAGCAATGACACACTACAGGTTTGAGGGATGAGGAACGGCACACTACAGGTTTGATGAGCAACGACACACTACAGGTTTGAGGGATGAGGAACGGCACACTACAGGTTTGAGGGATGAGGAACGACACACTACAGGTTTGATGAGGAACGACACACAACAGGTTTGATGAGGAACGACACACTGCAGGTTTGATGAGGAACGACACACTACAGGTTTGATGAGGAACGACACACTACAGGTTTGAGGGATGAGGAACGACACACTGCAGGTTTGAGGGATGAGGAACGACACACTACAGGTTTGAGGGATGAGGAACGACACACTACAGGTTTGAGGGATGAGGAACGACACACTACAGGTTTGAGGGATGAGGAACGACACACTACAGGTTTGATGAGGAACGACACACTGCAGGTTTGAGGGATGAGGAACCACACACTACAGGTTTGAGGGATGAGGAACGACACACTACAGGTTTGAGGGATGAGGAACGACACACTACAGGTTTGATGAGGAACGACACACTACAGGTTTGAGGGATGAGGAACGACACACTACAGGTTTGATGAGCAACGACACACTACAGGTTTGAGGGATAAGGAACGACACACTGCAGGTTTGAGGGATGAGGAACGACACACTACAGGTTTGAGGGATGAGGAACGACACACTGCAGGTTTGAGGGATGAGGAACGACACACTACAGGTTTGAGGGATGAGGAACGACACACTACAGGTTTGAGGGATGAGGAACGACACACTACAGGTTTGAGGGATGAGGAACGACACACTACAGGTTTGAGGGATGAGGAACGACACACTACAGGTTTGATGAGGAACGACACACTACAGGTTTGATGAGGAACGACACACTGCAGGTTTGAGGGATGAGGAACGACACACTGCAGGTTTGAGGGATGAGGAACGACACACTGCAGGTTTGAGGGATGAGGAACGACACACTACAGGTTTGAGGGATGAGGAACGACACACTACAGGTTTGATGAGGAACGACACACTACAGGTTTGAGGGATGAGGAACGACACACTACAGGTTTGATGAGCAACGACACACTACAGGTTTGAGGGATAAGGAACGGCGACACACTACAGGTTTGATGAGCAACGACACACTACAGGTTTGAGGGATGAGGATCAACACACTACAGGTTTGAGGGATGAGGAACGGCACACTACAGGTTTGATGAGGAACGACACACTACAGGTTTGAGGGATGAGGAACGACACACTACAGGTTTGAGGGATGAGGAACGACACACTACAGGTTTGATGAGCAACGACACACTACAGGTTTGAGGGATGAGGAACGACACACTACAGGTTTGATGAGGAACGACACACTACAGGTTTGAGGGATGAGGAACGACACACTACAGGTTTGATGAGCAACGACACACTACAGGTTTGAGGGATGAGGAACGGCACACTACAGGTTTGATGAGCAACGACACACTACAGGTTTGAGGGATGAGGAACGGCACACTACAGGTTTGAGGGATGAGGAACGACACACTACAGGTTTGATGAGGAACGACACACAACAGGTTTGATGAGGAACGACACACTGCAGGTTTGATGAGGAACGACACACTACAGGTTTGAGGGATGAGGAACGACACACTGCAGGTTTGAGGGATGAGGAACGACACACTACAGGTTTGAGGGATGAGGAACGACACACTACAGGTTTGAGGGATGAGGAACGACACACTACAGGTTTGAGGGATGAGGAACGACACACTACAGGTTTGAGGGATGAGGAACGACACACTACAGGTTTGATGAGGAACGACACACTGCAGGTTTGAGGGATGAGGAACCACACACTACAGGTTTGAGGGATGAGGAACCACACACTACAGGTTTGAGGGATGAGGAACGACACACTACAGGTTTGATGAGGAACGACACACTACAGGTTTGAGGGATGAGGAACGACACACTACAGGTTTGATGAGCAACGACACACTACAGGTTTGAGGGATAAGGAACGACACACTGCAGGTTTGAGGGATGAGGAACGACACACTACAGGTTTGAGGGATGAGGAACGACACACTGCAGGTTTGAGGGATGAGGAACGACACACTACAGGTTTGAGGGATGAGGAACGACACACTACAGGTTTGAGGGATGAGGAACGACACACTACAGGTTTGAGGGATGAGGAACGACACACTACAGGTTTGAGGGATGAGGAACGACACACTGCAGGTTTGATGAGGAACGACACACTGCAGGTTTGAGGGATGAGGAACGACACACTGCAGGTTTGAGGGATGAGGAACGACACACTGCAGGTTTGAGGGATGAGGAACGACACACTACAGGTTTGAGGGATGAGGAACGACACACTACAGGTTTGATGAGGAACGACACACTACAGGTTTGAGGGATGAGGAACGACACACTACAGGTTTGATGAGCAACGACACACTACAGGTTTGAGGGATAAGGAACGGCACACTACAGGTTTGATGAGCAACGACACACTACAGGTTTGAGGGATGAGGAACGGCACACTACAGGTTTGATGAGGAACGACACACTACAGGTTTGATGAGGAACGGCACACTACAGGTTTGATGAGGAACGACACACTACAGGTTTGAGGGATGAGGAACGACACACTACAGGTTTGAGGGATGAGGAACGGCACACTACAGGTTTGAGGGATGAGGAACGGCACACTACAGGTTTGATGAGCAACGACACACTACAGGTTTGAGGGATGAGGATCAACACACTACAGGTTTGAGGGATGAGGATCAACACACTACAGGTTTGAGGGATGAGGATCAACACACTACAGGTTTGAGGGATGAGGAACGGCACACTACAGGTTTGATGAGGAACGACACACTACAGGTTTGAGGGATGAGGATCAACACACTACAGGTTTGAGGGATGAGGAACGACACACTACAGGTTTGAGGGATGAGGATCAACACACTACAGGTTTGAGGGATGAGGAACGACACACTACAGGTTTGAGGGATGAGGAACGACACACTACAGGTTTGAGGGATGAGGAACGACACACTACAGGTTTGATGAGGAACGACACACTACAGGTTTGAGGGATGAGGAACGACACACTACAGGTTTGAGGGATGAGGAACGACACACTACAGGTTTGATGAGGAACGACACACTACAGGTTTGAGGGATGAGGAACGACACACTACAGGTTTGAGGGATGAGGAACGACACACTACAGGTTTGATGGTTTTCAGTACCTGACCAGATCAATGACCCGTTCCCTTGGAGCCGAACTCACGGCTTCATCATTTATCATCACGATCTCGTCTCCTGGGATCAGTCTTCCTTCTGAAGGACCTCCTGCACACACACACACACACGTTTTATGAGGACCTCCATAGACGTAATGGCTTTTATACTGTTCAAATTGTATACAGTATTTTATCTCCTTACAGTAACATGACCCCTAAACCTATCAATCACACAAAACTTTCTGCATTTTTAGACTTTAGCGACCCCAAACGTTTGAACAGTAGTAAAAGTGAAGGTAGAAAAGGTCAGTAAATGAACTTCTAATTTAGATTAGATTTAATTTGTAATACAGAATTATTTAATCATGTTCAAGTTGCCTGAAATGACGGCGTTATATGAATGAATGAATGAATATATAAACATAGAAGAACTGGTGTAGATGCGTGAGTTTGCTGTTTTACTGTATTTATGGGATAATGAACACAGAAGAACTGGTGTAGATGCGTGTTTTCTGGATACCTGGAGTAACGGACCGAACCACCACTGGTTTCTCGCTGCCCGCCACGAAGCCGAAGCCGAGAACCGGGTCGCGTCTCATTTCAACCTTTCTCGGTGCTGGAGGGACAAACTTCTCCACATCAGCACGAACCTCCTCCAGAGAGCTCGACTGGGAGAGATGACTGAGAGAACCAGAGGAACAGAGAACAAATAATCAGTTTTACTGACAATTTACTGCTTTAAACCTGTAAAGCCTGACTAACAGTCAGATAAATCATCTAAAGGTTATTAAACCTTATATTAAATATTTGTAAAAAAAGTTATTTTATGTGTGTTTTATGTTTTTTTTATATATATCATAGACTACCAGCATAAAATGCATATGATATCAATATCTGTCAATAATTTATGGCTCATATAGTGAGAATATGGAGGAAAAACCCTTACATAAAATGTATATAAATATCAATAGCGATCAATAATATGTCTTAGTAAGATGATATTTAAATGCTTAGTTTTATGATCAAATCTCTGTAATTTTAAAATATATAATGCAATACAATGTTTGAGAGATGAACAAATAAACCTTCCTCAAAAGCCTGATGATGTGTCACGATTTTGGGTTTGTTCTTGTCATGTTTCTGTGTCTCGTCATGCTTCATGTGATTCCCTGTTTGTCATGTGATCCGGCCATGTGTCTTGTCATTGGTTAATTGTCTGCTCATTGTTCACAGGTGTCCCTTGTCTTGTCTTTAGTCTGTGTATTTAAGGCCTCATGTTTGTCATGTGTCTGGGTCTAGTATTAATTCCTGTAACCACTGATGTGCGAGTTTATTTTCATAGCGTTTTGTCTTGTTTCACGACACGCTTGTTTCATGTTTTTGGATTATGTTGTCAATAAAGCTGCACTTGGGTTCTCAAGGCTTGCCTTCAGTGGATCCTTCTTACATGATCATATTTGATACTCGTGATTTTTATAATAAATGATGATGGATTATCAAGTAAACCTCAGTTCAGTTGAAATATTACTAACAATATTAAAGTTATTCTTATGTTTACTTGATAAAAAATCAGTTCAGATTTAAAGACACGTGAAGCACGAGCTGAAGGAGGACGTTTGTACAATTAAAGACTTTTACCTGATAAAACAGTGGAAACTCTCAGTCAGACACAGGAGGACTGGAGAGATTGTGTGCAAACAATGTTTTGATCATTTAAAGGCATTTTGCGTATTGCGTATCATTTTGCTGGATCAGTGTGTTGTGATTGGTCGAGCGCTTTGAGTGTGTTTGGGAAATGTCCCTCCCATTTCATAACCGCCAGTTTAACACACTACTAACTAACTCAACCAGGCCCCGCCCCTTTATTCTGCGCATGAATTATTATAATGAGGAATATTGTGACGTGTTCGTTCCCAGAGACTACAATGGAGGCGTTTCAGGAGTTCAGAAACACTGACACTGATATAGAGAATAAACAGCAACATTACACACTGAAGACTGATGAACATGTGCCCTTTAAACGAGTAGGACTACAGGAAAGCTCACAGATGCAGTTCTTCCCTCAGGTGTCCAGATTACACAACTCTGATCGACCTCTTTCATAACAGCACATCTGAGACGGGAGGTTTGACGGTCGTGATTCAGACACAACACTATTATAATCCTGTGGAAATGATTGTCCTCGGCTGTCGCAGCTCTCGAGGTCTCCGGGAACAGTAATTTAGGGGGAGGTGAACAATGACTTTGTAGTACAAAAAGGTTCAAGAAGAAATTGCTGCAAATGTTACACAGTGTAATAGTAGTTATTACAGTCATATGTAGAGAATAACTGGGTACAAAGGCACAGGTTTCTTTTTTTTAATGGATAGATGCTGTTAAAACCTCTCAGTCTGAACCTTCTCAAGTAGGCCTGCATGATTTATTGAAATAAATTTGATTAATAATATGGCTTAATGTACTGTCATAACGAGGACTGTGATTTCATTACATTGATATCTAGTTCAGTCATGAAACTCTAGAGGGCGCAGCTGATCGGTCCTCTACATGCAATCAAAATCATTACTGCATGGCACAAGCTGATTGGCTCTGCTGATCCCTCAGCCAATGAGATTGCTTGCTCAGCATTTAACCGGTGTGGTCGAGTGTTTGGTCCTGCAGAAGTTCCTCTGAACAAAAAATAGTGGGAATGTGTTTTATGCTTACTGAAAAAGGTTTGAGCTGGTTCTTGTAAAAATACACATGATCATGAACAACCAAGCTTCTCCCAATCGTTCGCAATCCAAGAAAAAAGTGAGTAAAAAGTAATTTTTCAGCTTTTTAGGATTATTTTTATTTTTTAAACACAGATCCACTCCGCAACAAAATCACCTTAATCATTCTGGAATTAATAATTCTTTCTAAATTTAGCCATTCAAGTGAGTATTCTTTCATATCGCAATGCATTTCACAGAAAAACTAAATATTGCAATATAATTTTTTACTTGAGGAGGGAACATGAAACCAGGACATACAAATAGACACATAAAAACATCACAATACTGCCCACAGAACAACAGCAAACCCCGAGAATATTCACCATATCGTCAGTCCTGACTAATCAGTCTCTATTATACTTCAGTTGTTAATATTCATTCAGTTCATGCTGGAATGACTTCATTTACGAGATGAGTGCATGTAAACACCAGGACAAGATCATTCTGAGTGTGAATGAAAGAATTACGGTGGAATTCTTCATAGTTAATTCATCATTTATGAAGAATGGCAATAAAGCTCGTCAGAAACTTTATGAGACGCACACTTGTGCAAAACAACATTTCCTGCAATAAAAACACATAAAACATAATTTACACATCTACAGTTCATCGTTTGCTCTTCATTTTCTTGAATTAGTGTGTGCGAATCTTCCCGTTATGATCTGCCTCTGAATAAAACACAGCCGTTTGTCTGTATGTGAAGCCATTATCTGTGTTTTATCACTCAACGTAAGATTTTATTGTGAGTTTAATAGCATTACGTTTGTCTTCACGCTCAGGTAACCAGCAAATGGCCTTTACATCACATCTTCTCACGTTTCACTAATGTAATCTGTGCGAGATGCTCAACGATTGCTTGGTCTTTATCTCATCATACAGTGTGTGTGTGTGTGTGTGTGTGTGTGTGTGATAATTAAAGCCGTGGGCTGAAGGAGGCGCGAGGAAGAGCCATTATTCTCAACACATGTTCCAGAGAAGAGCTACAATTAATCTTTCAAGCCACGGCGAGAGCGAGAGGTCGTGTGTGAGACTTCTGAACGCACTTACACAGGTTTAGAAACTAATCTGTAAAAACAGGTTTGCGTTTCAAGCATTTGAGATGCTGCGACACACAGTTCAAGGTTTGGGCAAAATCAAGTCGAGTCTCCTTCATTTATACAGCGCTTTAACAATAGAGATGTTTCACAGCAGCTTTACAGTGATAACAGGAGATTACAGTAACAGAGATTGTTTCGGCTTTACAGCAGATCTAGAATAAAGTTATTGTTAAAGTTAAAATACAATATACACACCTATGATGTTCATCTGCTGAATTCTGTTGCTTTACTACATCAAGGCAAGATCATACATGTGAAAAGAGTAAAAATGAAAACTGATAGATCTACTAATACACACAACGCTTTCTCCAGCTGATTCTGTCACACAGTAAAACACACTGCAAATCTCTCTGGAGAAATGCATGAATATTAAATGCATTGATGCAGTGACGACCGAATGATCCAGGTTAATGCTGGATGATCGCAGTGAGGCGAGCGCTACAGATAAAAATATGAATGGATTTGTGCCATAACTCTAACCCTGGGAAAAACATATGTGACGGAGGAAACGCGTGGCCTTGACTTCAGCAATGACCACCTGTCATCGATGGCCGGATCCCAAAGCCCTGATGACCAGCGCTGTGTGTGTGTGTGTGTGTGTGTTTCATACGGATACACTCGACAACGGGTCACTGAATACTGGCCGTTCGATTTAAACTAAAGCTATGATGGAAAATATTGACTGAAAACTGTAAAAATGAATGCACAGTTGATGAAAACTAGGAGCAACTTAAATGAAATAAAGTGGGATAAGACAGTCGCATTGCAAACGCTAAATCAACGTTGAATCGATGCATTTTTATCATCTCAAACGTCCTGCAATAATATAACACAATTAATGTCAAGAATTCAAAACATGTTTACAAGTTTATTTCACATGCAAACTCATTTAGGCTTGTGTTTATTATAAATGTCATTTATAACTAAATGCAACTATAATTCATGTTTGTTTTCTAGTTTAGGATTTGTTGTGGACTGAGGGGAACTAAAACATGTTTAAAATACTGTATTCATTTTATTTCTGAATGTAATAATTAATAAAATACACCAACGTGCCTTATTTTGACACAGTTCGACTGATTATCAGGTGCAACTTATTTTTCAGGAAAATATGAAATATGCAAAAGACACAGAATATTGTGACGACCGCGCTGGAAATGTCGTGCGCAATTCATTTTAGATCTTCACCCTTCTAATGCATTCAAAACTTTTGCATGAAACGTAAGCTTCTAAAACAGTCATAACTTCATATTTTTCTGATCAGTAACTTATTAATGAGTGATTGCATTTTTTTTAAAGTTTTGAATGTTACCATGTTTTTTTTTACCATGATATTACTTAATTTACCCCCATTTTATTAATAAGAATATTTTAGAAATTCTTTGAAATTTAAAATGTTACAAGAACTACAGAACAACCCAGTGTGATGCAAGAAAACACTTTTATCAATATTTATGAGAAATTATTTGAATATATCATTATATGAAATTTATAAGAATTACAGTGTGAATAAAGCATAAATGAGCTGCGATGATGATGATGATGATGATTACTCATGACTTCACTGGCTGTCGTCTTACGGTGAGTCACATGGTTATTCAACAGACATTCACAAGACAAAAGACTCAAATCACAAACGCACAGAGCGACAACCGGACAAAAGAGTGACTAAACGCCCGAGCACACGCAGACCTCTCTGACTCACTCGTGCTGAGAAACTCTTTTATTAATCTGATCTGGCGCCAGGGCTTCATAACTGCACTTTTATATGGTTATGTGAATTATTCCAGTCAAAAGCTAAATGCATCTGGTTAATGGACTCTCATCCAGGCATTACAGCATCTCATCTTACCTGACCAATCAAATTAAGCAGGTGAGAAGCTCTTATCACTCCTCCAGCTGTCTATCGCTCACATAACTCAAATCAAACTCATTTTAAACTCTACAGAGACAGCAAAGCCTGAGCATTAGAGGAACGCACCGAAACTTGAGGCATAATTGATTTCAATGCAGTTAGTGTTAGTTAGAGCCGAGCGAACCACTCAAATCTCCGAAATAAAATGACCAAATGCATCTATAAAGTAGAAAGTAGGGTATATGCAAACGACACACAATATTCCAATAATGGCATGCAACTATTTTAACTATAGTTGACCATAATTTAACTATCATTTCAAACTAAAGCCTAAGCAAAACATATGTAAAAAAATGCATCTATGAAATAAAAGCGAGTAGTTTGTGTTGTGAGCGGGAAACTTGATGCATAATTGATAATTGAAATAAAATGACCAAATGCATCTAAAAAGGCAGTTCATGCCATTTCATTTTCCACAAAGTACAGTGCATGCAAACGGCACAGAATATGTTGCAGCAAAAGGTAAATAATGTCATGCAAAAACTATTTTAGACATTCATAACTCTCAACTGATTGATTAACTATTATATATATACATAATATATAAACTAAACATGTCAAAAGTAAATATAAATGCATCTCTGAAAGAAACACGAGTATTGTGTGTTGTGAGCGTAGGCCGTCTGCAGGTTTTGGAACACAGCCTGTGTGTCTCTTATGTAAACGGTGTGTGTTCATGACTGGAACTGTGTGAAATGATTGCAGAAACCCAATGCACAGACATTTCATTTTCATTTCCAAACCGGTTCAGACTCTTAACGTTTGAGAGATGTCCTGGTTAAGTCTCTCCATACTGTAATCATAAGCGATTCTCTGCAGTAATAGAGGCGGATTGCAGGATTTAAAGGAGCGCTGATCAAGATCACATCTCTCCTCAGTTACAGAACACTCCAAACAAGGTCCAGAATCACCAGCGCTTCTGAAGAGCAGAACGCCATATTCGGCTCGTTCTCTGAGATCTATCTGTGAAACAAGCAGCGCTTACTCTGTGCAATTAACACTATCAGAAAATCCCAAACTTACACAGCATGCAAAAACAAAAACTGTGGGCGGAAGTAAAAACTCCATTTATTTTCTCCACAGGCAAACTGATTTTTAACGATAACGTATAAATCTCTGAAGTCAGCCGTGCTGTGAGCGGCGAGGTTGTTAATCAATGGGTTTTGCTTCAGTTGAAGCCGTCAGCTCGCATTATTTCAACTTAGTTTAACAATAATCATGTTTAACAGCAACATTCGTGGTGAAAAACTACATTACCCATGATGCTGTCCAGAAAACTCATTAGCTCCGCCCACTCCCATGAAGCACTTGAATACTTAAATGTTTGAATAGAAGCAAGAAGCTTAAAGTATACTGTCTTTACATAAAATGGATATTTTAAAATGAGCAGTTTTATATTTCTCCATGGTTTTTAATGTGATCATGCTGTTTGCAATGCATCATGGGATTGTAGTTCTTTCCCTCACTAAACTTCACAGTATCATCTGATATTTAGTGCTGTGCAACGATTGATCGCATTCAAAATGAAAGTTTGTGTTTTGTAAATTTAAATACACACATATGCATGTATATATTTAAGAATTATTTGCATGTATATACTGTATATATATTTATACATTTATAATGCATTATCTCTTCATGAATAGTTTATTTATGTTTAATATTTGCTAATTCCTTGTTACATCTGAAATTGGTTGTTTGTCGTATGTTTTAATGCATTATCATTTCTAAGTGTGTAACAATGAATAGATGAGTATTATAACTGTGCTTATAATTAATTCATGAAATCATGCAATGCATTAGAAGGTGCATAATTCAAAATACTTAATGCATTATATATAACGCTCTAAGTGAAGTGTTTGAGTATGATGATGTCATACAGTCGTGCTGTGATTGGTTGTTGACTCTTCGTCCGAAATAAAGCAACATCTTTAAAATAAAGAAACTGAAAACTTCTTAATTTTTTTCTTTATTTTTATCTTTTTAAAATAAAGAAATAAATTAGATTGTATATAAATAACACATTTTTCTTAAATATAGACATGCATATGTGTGTATCTTTATACAAAATAATTTTACACAGTACACACACATATATTATGTAAACACAAACTTTTATTTTGGATGCGATCAATCATTGCACAGCAGATTCTCCTCGTAAACTGATCCGGTTCATGGCTTATGACACTTTAACCAAGACGTGTTTGAAATCTCTACGGGAGAAATGAATGAAAAACCCTCCGGAACCAGCGGCGCTGAAACAGCGAGCGGACGCTAATGCACTCAATGAGGTCCAGACGTCATGCTAAATACCCCAGTATGAGGAGACTAATAAATCACACACTTATGAGCAAAAACACTCAATGCACGATACAGAAATCCTTTGTTTTGCGACCGCTGTGATTTAAAGTCACGTGACACAAAAGCTGTTCGTATGAATCCTCAGCTCACCCACACACACACCCACACACACACACCCACACACTGTCTGTCAGGACACACTCGCACACACACTGTCTCGCATTGACGGGCAGCAGATTATTCACAGCTCTCTCACACACACACGCACGCACGCACGCACACACACACACACACACACACACTGTCTGTCAGGACACACTCGCACACACACTGTCTCGCATTGACGGGCAGCAGATTATTCACAGCTCTCTCACACACACACACACGCACGCACACACACACACACACACACGCACACACACACTGTCTGTCAGGACACACTCGCACACACACTGTCTCGCATTGACGGACAGCAGATTATTCACAGCTCTCTCTCACACACACACACACACACACACTGTCTGACAGGACACACTCGCACACACACACACACACACACACACCGCTGCTCAGGGTTCAGGATTCACAGATTCAGATCTGATCTCTAAAGCCCCGGGCGTTCACAGTTCTGCTGAGCATGAGAGTTTTCAGTTTCTTTATTTTAAAGATGTTGCTTTATTTCAGGACGAAGAGTCAACAACCAATAACAGCACGACTGTATGACATCATCATACTCAAACACTTCACTTAGAGCCGTTATATATAATGCATTAAGTATTTTGAATTATGCTCCTTCTAATGCATTGCATGATTTCATGAATTAATTATAAGCACAGTTATAATACTCATCTATTCATTGTTACACACTTAGAAATGATAATGCATTAAAACATACGACAGACAACCAATTTCAGATGTAACAAGGAATTAGCAAATATTAAACATAAATAAACTATTCATGAAGAGATAATGCATTATAAATGTACATTCTGAATACCTTTATAATGCTTTAGACATAAAGGGTAGGGATGCACCGATCCGATACTCGGTACCGGCTCCGATACTGGCATTTTTGCCGGATCGGGTATCGGTCAGATGAGGCCGATCCAAATCCGATATTGTGCGTATACTTCAGTGTTATTGTTAAGCTCCACAAAAGACACACAAACATTATAAAGCACCATAAGTTTTCGTGCACAATATTATAAGTCTTCTGAAGCCATTATATAGTATAATGTGAGATATAAATTAATATTTAAGTGGTTAAATTCAAGATCATGTAAACGTTTCCCTCAGCTGCGGCTGTCAATCATTCTCCATTCTTCATTCAAACAGCGCGTCGCGTTCGGTTACGACAGTTAACACGATGAAACTCTCTCCAAGATGATTCAATGTTACTATTATTATACTTGATCTGTAGATAAAGGTCTATGGTTTGTTTCGCATAAAACAACTTTATCTTGCTGGACTTTATTGCTGTACCTTAATCATGTTACTATGGGTGTCTGTTAGATCACAACACTGGAGTAAAGTCAGAGCACTATTTGTTCTTCACGCGCACAGTAACTGAAATTTAAAACTGTTAAAAGAAAATGCTGAATAGACTATTGCATAGATAGATACTGTATAATACACTACGCATCAATATGTATTTATTTTCTTTGTGCTTTAAACTTTTCAATGCGGACTCGACGCGCTGCGCGCTGTGACTCGTGTTGCTTCAAGCGCATCATTCTGCGCTCGGGATGCGCATGCGCTCTGTGCCGCACTGTACTGGAGCCTTTCATATCATAATACAGTGACGCGATGAAAGATTATTAATAGCCGTTCTTGATCTGTCCTATCTATCATATGTTGCTACCTCATTAAACAGCTGTGCTATACATTTAAAAAATGTCTCAATTTTATAGTAGGATATAAAATAATTGCTATTTTTGATTTTTATCTTGTTTTTCATGAATGTATTTTACAACAATACAAAGAGCAATGTGTAAAGTTTTACCAGATTTAGTGTTACACTTATTGTCTCTAATTTGTTCCCCACTAAACATTTTTTTTTCACAAAATGTTCAGATTTTATACAATTATTGTGCACTCGTGATTTTTCTAGACTAAATTTTACTGCTGAATTATCCACTAACCTAGTTTATAATAGCATTTATGTCAGATTATGATCATATATTTTTTGTTGTTGTTTTTCTTTTTTTCAGTTCTTATTATCAGTTCAACACAGAGTTATAGAAATTCTACTTGATTAAAAAAAAACTGCACTGGTATCGGTACGGATCGGTATCGGCCGATACTCAGAATTTTTGGTATCGGATCGGTTCTGAAAAAATGGTATCGTTGCATCCCTAATAAAGGGCCCTATCTTACACCCGGAGCAATGCAGCGGCAAGCGCAACGCAAGTGTGTTTTGCTAGTTTCAGCCCGACGCAGTTTTCATTTTCACGTCCTGCGCCGCGCTGTTTGAGGAATGAAAATAGACTGAGACATTGACCAACTGAACCCTGCTCTAAAGTCAATGCCGCAATATTTGTTTTGTTCTTTAAAGAGCGCGTTAGTAATGTGCGCCTATAGGCGGGTCCACAACACACACACTCTGCTTATTACACACACACTCTGCTTATTACACACACACTCTGCTTATTACACACACACTCTGCTTATTACACATACACTCTGCTTATTACACATACACTCTGCTTATTACACACACACTCTGCTTATTACACACACACTCTGCTTATTACACACACACTCTGCTTATTACACATACACTCTGCTTATTACACACACACTCTGCTTATTACACACACACTCTGCTTATTACACACACACTCTGCTTATTACACATACACTCTGCTTATTACACACACACTCTGCTTATTACACACACACTCTGCTTATTACACATACACTCTGCTTATTACACACACACTCTGCTTATTACACACACAGGGACGCACAGCAACACACAAACATGCCAAATATTTAAAATAAAAGGATTACAATGTAAAAGATTATTATTGTGTCCATAAAGATATGGTGAATCCGGCGTGTCCCGTAGATGTTCTGCTTGCGCACTTTGACCTCGCGCACGAGCAGATCCGTCTGCGCTCTGGAGACGCGTTCGGTCTTTCCACTATCAGATTCCGTCATGTAAACAGCGAATCCTCCATGGGCGAGCGCAGCTGGCATTTAAAGGGAATGGGAGATGAGACTCTGATTGGTTTAACGCACGTAAATCCCAAAACACACCCATTACTCATTAAGAGAATAGAGACGACCCTTTTAGACCAGCGCCGGGAGCACCGACCATTTATCCCGTCATTAAACTAGCAAAAGTGGATTCGGACACACTCTAAGTGAACTTGCGTCCTGCGCTTTAGACCATGAGCTTAGATCGTTAAAACAGGGCCCTAAGGCTTCAAGTGTTAGCAATCAGACGAATATCAAACCTTCAGATTATAGATATGAATAAAACTGTAAAGTTTGGTGAATGTGGAGATTTTTGACTCAAACTCGCCGCCTTTAAAGATGTGCACTGAGATTGAAATCAGACGCAAATAGAATTAAATAAACTCTTAAAAGTGCATCTGCATGTTTTATTTCCACTAGTCTGAAACATTATGAAAGGCCAATAGCCCAAAATCTCCAAATCGATCAGCGCATGAAAAACAGTGTTAAAGTGTCGGGCTCAAGTATCCTTTGCATCCACTGTATAATATAAATATATTACAAAATTAAAAGCTAAACAACAGTATTGCAATGGTTATCAGTTGAGTGTTGAGTGTCGTGACAATTATCATTTGCACCTGGAATTACATACGCAATGATTAATAGACCTGTGATGGATTTTTAAAAATAAAATAATAATCTGTATTTTAAACAAATAATAATTCTAATAACTAACATTTCTCAACCAGTGTGTATCGTTCAAGTGCCCTTAACAGTGAGCAACCCTCGGATGAAGCGTCACACGCCGCAGTAAACAAACACAAATCTGGCAAATGCAATGAGAATATTTCATAAACTGCGACTTCTTATATGGTTTTGACTCAACATTAAGAAAATCTTTCATAACGTGTTGAAAGCATGAATTATTACACACCCGAGGATGAAGTCGCATCTCGGCCGGGGAAGAAGACGGACCCGACGGGAATCTTCCTGCATCTGATCTGCACAATGTTGTGTTTCGCTCTTACATAATAATCCCTGGCTGAAGACCCACAGCCCTCGTGTGACACACACACACACACACACACACTCCTTCTGCTGGATAATAATTACACATCAACACAAACCAGACGCTTTCACAGTCACCAGAACACTCAGATAATACAGATCATATAATAACCGGAGCACATTAACCAGCTGAGCTCAACAGCAAACACGTTCATCTAGTGCTCGTCAGTTCACAACAACAAATGCGCTAGACAGAATGCAAACGGATAAAAAAATATTTTTCGAAGATTTACAAGAAAATATTTCAGCCTTTCTACTATTCAGCGCTGAGTTTTTCTAATTGTTTGTGAAATGTACGAGCAATTTGGGAGTGAAATTTATTTCCCAGTGTATTTTCAGAAGCTCATGTTTCCATCAGTCAGGCATGTGACGTGTCTAATGTTCATATCACCAGAACTGCTGGAGGCTTTATCACGGTATTGAGTCATATAGAGCTTATGTGGCTCCGCCCCTTTTCTTCCGGTCTGTATTTCCACTGCGATCTTACGTATTTATGAATGAACGGCTGCTTTCAACATTACAGTGCTCATGATAACTTTCGTTAACTCTACAATAAGTAAATCCACTTCACCAGCTGATCACTCCACAGCGATGCCATAGAGATACACAGAGCCACCGCCACACCGGAAGTTCACAATATTCTACAGATTCTCGTTTCTCTGGCGCATGAGGTCTATAGTTGTGAAAATGAACGATAAAATTTTTTTTGTCTTCTGACAGTGGAGTCAGAAAAAAGATCTTGTTTTCACTTTGAATTAAGATTATTTTTCTGACTCCGTTGGCAGATTTTTGTTCTCATTTTAAGCACAAACTCACTTCATTTTGATCATTTATATCAGTAATTGTTCTTCTTCTCCAGTAAATGTATCTTGATTTGAGGATGTTTGTGCTGGAAAACGAGACAGAAACACTGAGGAAGAACATCATTTTAGCAGAGGAAACATGTTTTAAAAGCCGTCTGTTTCACACAATACATGTACGCAACAAAAAAAATGCATTCTAAAAATATAAATAATTTGCAATAATGAAGTAGTCACGGTATTCTGAAGTGCCCACAATAATAATACTGTGCATGTTCAGTATCGCAATATATCATATTATGGTATATCAGCTTATTCTTTCCATCAAAGCTCATAGACAAACAGAAAAAGCCAAAGCACACGCAGTTCTTC
>NC_139970.1:45037154-45057154 GCF_963993115.1 Abramis brama
GAACTATTATAGTATAGTGAACTGGCCCTTTAAATGTTTGAGTGACTTTTCTTTTTTTGCATGATATAAACTGCAGTTGCAGAAAAAAAGAGGTATTCAAGATAAAAAGTTGCATTTACATTTAAAAAAAAATTAATTACGTTAAAAAAACTGAATTCCAAGAAAAAAAAGTCAGAATTTGCGAGAAGTAAACTTAGAATTTTGAGAAAAACAGTCAGAATTGCAAGTACATTTTTGGAAGTAAATTCTGAGAAAAGACTAAATTGTGAGACATAAACTTAGAATTAAAACAAAATAAGTTAAAATTGCGAGAAGTAAACTTAGAATTCCAAGAAAAGTCACAATTGTGAAGTAAACTTAGAATTCAGAGAAAAAAAGTCAAAATTGTGAGACGTAAACTTAAAATTATGAAAAAAATAAGTTAAAATTGCGAGAAGTAAACTTAGAATTCCAAGAAAAGTCAGAATTGCGAGACGCAAAACTTAGAATTCCGAACAAAATACTGTAAGTTGAAATTGCGAGAAGTAAATGTATAATTCCGAGAAATACAGTCAGAATTGTAAGTAGTAAATTTAGAATTCTGTGAAAAAGTCAAAATGGCTTTAAGTAAATTAAGAATTCAGGGGAAAAAAAGTCTGAATTGTGAGACGTAAACTTAAAATTATGAAAAAAATAAGTTAAAATTGCGAGAAGTAAACTTAAAATTCCAAAAAAAGTCAGAATTGCGAGAAGTAAACTTAGAATTCCGAACAAAATAAGTTGAAATTGCGAGAAGTAAATGTATAATTCTGAGAAATACAGTCAGAATTGTAAGTAGTAAATTTAGAATTCTGTGAAAAAGTCAAAATGGCTTTAAGTAAATTAAGAATTCAGGGGGAAAAAAGTCTAAATTGTGCGACGTAAACTTAAAATTATGAACAAAATAAGTTAAAATTGCGAGAACAAAACTTAGAATTTCAAACAAAATAAGTTGAAATTTTGAGAAGTAAACGTATAATTCCGAGAAATACAGTCAGAATTGTAAGTAGTAAATTTAGAATTATGTGAAAAAAGACAAAATGGCTTTAAGTAAATTAAGAATTCATGGGAAAAAAAGTCTAAATTGTGAGACATAAACTTAAAATTATGAAAAAAATAAGTTAAAATTGCGAGAAGTAAACTTAAAATTCCAAAAAAAGTCAGAATTGCGAGACGTAAACTTAGAATTTCAAACAAAATAAGTTGAAATTTTGAGAAGTAAACGTATAATTCCGAGAAATACAGTCAGAAATGTAAGTAGTAAATTTAGAATTCTGTGAAAAAAGACAAAATGGCTTTAAGTAAATTAAGAATTCATGGGAAAAAAAGTCTAAATTGTGAGACATAAACTTAAAATTATGAAAAAAATAAGTTAAAATTGCGAGAAGTAAACTTAAAATTCCAAAAAAAGTCAGAATTGCGAGACGTAAAGAATTTCAAACAAAATAAGTTGAAATTTTGAGAAGTAAACGTATAATTCCGAGAAATACAGTCAGAATTGTAAGTAGTAAATTTAGAATTCTGTGAAAAAAGACAAAATGGCTTTAAGTAAATTAAGAATTCATGGGAAAAAAAGTCTAAATTGTGAGACATAAACTTAAAATTATGAAAAAAATAAGTTAAAATTGTGAGAAGTAAACTTAAAATTCCAAAAAAAGTCAGAATTGCGAGACGTAAACTTAGAATTTCAAACAAAATAAGTTGAAATTTTGAGAAGTAAACGTATAGTTCAGAGAAAAACAGTCAGAATTGTAAGTAGTAAATTTAGAATTAAGTGAAAAAAGACAAAATGGCTTTAAGTGAATTAAGAATTCAGGGAAAAAAAGTCTAAATTGTGAGATGCAAACTTAGAATTCCGAGCAAAATAAGTGAAAAAAGTCAAAATGGCTTTAAGTAAATTTAGAATTATGTGAAAAAAGTCAAAATTGCAAGATGTAAGTGTAGAATTCCAGTCCAGTCGAGTACATTTTGTCGTTACTCTATATAGCATGTATACATTGGAATGAGATGCTGTTTCTTCAGGATCATGATGCAACAACATTACACAAGACTACATTTCCCAGCAAAATGGGTTAAAATTATGAGGATAGAATGAGAAAAGTAAATTTAGAATTCCAAGAAAAACAGTCAGAATGTCACAAACGTGGATGTAAACTCGCAAGTTTTGATCCTGTGGCGGAAACAAGCTTCCATACACGTCCCATAGGTAGAAAACACTTTTAAACACATTACTGGCCTCGCAATGCTTTCAATCCTCGCTTTAAGCAGAAAGACGTGTGTGATGCAGAATATATTCAATATATATACAGCACAAATATTAAAACACGATGAAGAGACCGAACACTAGATCCGCATGTAAAGTGATCAGTTTCCTCAAAAACAGAATAATTCACTCACAATGTCAAACGCAGAGTGTTCAGAACAGAACGACAGACAAGCAAGACTCTCTTCCATTTTCCCCGACAGGACCTTCATTAGCGTGTTTTATCATCGACGCCGCTTCTCTAACTCCACTGGATCGGGATGGGGATTTCTGGGAGTAACCGTACCGGACAGAGAAACACAAGCCCCTCGTGGAGCATTAATAAATCATGTGTTCAACACTAGTGCACTAAGAGTCAGTGCTCAAATACCGTGGATTATTCATGTTTAAAGTCAGCGGACTGTATATAATATATACGGCTCAAGAGTTTGGGGTCAACAAATCAAATTCATACTTTTATAATAAAGACATTTATTATGTTACAAAAGATTATATTTCAAATAAATGCTGTTCTTTTGAACTTTCTATTCATCAAAGAATCCTGAAAAATAAAATGTATGACGGTTTCCACAGAAATATGAACTGTTTTCAACACTGATAATAATCATAAATGTTTCTTGATCATCAAATCATCATATTAGAGTGATTTCTGAAGGATCATGTGACACTGAAGACTGAAGTAATGATGCTGAAAATTCAGCTTTGATCACAGGAATAAATTACACTTTACTATATATTCACATAGAGAACAGATGATTTACACTGGAATAATATTTCACTGTTTTTCTGTATTTTTGTCATGATTCTATCATGTGGGAAATAAAAAGAGGAAATAATTACATGAAAAGATAATTTAATTGACTTATCCAAAACATAGTTCATAAGTTATTCAATAAATGAAAGTGTTGTTATTGTAATCTAAAACTATGAACAATCGATTTTTGGTGATGGAAATAAGGCTGAAATAAAATAAATATAAATATTAAATGAAAAAATAAACTTGAACGAATATGTTTCTGAAATTGCTGTAGAAATGTTGCCTTGGCCATTTTTTATGTTATTATTTTATTTATAACTTCAAGTTTAAAATTACTAAAAACGAAATTAACATAAAGCTAAAATATTAAAAAACACCTAACAAAATTACTAAAATGCATTAATACATGTGAATATATTAATAACTACTATAATAAACTTAAACAAATTAGTTTGTGATTATGCAGTAGAAATGCTGCCTTAGCAATTTTATTTTATTATTTTATTTGTTTAAGTTCTAAAATGGCTAAAAAATAAACTGAAATAAATATAAAATTAAAGTAAAAATATTAAAAAGCACCTAAAAATGGTTATTTTACGCATAATATTACATATTATTAAATGTTAAAATCTAAATTAAACTGAAATAAATATAAAATTAAAGCAAAAATATTAAAAAGCACCTAAAAATGGTTATTTTACATATAATATTACATATTATTAAATGTTAAAATCTAAATTAAATTGAAATAAATATAAAATTAAAGTAAAGATATTAACAAGCACCTAAAAATGGTTATTTTACATATAATATTACATATTATTAAATGTTAAAATCTAAATTAAACTGAAATAAATATAAAATTAAAGCAAAAATATTAAAAAGCACCTAAAAATGGTTATTTTACATATAATATTGCATATTATTAAATGTTAAAATCTAATAATAAATTCTATAATAGTAAATTATACTAAAATGACACTGATATGAATATATATATCTTAATAGTCACTATGATATTTAATTCTGTCCATCCCTATTTCCTCGCTGATGATCCTATGAACTTCGCAATCTTACGTTTCGTTCAAGCTTAACGATAATGACAGAAGGAAAGTAATTAATTTTCTAAGCACTGAAATGACTGACATGCAAATGAAGCTGTTAAACTGGGATCCGTTGCCATGGCAGCGGAATGAGGCTGTGAGAGGGCGAATGACAATCAAACTAATATCTCCAGCTAATTAGTAGCCGGACAGTGAGTGCGAATCCCACAGGAAAACTGTAGGAAACTAAAGCTTAACAGGCATTAAAACTACTGATGGAACTTCATAAATAACCAGCAATGAGCAATATTTCCACAGCATGTATTAACCTTTGTTAATTTTCATGTTAGTTCACAGTGGATTAACTAATGTTAACACATCAAATGTATTAGTAAATGTTGGGATTAAAGTTCATTGTTAGTTAACTAATGAAACCTTGAGTTAAAGTGTTATTATTATACCAATATGTTTATCTATTTTATATTATAATCATTTCGCAATATTTATCTGCAACAAAAATCACTGAGTTAAACACTTTCATTAAATACGACTACTAAAAATACAAGCACTCATTTATATAGCCAAATCTAAAACATCAGCATTTAAGTGCATATTTAATTTCACTACACAAAATAATATGTAAAACACAGCAAACTGACTCTCTGAATCATTTAGAATTTTCATGATTGATTAATTTCAGCGAATCAATTCATTTTTAAATGATTCAATGAATCACTTAAATGATACAATGAATCACCTAAAGAATTGATTCACTTAAATGAATCAAACACATCAAAATGTTAATGTTAATTATATATTACATAACATAATATTATATATTTATGTGGGTTTCTTTTCCCACAAGTCCCTCACTAAATGACAAATCTGAAGACATTATTACATGCAGCTGTTCAAGCCTTGACAATAACAGCATTATACAATCGATAAATGTTTAATATCTCGGACTGAGTCTCGCTGTAATTACTTAATGTTTTTTGTTGGTCCAGTGAAGGACACATTCCAGCACAAGTCGATCGCTCATGCATGAGCCGAATCAATAATTCAGTCTGAGAGAGAAGCTCATCATGTTCCCTCAGTCGCGTGTCCATTCCACTCTTCATCTGAACACACACGCTTTAACTGCAGATGTGGGGAAACTATTATATTAATGTCCATGTGGCACGGAGAGTCAGAAGTAACTAACACGCATCGGTACTGAGAGAAACCCAGACGACTCTCCTCTAATAATGCGTCTCACACACAAACTCACGGCTCCTTCATCACAACACGGCAAAATAAGAGTCCAGGAAACTATCAGCAGATACACACACAAACTCACAGCTCTTAGACACCCTGGAATCAAAATTTTTGTTTTTTTAGCTTTAAGTATGAATATGTTAGCCTTGAGGTTATGAATAAGCTTCCAAAACAATGACAAAATTCTCATTTAGTCTCTCACTTCCGCTAAAATCACCGCTTCTCATCACATCTTCTGTCCAATCAAATGCTCTCTAGAATGTAAAGCTCCGCCCCCCTGCTATAAACACCACCTGACCACAGCGACCGCTGACAGACACAGAGCAGTGTGTGTTGGAGTGTGTGTTCGGTTGCTCAAACGCTCCAGTTTTATTCCGTTGTCCAACTGTACGCTGGTTAAGAATGAAATGAATGAATCCTCCACTATTGAATCCAGCGTATCATCAGCGCTCGGATTCGCTTCCATGTGCTGTCAGTCTGTGAGGGAAACTAAACGCTATTGGCTGTTTGAAAAGGGGGAGGAGCCATTCAATATGTCCCGCCTCAGCTTCCTGTTTCAGTTTAACTTGAAGAAATTATGACAGAAAAATATTACTGTTAGTTATTACCTCTCAAAGAATAATAATAATAATAATATGTATTAAAACAGGAAGGAATAATTACACATTTTTAAATAAAAAGTAAACCACTAATTAATTCATTTTTACATTTAAATAAACCATTAAAACAGAATCCAGAAAAATTAAAAGAGAAAACACGGTAAAAAACAACGGTAGAAATCACTGTCAGTCGGTATATAACATTTATCCTTTTTTTTTTAAATGCGACACTAGAGGAAACTATAGTCTATTTAAACACTGTCTCTCAAACAGGCACTTACAGAACAGAAGGCTTTATTATATTTAATAACAGCAATTTAGCTGTCGAACCCGTGACCCAATAATAGTGAAATCCCGCACTTTCATTCCTTCTAAACTGCTGATGGCTTATAGTGACTCTTTCAGCAAACCAGTGCGAAGCAGTGGCAGATTACAGCAAAGCCCTGAACACGCCAGCATGCGGTCGAGATGATGTAACCCGCGCACAGATGGAAGAATCCCACAATCACAGATCCCGAGACATGAGGAGTCCAGGTCAGGTGTTCATGAGAAGCGGAGGATTGGCCGGGGAAGGAGTTCGTCTCGCTCCTGCAAATGGGCTGTTGTCAGGTCATATCTCAGACGCTTCACACTCCAGTCTGGAGACTTGTGTGCTCTACTGTAGTGCTAATGACACCGAACCATCAGGGACGATGAACTCCAGCTTCAGCTCATGAATGCTGTACCTGCCGGCGAACAGCGTCTCTAAGCTCCGCCCTCAAACACTGTAGTGCATCTGAGACTGGAGGAGTTTGGGCTCGTGTAGTTCATGTCGAGAAGACGCTGTTTTCTGAGATTGATACGGTAAAGCCCACGCCATCGTCAATGTTCATATCACTGAGATCAAGAGCTGAGATTCAGATATGATAATGAGCGTTTGCTTTCTGACCAATCAGAGCAGACTGGATTGTCTGACCAATCACAGCAGAGTAGACCAATCACAGCAGACTGGGTCATCTGACCAATCACAGCAGACTGGGTCATCTGACCAATCAGAGCAGACTGGGTCATCTGACCAATCACAGCAGACTGGGTCATCTGACCAATCAGAGCAGACTGGGTCATCTGACCAATCACAGCAGACTGGGTCATCTGACCAATCACAGCAGACTGGGTCATCTGACCAATCAGAGCAGACTGGGTCATCTGACCAATCACAGCAGACTGGGTCATCTGACCAATCACAGCAGACTGGGTCATCTGACCAATCACAGCAGACTGGGTCATCTGACCAATCAGAGCAGACTGGGTCATCTGACCAATCACAGCAGACTGGGTCATCTGACCAATCACAGCAGACTGGGTCATCTGACCAATCAGAGCAGACTGGGTCATCTGACCAATAACAGCAGACTGGGTCATCTGACCAATCACAGCAGACTGGGTCATCTAACCAATCACAGCAGACTGGGTCATCTGACCAATCAGAGCAGACTGGGTCATCTGACCAATAACAGCAGACTGGGTCATCTGACCAATCACAGCAGACTGGGTCATCTAACCAATCACAGCAGACTGGGTCATCTAACCAATCAGAGCAGACTGGGTCATCTAACCAATCACAGCAGACTGGGTCATCTAACCAATCAGAGCAGACTGGGTCATCTAACCAATCACAGCAGACTGGGTCATCTGACCAATCACAGCAAACTGGGTCATCTGACCAATCACAGCAGACTGGGTCATCTGACCAATCAGAGCAGACTGGGTCATCAGACTGGGTCATCTGACCAATCACAGCAGACTGGGTCGTCTGGCCATTCACAGCAGACTGGGTCATCTGACCAATCACAGCAGACTGGGTCATCTGACCAATCACAGCAGACTGGGTCATCTGACCAATCACAGCAGACTGGGTCATCTGACCAATCACAGCAGAGCAGCTCTCAGAGAGGCGGGGTTTAGAGAGACTGAATCTTCGATGGAAGTGTTTCAGACGCTGAGAGGAAACAGCTGACACTGCAGTGGAGATTATGAGGACATTAAAGTGTTTTTTGACCTTGGATGAGTGTAAAATATCATAATAGTGCACTTTAAATAAACACTGCAATCCTGCACTGTTGAACACAGTAATAAAACTGGCTTCTCCAGTAAATGTCTCTTGATTTAAGAATGTTCAGAAACACTGAGTAAGTGTGGCGTCTCTATATCCATCAGTAATGGAGGCTCTTCACACTGATCCTGACAGGCCGTCATTAAAGCGCAACAGAAACACTGAATCCGCCCTGTTATTCCCGAATCCCGAGCATCATCGGAGCAGCTGGGAAACACCACTGCTAATGACAGGGTGATAACACACACACACATACACACACACAGCTGCTAATGAGCGTTTCACACACACATATTACACCGGAACTGAAGCCCGAGGCCAGAGCTGCTCATAACAATACAAACAGGAAATACAGACGTTCCCATTCCTTCTGAAATTACCATAATTACACTTCGCTGTCATTTACGCATCCTCATGTTTCAAACCTGTATGATTTTTGTACACAAAAATAATATATACATATTTTTATTTTTTATTACTTATTTTTGTTTTCATAAAATTATCATTTGGAAAGTTTTTACTAAAACACCAAATCCGAAATTAAAGTTTTAATTTTGCCAAAAACCGAATATAAAGTTTATTGGTAACACTTTACAATAAGGTTCTATTTCTTAACAACGCATTATTAATATGAACTAACAATGAGCAATACATTCGTTACAGTATTTATTAATCTTTGTTTCTAGTTAATAATCATAATACTATGACTGTTCATTGTTAGCTCATGTTAGTCCATTAAATAAAATTAACAGATACAACTTTTGATTTTAATTATGTATTAGTAAATGCTGAAATGAACATTAAGATTAATAAATGCCTTCATTGTTCATTCATATGAATTAATGAAAGCTGAAGACTGGAGTAATGATGCTGAAAATTCAGCTTTGATCACAGGAATAAATTACACTTTACTATATATTCACATAGAAAACTGCTTTTTTACATTGTAATAATATTTGACAATTTTTACTGTATTTTTTATCAAATAAATTCAGCTTTGATCACATGAATAAATTACACTTTACTATATAATCACATAGAAAACAGATGATTTACACTGGAATAATATTTTACAATTTTTACTGTATTTTTGATGAAATAAATGCAGCTTTTGTGAGGCTCTTTCAGAAACAGTAACAAATCTTACCGACCCCAACAAAGTTGCAGTTACTGTTTATCCTTTTTGAAACAAACAGAAAAGCTGATTTTAAATGTATTTCAGCGAAACGAAAGCCACATTTGTTTCCCACATAAAAGGAGTACATCTTGCATTAAGGATTGTAAACACCGTAACACAAGACCTGAAGTGCAAAAGCTTCACTTCTATGACACATCGCATAAAAAAGAGAGCACAAAATATGAGAACTTTTGAAATGCAGCGTATGCCGAAGAGCAATTCATAATGCAACACATCTTGAAGAGCTTCAGCCGAGGCTTTGCGTCTGCTTCGAGTGCTCGTACTGTTGAGGTGAGGAATACTTCAAATCTGAGCGCTTCTAAGTTTGTGGCGTTTGAGCTCATGAATATTCTGCACGTGCATCTCTCTCTGTCTGGCACACTCTGTCCCTTCTGTGTGAACACTGAGCGAGTGTAAAGAGCAGTCGCATGGAAACACAACACGCAGCAGAAGAGCATGCATGCAGTAATAACTGACCCTTCAAAACCTTCTCCTGAAACCTGTCAAGAATGTGTTTAGCTCACCAAAACCAACAGACAAAACGCAGAGTTATAATTCTGCATTGCATTCCATATTCTCATGCACATTGTCTCCCCTAATTCTCATTATTTTCATGCATTTGGGAATTTTCCTATCAGTTTTTTGCAATTATCATTAATCTCTGTGTTGATTCTCTATATTGTCATTTTAATTGTGCTTAAAATAGGCTTCAGCTTTGAGCTGAATGTAGTCTTATTTTTCATTTTATTTATTTGATCAGTGTAGAATGTGGTTCTTTGAGATTTTCATGCGGAATATTTGTACAGCGCTGTTTTGTTACAGCAGATAAAGCACAAAAAAAGGTGAAGCAATTGCTAATTTTCATTTGCACAAATCTCACAGAGAATAAAAAAAAGCATTTGCACTGATGAAACTGATAAATGCGATTATGATTGTCATTGTTTGAGGCCGGAGGGAAATAAAGCCGTTTGAATGGCATTAATATCTGAGATCTGAGATCATCGCTGCCCTCATCAGACCTTCACTGAAACTACAAGAGCTTCACACAAACAGAGGACACTCTTCAGAAACATCATTCTGACCCCAAATCTTACAAACGTAGTGTATTTAAAAAAAAAAAAAAAAGTATAATAAAATATTTTAAAAAACACTTTCCTAACATTAAAATGAAAACTAAATCTGAAAAAAAAAAAAATTCTATAATAATATCTCAGTTCAACTAAAATAGCACTGGTTCATATAGTGATGATCCTCTAAAAATGGAAAAAAAAACAAAAAACATTAAAGCATCATAATTATTTCTTAACTCAACGCAATATCTTTGGCAAGATTATCAGTGAATAATGACTAAAACATCAGTTTAGAACAACATGAGGATGACAAAAGTCTATTTTTTGGATGAACTTCAAACCAATTCATCGATTTATTGTCACTTAATCAACACAAAATAGTTTTTTTTTATACATATAAATAGATTGTGTTTTACAGAAGCTCGGCTTTACAGTGAATACATTGAATATGACTCACTAAACAAGTGATTTTAATTAGAATTTTTATGATCTGTAAAATCATAGTACATATCAGATAGACTTGTGTCTTATCTGGTCGAATGAATGATATGTATGAAACGCACGTGTAAAGTTACTTCACGAAACTTTATTAAAGCGTAATAGATGTGGTGATGACGGAGCGACACTGACACGCTGCTCCGCTAAAGCGACTGCACTTTCCTCTGCTCAGTAAAATCACTAGTTTAGGGTTTTTCCGGAGCCTCGGTTGAGTTCATACACAGATATCCTTCATAATCCTCAGTGCATTTCTGACATCCGTCTTTAGCTGTCGTTCAAGGCCGTTTCTCCTCACGGAAACAGGGTTCATGCGCACTTTAATTATTTTAGGCATCATCTTTCCAGCGAGTTCTCTCCAGCAGCGAAGAGATGCATGAATTAAAGATGATGCTTTCATAACTCTCCAAAGTGCTTCTTTTCATACACTGTCTTATAAATAAGATGAAGCGCTCTTTAACCTTCAGCCTATCTTTTCAAAGTCCAAATATTCACAAAGCACATGCACTCGTCTCTCTTTTACACGGCGTCTTACAATCAAGCATTCGCCCTTTGGTGACATTTGATCATCTTAATTCATTTAGATCATTATGTTAATTTAATCCCTCAAGTCCAATATTTTCCTTATGCAAGAGCTATTGTTTTCAGGAGATTAAGAATGCGGCAGATTACGTTTTATAAAGCTTCAAAAAGATCACATGACTCAGATTCAGAACACGTGCACTAATTCATAATGACCAAAGATGACAAACATCTTCTCTTTCAGTCATACGTATGACAGCTCTATTCCAAGCTTGAAAATGAATCAAAATACAACCAATATCATAATGTTGCAAAATAAATTAATATTTTATTTTTCTTAAATACACATTTTTATAATAATAATAATAATAATAATAATAATATTTTATTATTCTTAAGTACACAATTTTTAATTAAATTTTTAATAATAATAAAAATCATAATTATTATTGTTGTTAATAATAATAATAAAAAATATTATTGCTATTTATAATTATTTTATTTTAATAATAATAATAAAATAATAATAATTATTGTTAATAATAATAAAAATCTAAGAAATATTATTGTTATTTTTTATATTGTTAATAATAGTAATACTTTTTGTTAAGTACACATTTTTATTTTATTTTAATACAAATAATTACTATTAATAAGAAATATATATATATATTATTATTATAATTATTATTATTAATAATAATACAAAGTATTATTTTATATATAAAAATGGGGGGATATCCCAATTACTTTTTCCCCAAATCCTGCAGCCCTACAGGATTTGTACATGTGAATGTTTTCCATGAACAACACTAGACCCTGTATGGCTGCTTTTAGGAGTCATGATCGCTAGAAGTATGTAGTCAGAAAGTGTCAGTATTTCTCATTTCATGTTAAGGAAGAGAAATAACATCATGTGTAAATAATGAACGAGTTTATCTGTGCAGATGCTGGTGATTAAGACAATCACGAGAGAGCTTTGCAGAATTTGAACATTTAAAACGTTTCAACATCGACATAAAATGTTTCCCATTCCAAGCATCACAAAACACTTGCAATCCCAACAGCACTGGGAACACTGGGCACAGCACAGGGAACAGCACTGGGAACACTGGGCACAGCACTGGGAATAGCACTGGGAACACTGGGAACAGCACTGGGAATAGCACTGGGAACAGCACTGGGAATAGCACTGGGAACCACACTGGGAACAGCACTGGGAACACTGGGCACAGCACTGGGAACAGCACTGGGAACAGCACTGGAAACAGCACTGGAAACAGCACTGGAAACAGCACTGGGAACAGCACTGGGAACAACACTGGGAACAGCACTGGGAACATTGGGAACAGCACTGGGAAAACTGTGAATGGCACTGGGAACACTGGGAACAACACTGGGAACAGCAATGGGAACAGCATTGGGAACGGCACTGGGAACAGCACTGGGAAGTACACTGGGAACATCACTGGAAACAGCACTGGGAACAACACTGGGAACACTGGGAACAGCACTGGGAATAGCACTGGGAACTGCACTGGGAACACTGGGAACAGCACTGGGAACA
The DNA here is from genome assembly GCF_963993115.1 of Abramis brama. Classification (NCBI taxonomy): domain Eukaryota; kingdom Metazoa; phylum Chordata; class Actinopteri; order Cypriniformes; family Leuciscidae; genus Abramis; species Abramis brama. The sequence goes on from NC_139970.1 coordinate 45,050,015, forward strand.
TCACTGGGAACATTGGGAACCGCACTGGGAACAGCACTGGGAACACTGGGAACAGCACTGGGAAGTACACTGGGAACAGCACTGGGAACAACATTGGGAACACTGGGAACAGCACTGGGAACACTGGAAACAGCACTGGGAACAGCACTGGGAACATTGGGAACAGCACTGGGAAAACTGTGAATGGCACTGGGAACACTGGGAACAACACTGGGAACAGCATTGGGAACGGCACTGGGAACAGCACTGGGAAGTACACTGGGAACATCACTGGAAACAGCACTGGGAACAACACTGGGAATAGCACTGGGAACAGCACTGGGAACTGCACTGGGAACACTGGGAACAGCACTGGGAACATTGGGAACCGCACTGGGAACAACACTGGGAACACTGGGAACAGCACTGGGAAGTACACTGGGAACAGCACTGGGAACAACATTGGGAACACTGGGAACAGCACTGGGAACACTGGGAACAGCACTGGGAAGTACACTGGGAACAACACTGGGAACACTGGGAACAGCACTGGGAAGTACACTGGGAACAGCACTGGGAACAACATTGGGAACACTGGGAACAGTGGGAACAGCACTGGGAAGTACACTGGGAACAGCACTGGGAACACCACTGGGAACACTGGGAACAGCACTGGGAAGTACACTGGGAACAGCACTGGGAACATCACTGGAAACAGCACTGGGAACACTGGGAACAGCACTGGGAACACTGGGAACCGTACTGGGAACAGTGGGAACAGCACTGGGAAGTACACTGGGAACAGCACTGGGAAGTACACTGGGAACAGCATTGGGAAGTACACTGGGAACAGCACTGGGAACATCGCTGGAAACAGCACTGGGAACACTGGGAACAGCACTGGGAACACTGGGAACCGTACTGGGAACAGCACTGGGAACAACAATGGGAACACTGGGAACAGCACTGGGAAGTACACTGGGAACATCGCTGGAAAGAGCACTGGGAACACTGGGAACAGCACTGGGAACACTGGGAACCGTACTGGGAACAGTCCTGAAGGCCTCGATCCTCCCATTCACACAGAACAAACCCATTCTCTCCTGCATAAAGCTGCCAGATGAAATAAAGAGCTGTTCTATAGATGTATAATCTGGATGATTATTGTGCAGAATAAACGCTGGACGAGGCGACGATGCCACTGGGACCCAGAGGCCAATCCTTTAGGAGGATTAGCCGGGATAAAATCAGGAAAAATCAAACAAGCCAAATAGGTTCTAGAGTTTAGAGTCACAGGGATGAAATGAGCTTAGCGTGCGGCTTATATGAGGGACAGGAATTAAATCACCAGCGCCATTCTCCAGTGATCAACATATATGAGTTTAATAATAAATGCAGAACAGGGCGATTATTATGATCATAAATAATACAACAACAGGCCAAAAGATTTAGCTACATAAATGAATGCTTAATTTATACAATAAATTACATGCATATATATATATATATATATATATATATATATATACACACACACACGTTTACATATATATATGTGTGTGTGTGTATTATATATTTATATATATATAGTTGCAAGATGTCTTAAATGTCTCAGTAAAATGAAAGGATTCCATATCTTGCAACAATACATCATTATATCAGTATCATATGTCCACAGTATGACATTTTTTGTGATATAGGTGCTATTATTTGTATCACTTTATTATTGATTTGCACAATATGGCATGTGTGTCATCAATATAGTTTGATACCAAATCTACATAGACAATAATGCACACATTTCTGATTTAAAATCCAGTTTTTCTACATAGTAGGCTACTTACTATAAATCTCTAAATGCAGAATTTGAACACACGGGCATTTCTCAGATTAAGGGCCAAATTGGGTTGCTGCAATTTTGAAAATTAAAATTCCAAATTTGACTAATTGGTATACATCAAATTATCAGTCCTTAAGTCAGGAGCGACGTTATGAGCTTGGTTGAGACCATAAGATAAGGGAATTTATGATTTTTTGCCATTTTCTTAACTATGTCAAGTAAATGTGTCATTACCATCACATCATCGAATATATGTAAAAAATAAAACTTAAATGATAAATCAGTGCTTTTAAACCATTTTGTGGTTTCACATAACAATCTATTTTATCTTGAACTTAATGGGATTGTTGATTTTTACTTGCTAGATGAATTATAGTCATTTAAGTATCTAAATTTCTGATTCATCAATCTACCCTGGCTTGGAATATAAGCTTATTTTAAGTGAATGCCATATATCAAAACTTTTTAATACAGTGATCATTTAGGCTGTCCAACATTGTCAGAAATATATAATTGTAGGATGTTTTTGTAATTTATACATAATTTATTAGCAAAAATATGTATGGTGATGGTGATGACACTGCAGTTCTGGTAATGACAGTTTGTTGTGGTGATGACAAATCACTGATCATAAGCTATTGTAATTTAAAGGGATACTCCACTTTTTTTGGAAATATGCTCATTTTACAACTCCCCCAGAGTTAAACAGTTGAGTTTTACCATTTTCGAATTCATTCAGCCGAACTCCGGGTCTGGCGTACCACTTTTAGCATAGCTTAGCATAGATCATTGAATCGGACAAGACCATTAGCATCTCTCTCAAAAAAATGGCCAAAGAGTTTCAATATTTTTCCTATTTAAAACTTGACTCTTCTGTATTTACATCGTGTACTAAGACCGATGGAAAAAAAACGCAGCGCCTGAAAATAGTCCCCAGCTCGGTAGACTATAGGGTCGACTATTTTCAGGCGCTGCGTCATATCATTACGCCTGCTGGACCCATGGTACGGCAGCAAAGTTTCTTGATTATTACGCAGGAATGAGAGATAATCAATGCTCTATGCTAAGCTATGCTAAAAGTGATACCGCCAGACCCGGAGATTGGCTGAATGGATTCGAAAACGGTAAAACTCAACTGTTTAACTCTGGGGGAGTTGTAAAATGAGCCTATTTCCAAAAAAAGTGGAGTATCCCTTTAAGAGCCTAAGTGACTTCAGACCAACAAAAAAAACAACAACAACAAAAAAAAAAAAAACAGCTAGTAATCTGTTTAAACATCAAAACATAGTTTAATCTGATTATGGAAGACCAAACATGAACTGTGTTCCTTGTGAACAGGATTGGTTCAGTATAATTATAGTCTAAACATACTATTTAATCTCATATTTAATTTCATAGCCATGTTGAATAAAAAAAAAAAAAACATGAAACAGGAGGGCAGTTAAGAACAGGTTGTCACAGTTGTGTTCTGTTTGTGTTAGTCCTATTAGTCCTATTTTTGTGTGTGTAACCTTCTGCCTGTCAGTGCCCGTTGGATATTATTATAAGTAAAAGTTTGTATTGGAACTTTCGTCTCCTCATCTTCTGCCTGCACCACACCGTGACAGAACTACGGACCTCCAAAATGGATGATGGAGCTCAGTTTATTTCGGTGGCTCAGGAGAGCACTGATTTTTTGAGTTTCACAATGAACTTCTGTCATCTTGCATTTACCAGCCTGCTCGACGACGAGACCCTGAGGACCTTGTTCCTGATCGGGGCCACTTTCAACCGTCCCATTGATCTCCCCTTTGATCAGGAAAACAGCCAGAGCCAGGGAATCCTCACGCTTCACCGTCTGAGCCCTCAGCCAAGATGGCCGCCACCTCGCCGCCTGAGCCCTCAGCCAAGATGGCCGCCGCCTCGCCGCCTGAGCCCTCAGCCAAGAAGGCCATCGCCTCACCGTCTGAGCCCTCAGCCAAGATGGCTGCCGCCTCGCCGCCTGAGCCCTCAGCCAAGAAGGCCATCGCCTCACCGTCTGAGCCCTCAGCCAAGATGGCCGCGGCCACTCCCAGTCCAGAGTTTCATCCCTCCGAGACCACTCGTCCCGCCGAGACCGCCCTTCATGGATCTCGTCTAACCGAGACCGCCCTTCCAGAGGCCAGTCCTGCCGAGCCTGAGAATCTTCACGTCATGTCTACCGAGCCTGAGAATCTTCACGTCATGCCTGACCAGTCTGATCTTCACGTCATGCCTGACCAGCCTGATCTTCACGTCGAGCCCGCTGAGCCAGAGACTGTTCACGTCGTGCCCGCCGAGCCAGAGACGCTTCACGTCAGTCCGGTTGAGTCTGAATCTTCTGTCACCGAGCCTGAATCTGAATTCCCACCCAGCCTCCCTCTCCCACCTCCTCCCATCTGCCTCCTCTCAACCCTTCTTCCACCACTGCCAGTCAGCCCCTCTGCTCCTCTAACAACCTTCGGGGAGGTGGAGTCGCCGTCGGTCTGCCTGTCACCCACTCCATCAGGGTCGGTGGACCCTCAACCCAGACTCCGCTGTGGCCCATCAGTCCACAAGCTCCGCCGGGATCCCTCGTCCCCCCGGTTCTGCCTTGGTCGTTCCTTGCCCTGCCCTCGCCTCAGGACTACCCTCCTCTGGCTTTGCCTCGTCCATTCGTCCCTCTGGCTCCGTTGAGCTCCTCTCTCCCTCCAGCTCCACCTTGGTCCTCGGTCCCTCCGGCTTCACCGTGGCCTTCTGGATCCCCGCCTGCGCTTCAGTCGCCAGAGCCATCTGCGTCACCAAGTCCCTCCAGATACTCTGCATCGCCCTGTCTCGTCGGCTCTCCGGCTCCACCCTGGTCTCCTCTCCCACCAGCTCCCTTATCTTTTAGACGTTTTCTGTATGATTTGGACCTTTGGGCAGCTGCTTTTGGAGCCATGTCACACCTAAACACAACAATTATAATGAATTAATTTAGTATTTTAAAAACAAATGCATTACTTAATTTAAAATATAGTGACTTTTGATTGGTAAATGTATATGAATTCATTTAAGATAACGTATTCAACATAAATTCTTTAAAGAACAGTATGTTTAATGTATCTGCCGTCATCACCACCACAACCTGTCATTACCAGCACAAGCTGTAATGTGCTGGTAATGACTGTGCTGGTAATGACATTTTTGTCAAAAAACTAGCCTTACTAGCAAAGATGATGACTAAGCAAGTGTAGCTAGCTTTCTACATGTAATGTACACCATTTTAACTATTAAATTGATAAAAAATAATCCAAAAATGTTTAAAAATACAGAAATACAACACATATGGTAATGACGCATAATAAGTGTACATGCCCAACACAAAGAATAAAGAGTAGATTTACTTACTTTTCTGGACATCAAGGCATCAGTCTTGCAGCTTGAAATCCATGTGCTCCATTATGATATTAGGTTACCATGGCTACCAAATAAACTTTTGATGAAAAAAAAGTAGGAAAGTGCCTTTATGCAGAGCGTGTTGGTAATGACGGCTAAACCATGGGACAGGTAGAAATGAAGCAAAATAAAGTACAAAATGCATATATATGCTTAATCTGTGCATGTAGTTTATTAGTTCAGGTAACATTTAATTCATATGCATTTTTTTATTTATTAATTTGTGATAAATAATGTTTGAGATATGGCACGACATGAGAAAACTCTGGTGGCGGACAACACCAGAACACAGATAATGTACCACAAAACACCAATAAAATGTGTTAAAATAATTAGTAAGAGCAGCCATAAAAAAAGTCTAGGCTTGTTTTTGTTTATACTAATTAGTGGTGCTAAAATATATTAGATTTAATTAGTTTTTAATAGAATTACACCCTGTGGACAGAAATAGGCCCCAATTCTGGGAAATACCCACACATGTGTGTGTGTGTGTGTGTGTGTGTATAGGCTATAATATATATCTGGTTATGGATATCGGTTATTGACAACCCCATATCGGTCGACAGCTATGAAGTGATTCACTGTTTCTAAAGGTTCCCTATTTAACTGTCATCCTCGTATTGAGAGGCAGAAGCTCTCATAATAAGTGATATTCTGATATTTTAAGGCATCAGGACTGAGTGAATGAGAAGATGCGACAGATGCGTTATCATCAGTTCCCGTGACATCATCATCTTCACTTCTGCATATTCATCATCCAGTCAAACACGCGATTAAAATACAGGTCAATGCCATGATATAATAATAATCATGTAAAGACCGTGAATGTTCGCGCATGCCTGCAGACTCACCTCCTCACGAAACTGAACACGTCCATCATGACATGGATCCGAACTCACTCCGATTTCATCCTCGAGCGTGTCGGTGGAAATGTTTTAGAAATGAGCGATTGATAGCAGGTCCTGTGGGATGATCTTCATCTTCTTCTTCTCCTGCATGACTGAAACACGATCCGCTTTTCCCTCAGATTACATCCTTCACATCTCCTGATGCTCTCCGACAACTTTAGTTAATTCCCCATCGCGGTGGAAGCGGCGCGCGAGATGATGAAGCGCGAGAGAAAGCGACTGATAAAGCGAGGGATTGCATGGAGAGGAGTGTAAAACAGAGCAGTTCTTGAGCACGAAGATCTCAGATGATGGACCTCCATCTAATCTCACATGTCCACGGTTCATGAATACATGCTCGTGCGCGTGCAGAGGTCGCGTCATCACTAGCGCGAGACTGGGGAGAACCGAGAAGCGCGTGGCCGTTCAGTGAAGAATAGGAGGAGGATAAACGGAGATGAAGAGAGAGAGAGAGAGAGAGAGAGAGAGAGATGTTTGGGGATGATGAACAGAAACACCTGTGACTGTGAGCGCGCGTTCTGTTTGAGCGTGTCAAGGTTTTTTTTTTTTTTTTTTTTTTTTTTTTTTGCATAATAATTCAGTACAAAAAGAAATAATACAGAACAATGAACAGGAACATGTGGGGATACAGAGAAAAGGAAAAAGCAATAATAAAAAGAAAACATAAAACTTGTTCTATAATACAGGATGTTTTCGAGAGTGCGAGCGTTAAAAAGATGTGCGCCAGAAATGGGCTTAACCAATGGCGTGGGTTTGGGGGCGGGGCTATCTGTGAGTGTGACCAATAGCAGGCGAGAGGAGTGTGTTCGAGGGAAACCTTTTTGAAAACAATGTGCGTTCACTACTCAGACTTGTAAAAGCGTTCACGTCCTGTAGAACTCATAATTACAACATGTAAACTCGGAATTTTCCGATAGATCTGATCTGTACCAGATTCGGTTTGGCAATAGTGTTGCCATAAAAACAAATAAGTCCAGGACGTGAACAGAACGTCACGTG
>NC_139970.1:45067154-45107154 GCF_963993115.1 Abramis brama
TGCGTGAAGAAAATGAAGTCTTCCATTAGTTATGAAGTTAAACACGTGCGGAACAGCGGCATTCTGGGAGTGCGGAGAGTGATATTACGTAAGGCAAGAGTATGAACAGCTCTCAAGCAGCTGAGCAAATACAGATCCTCATGCAACATTCATCAGTTTACATAACAGAATGTTTAGAACTATTATTTTTACTTGGTAGCAAAAATTCGGATGTATTTTGGGACATTGTTTTGTGATAAAAAGTCAACATTATGACATAAAAAAATTAATTTAAGACATAAAAGGTCAACGTAGACAAAAAGTCTATAAAAGTCAACAAAAAGTTGAAATTGTAACAAAAAGGTGAAATTTTGAAAAGTTCAATGAAAAATCATATGTTTTACATAAATTTAAATTATGACAAATTATGACATGAAAGTGACAAGTTTGAGTGTGTTATGTGTTAGTGAAGCAGTCGTATTGAGTGTGTGTTACGTGTTAGTGTGTGTTACGCGTTAGTGAATCGGTCGTATTGAGCGTGTGTTACGTGTTAGTGTGTGTGTTACGTGTTAGTGAAGCGGTCGTATTGAGCGTGTGTTACGTGTTAGTGTGTGTTACGCGTTAGTGAAGCGGTCGTATTGAGCGTGTGTTACGTGTTAGTGTGTGTTACGGGTTAGTGTGTGTTACGGGTTAGTGAAGCGGTCGTATTGAGCGTGTGTTACGTGTTAGTGTGTGTTACGCGTTAGTGAAGCGGTCGTATTGAGCGTGTGTTACGTGTTGGTGTGTGTTACGGGTTAGTGTGTGTTACGTGTTAGTGAAGCGGTCGTATTGAGCGTGTGTTACGTGTTAGTGTGTGTTACGCGTTAGTGAAGCGGTCGTATTGGGTGTGTGTTACGTGTTAGTGTGTGTTACGCGTTAGTGAAGCGGTCGTATTGGGTGTGTGTTACGTGTTAGTGTGTGTTATGTGTTAGTGAAGCGGTCGTATTGAGCGTGTGTTACGTGTTAGTGTGTGTTACGTGTTAGTGAAGCGGTCGTATTGAGCGTGTGTTACGTGTTAGTGTGTGTTACGTGTTAGTGTGTGTTACGGGTTAGTGAAGCGGTCGTATTGAGTGTGTGTTACGTGCTAGTGAAGCGGTCGTATTGAGCGTGTGTTACGTGTTAGTGTGTGTTACGTGTTAGTGTGTGTTACGGGTTAGTGAAGCGGTCGTATTGAGCGTGTGTTACGTGTTAGTGTGTGTTACGCGTTAGTGAAGCGGTCGTATTGAGCGTGTGTTACGTGTTAGTGTGTGTTACGCGTTAGTGAAGCGGTCGTATTGAGCGTGTGTTACGTGTTAGTGTGTGTTACGCGTTAGTGTGTGTTACGGGTTAGTGAAGCGGTCGTATTGAGTGTGTGTTACGTGCTAGTGAAGCGGTCGTATTGAGCGTGTGTTACGTGTTAGTGTGTGTTACGCGTTAGTGAAGCGGTCGTATTGAGCGTGTGTTACGTGTTAGTGTGTGTTACGCGTTAGTGAAGCGGTCGTATTGGGTGTGTGTTACGTGTTAGTGTGTGTTATGTGTTAGTGAAGCGGTCATATTGAGCGTGTGTTACGTGTTAGTGTGTGTTACGCGTTACTGAAGCGGTCGTATTGAGTGTGTGTTACGTGTTAGTGTGTGTTACGTGTTAGTGAAGCGGTCGTATTGAGCGTGTGTTACGTGTTAGTGTGTGTTACGCGTTACTGAAGCGGTCGTATTGAGTGTGTGTTACGTGTTAGTGTGTGTTACGTGTTAGTGTGTGTTACGCGTTAGTGAAGCGGTCGTATTGAGCGTGTGTTGCGTGTTAGTGTGTGTTACGTGTTAGTGAAGCGGTCGTATTGAGCGTGTGTTGCGTGTTAGTGTGTGTTACGTGTTAGTGTGTGTTACGCGTTAGTGAAGCGGTCGTATTGAGCGTGTGTTACGTGCTAGTGAAGCGGTCGTATTGAGTGTGTGTTACGTGTTAGTGAAGCGGTCGTATTGAGTGTGTGTTACGTGTTAGTGTGTGTTACGCGTTAGTGAAGAGGTCGTATTGAGCGTGTGTTACGTGTTAGTGTGTGTTACGCGTTAGTGAAGAGGTCGTATTGAGCGTGTGTTGCGTGTTAGTGTGTGTTACGTGTTAGTGTGTGTTACGCGTTAGTGAAGCGGTCGTATTGAGTGTGTGTTACGTGCTAGTGAAGCGGTCGTATTGAGTGTGTGTTACGTGTTAGTGAAGCGGTCGTATTGAGTGTGTGTTACGTGTTAGTGTGTGTTACGCGTTAGTGAAGAGGTCGTATTGAGCGTGTGTTACGTGTTAGTGTGTGTTACGCGTTAGTGAAGCGGTCGTATTGAGTGTGTGTTACGTGTTAGTGTGTGTTACGCGTTAGTGAAGCGGTCGTATTGAGTGTGTGTTACGTGTTAGTGAAGCGGTCGTATTGAGCGTGTGTTACGTGTTAGTGTGTGTTACGCGTTACTGAAGCGGTCCAATTAAAAATCTAATTGTTATTAAACCAGAAAATGTTGCTATTAGTAAACAAAAACAATTTCTAAAGCTAGGTCTTCTAAACATTAGATCACTCACACCTAAGGCAGTTATTGTAAATGAAATAGTCACGGATAATAGCTTCGATGTCCTTTGCCTTACTGAAACTTGGCTTAAACCTAATGATTATTTCGGTCTAAATGAGTCTACTCCATCAGGATACTCCTATAAGCACGAACCCCGTCTGATTGGTCGTGGCGGCGGTGTTGCAGCGGTCTATAGAGATATTCTCAATGTTACTCAGAAAACGGGTTATAAGTTTATTTCGTTTGAAATACTTGTACTAAATGTTACGCTCTTAGATGTTAGAAAAAAATCTATATTATCTCTAGCCTTGGCTACCGTATATAGACCGCCTGGGCCTTACGCTGATTTCCTAAAAGAGTTTGCAGATTTTCTCTCAGATCTATTGGTCAATGTAGATAAAGCATTAATTGTTGGAGATTTTAACATACACGTAGATAATCCAAATGATGCGTTAGGGGCTGCGTTTATAGATTTATTAAATTCCTTTGGGGTCAAACAAAACGTCACCGGACCAACTCATCGTCTTAATCACACACTCGATTTAATTATATCATATGGAACCGATCCAACCGATATAGATATCATTCCACAAAGTGATGATGTCACTGACCATTACTTGGTAACTTGCATATTACGTACTGCTGTAATATGTCATGCGGCGCCGCGTTTTCGACCAGGCAGAACAATCCTTCCATCCACCATAGATAATTTCTCGAGTTGCTTGTCTGATCTGTCTCAGCTGCTGCCTGAACCCAAACAAACAGATGAACTAGAAGAACTAACTAGCACTATGAGCACCATTCTCTCTAGAACACTGGATGTTGTTGCACCCGTTAGATTAAAAAAGGTCACAGAGAAAATTAAAGCACCATGGTACAATAATACTACGCATGTTCTAAAGAGAGAAACCCGTAATTTAGAGCGTAAATGGAAACAAACTAATTTAGAGGTCTTTAGAATCGCGTGGAAAGACAGTATGTCACGTTATAAAAAGGCCCTAAAAGCGGCCAGGGCTGAGCATCTCCGCAAACTAATAGAAAACAACCAAAACAATCCTAGGTTTTTATTTAACACTGTGGCTAGACTAACAAATAAACAGACGTCACCCGAACAAAATATCCCGTTACAGTTTAGTAGTAATGATTTCATGAAGTTCTTCACTGAGAAAATAGAAAACATCAGAACCACAATTGTAAACGTTCAATCCTCAATCGCCCCTTATAATTCAGCCTCAATTTTCCCCCCGCAAGAACAATTACAGTGCTTTACAACTATAGAACAAAAAGAGTTAAATAAACTTATCACTTCATCTAAAACAACAACATGTTTATTAGATCCTATACCAACTAAACTACTGAAGGAAGTGTTACCTGTAGTAGAAGAGCCTCTCCTCAATATTATTAACTCGTCTTTATCTTTAGGTCATGTTCCAAGAACATTTAAACTGGCAGTGATAAAACCTCTCATTAAGAAACCACAATTAGACCCGCATAATCTAGCAAATTATAGACCCATTTCAAATCTACCTTTTATGTCTAAAATACTAGAAAAAGTTGTGTCCGCTCAACTGGGCTCTTTCTTGCAAGAAAATGATATCTATGAAAAGTTTCAGTCTGGATTCAGACCGCATCATAGCACTGAAACTGCGCTCGTTAAAATCACAAATGATTTACTCTTAGCTTCTGACCAAGGCTGTTTCTCAATACTAGTTTTACTTGATCTAAGTGCTGCGTTCGATACTATAGATCATACAATACTCTTAGATCGACTACAAAATTATACTGGTGTTCAAGGACAAGCATTAAGCTGGTTTAGATCATACTTATCTGACCGCTACCATTTTGTCTCTTTAAATGGAGAAAAATCGATCATAACTCCAGTAAACTATGGAGTGCCGCAGGGATCTGTGTTGGGCCCTCTGTTATTCTCAATATATATGATGCCACTTGGAAATATTATAAGGAAACATGGAATTAGTTTCCATTGTTATGCTGATGACACTCAAATATATATTTCATCACGGCCGGATGAAAACGCTAAATTATCCAAATTGACAGAGTGTGTTAAAGATATAAAAGATTGGATGACGCGTAATTTTCTATTATTAAATCCAGACAAGACAGAGGTAATACTTATCGGTTCAAAAAACCGCCCACAAAACCTCTCACAATACAACTTTGACATCGTAGGATGTCCTGTTACTTTATCCTCTACAGTAAAAGACCTGGGTGTTATACTCGATTGTAACCTGTCTTTTGAAAATCAAATTTCGTATGTTACAAAAACAGCCTTTTTCCACCTTAGAAACATTGCTAAGCTACGTAACATGCTATCAGTTTCTGATGCAGAAAAGTTAGTTCATGCATTCATGACCTCGAGACTAGATTACTGTAATGCTTTATTAGCCGGTTGTCCTGCATCCTCAATAAACAAGCTACAGTTAGTCCAAAATGCAGCCGCTAGAGTTCTTACTAGATCAAGAAAATATGATCATATAACACCGATTTTATCATCACTACATTGGTTACCTATAAAGTTCCGTATTAATTACAAGGTATTGCTACTGACTTACAGTGAGGAAAATAAGTATTTGAACACCCTGCTATTTTGCAAGTTCTCCCACTTGGAAATCATGGAGGGGTCTGAAATTGTCATCGTAGGTGCATGTCCATTGTGAGAGACATAATCTAAAAAAAAAAATCCAGAAATCACAATATATGATTTTTTAACTATTTATTTGTATGATACAGCTGCAAATAAGTATTTGAACACCTGTCTATCAGCTAGAATTCTGACCCTCAAAGACCTGTTAGTCTTCCTTTAAAATGTCCACCTCCACTCCATTTATTATCCTAAATTAGATGCACCTGTTTGAGGTCGTTAGTTGCATAAAGACACCTGTCCACCCCATACAATCAGTAAGAATCCAACTACTAACATGGCCAAGACAAAAGAGCTGTCCAAAGACACTAGAGACAAAATTGTACACCTCCACAAGGCTGGAAAGGGTACGGGGAAATTGCCAAGCAGCTTGGTGAAAAAAGGTCCACTGTTGGAGCAATCATTAGAAAATGGAAGAAGCTAAACATGACTGTCAATCTCCCTCGGACTGGGGCTCCATGCAAGATCTCACCTCGTGGGGTCTCAATGATCCTAAGAAAGGTGAGAAATCAGCCCAGAACTACACGGGAGGAGCTGGTCAATGACCTGAAAAGAGCTGGGACCACCGTTTCCAAGGTTACTGTTGGTAATACACTAAGACGTCATGGTTTGAAATCATGCATGGCACGGAAGGTTCCCCTGCTTAAACCAGCACATGTCAAGGCCCGTCTTAAGTTTGCCAATGACCATTTGGATGATCCAGAGGAGTCATGGGAGAAAGTCATGTGGTCAGATGAGACCAAAATAGAACTTTTTGGTCATAATTCCACTAAACGTGTTTGGAGGAAGAAGAATGATGAGTACCATCCCAAGAACACCATCCCTACTGTGAAGCATGGGGGTGGTAGCATCATGCGTTGGGGGTGTTTTTCTGCACATGGGACAGGGCGACTGCACTGTATTAAGGAGAGGATGACCGGGGCCATGTATTGCGAGATTTTGGGGAACAACCTCCTTCCTTCAGTTAGAGCATTGAAGATGGGTCGAGGCTGGGTCTTCCAACATGACAATGACCCGAAGCACACAGACAGGATAACCAAGGAGTGGCTCTGTAAGAAGCATATCAAGGTTCTGGCGTGGCCTAGCCAGTCTCCAGACCTAAACCCAATAGAGAATCTTTGGAGGGAGCTCAAACTCCGTGTTTCTCAGCGACAGGCCAGAAACCTGACTGATCTAGAGAAGATCTGTGTGGAGGAGTGGGCCAAAATCCCTCCTGCAGTGTGTGCAAACCTGGTGAAAAACTACAGGAAACGTTTGACCTCTGTAATTGCAAACAAAGGCTACTGTACCAAATATTAACATTGATTTTCTCAGGTGTTCAAATACTTATTTGCAGCTGTATCATACAAATAAATAGTTAAAAAATCATATATTGTGATTTCTGGATTTTTTTTTTTAGATTATGTCTCTCACAGTGGACATGCACCTACGATGACAATTTCAGACCCCTCCATGATTTCTAAGTGGGAGAACTTGCAAAATAGCAGGGTGTTCAAATACTTATTTTCCTCACTGTATAAAGCCCTAAACGGCTTAGCTCCAGTCTATTTAACGGATCTTCTATCACCCTATAATCCATCGCGCTCTTTAAGATCAATAAATTCAAGGCTTTTGGTCATACCTAGGATATCCAGATCCACCAAAGGAGGGAGAGCATTTTCACATTTGGCTCCAAAACTCTGGAATAGTCTTCCTGATACTGTTCGTTGCTCGGACTCGCTCTCCCAGTTTAAAACTAGATTAAAGACGCATCTTTTCAGCCAGGCATTCATATAATATTGTTAATCTCACAGTTTCAAACTACAATCCGGCCTCTAGTTCATAAATGCCAGAGGAGAACTGGCCCCCGACTGAGCCTGGGTTCTCCCAAGGTTTTTTTTTCTCCATTAGGTCACCTGATGGAGTTTTAGGACACCATTAGGCCGCTTGATGGAGTTTTTTCGGTTCCTTGCCACTGTTGCCTTTGGCTTGCTCAGTTGGGGATATTTTGGGGATATTTAATTTTATTCTATCAATCAATAAATTCCACTAGAAACAAACTTTGTTGTATTATTTTATTTTAATACTGTGAAGCTGCTTTGATACAATCTGTATTGTGAAAAGCGCTATACAAATATACTTGATTTGATTTGATTTAGTGTGTGTTACGTGTTAGTGAAGCGGTCGTATTGAGTGTGTGTTACGTTGTTAGTGTGTGTTACGCGTTAGTGAAGCGGTCGTATTGAGTGTGTGTTACGTGTTAGTGTGTGTTACGCGTTAGTGAAGCGGTCGTATTGAGTGTGTGTTACGTGTTAGTGAAGCGGTCGTATTGAGCATGTGTTACGCGTTAGTGAAGCGGTCGTATTGAGTGTGTGTTACGTGTTAGTGTGTGTTACGTGTTAATGAAGAGGTCGTATTGAGCGTGTGTTACGTGTTAGTGTGTGTTACGCGTTAGTGAAGCGGTCGTATTGAGTGTGTGTTACGTGTTAGTGTGTGTTACGCGTTAGTGAAGCGGTCGTATTGAGCGTGTGTTACGTGTTAGTGTGTGTTACGCGTTAGTGAAGCGGTCGTATTGAGTGTGTGTTACGTGTTAATGAAGCGGTCGTATTGAGCATGTGTTACGTTGTTAGTGTGTGTTACGCGTTAGTGAAGCGGTCGTATTGAGTGTGTGTTACGTGTTAGTGTGTGTTACGTGTTAATGAAGCGGTCGTATTGAGCATGTGTTACGTGTTAGTGTGTGTTACGCGTTAGTGAAGCGGTCGTATTGAGTGTGTGTTACGTGTTAGTGTGTGTTACGCGTTAGTGAAGCGGTCGTATTGAGTGTGTGTTACGTGTTAGTGTGTGTTAAGTGTTAGTGTGTGTTACGTGTTAGTGAAGCGGTCGTATTGAGTGTGTGTTACGCGTTAATGAAGCGGTCGTATTGAGCATGTGTTACGTGTTAGTGTGTGTTACGCGTTTGTGAAGCGGTCGTATTGAGTGTGTGTTACGTGTTAGTGTGTGTTACGCGTTAGTGAAGCGGTCGTATTGAGCGTGTGTTACGTGTTAGTGTGTGTTACGCGTTAGTGAAGCGGTCGTATTGAGTGTGTGTTACGTGTTAGTGTGTGTTACGCGTTAGTGAAGCGGTCGTATTGAGCATGTGTTACGCGTTAGTGTGTGTTACGCGTTAGTGAAGCGGTCGTATTGAGCGTGTGTTACGTGTTAGTGTGTGTTACGCGTTAGTGAAGCGGTCGTATTGAGCGTGTGTTAAGTGTTAGTGTGTGTTACGTGTTAGTGAAGCGGTCGTATTGAGTGTGTGTTACGCGTTAGTGAAGCGGTCGTATTGAGCGTGTGTTACGTGTTAGTGTGTGTTACGCGTTAGTGAAGCGGTCGTATTGAGCGTGTGTTACGCGTTAGTGAAGCGGTCGTATTGAGCGTGTGTTACGCGTTAGTGAAGCGGTCGTATTGAGCGTGTGTTACGTGTTAGTGTGTGTTACGTGTTAGTGAAGCGGTCGTATTGAGCGTGTGTTACGCGTTAGTGTGTGTTACGTGTTAGTGAAGCGGTCGTATTGAGCGTGTGTTACGCGTTAGTGAAGCGGTCGTATTGAGTGTGTGTTACGCGTTAGTGAAGCGGTCGTATTGAGCGTGTGTTACGCGTTAGTGAAGCGGTCGTATTGAGTGTGTGTTACGCGTTAGTGAAGCGGTCGTATTGAGCGTGTGTTACGCGTTAGTGAAGCGGTCGTATTGAGCGTGTGTTACGTGTTAGTGTGTGTTACGTGTTAGTGAAGCGGTCGTATTGAGCGTGTGTTACGCGTTAGTGAAGCGGTCGTATTGAGTGTGTGTTACGCGTTAGTGAAGCGGTCGTATTGAGCGTGTGTTACGTGTTAGTGTGTGTTACGTGTTAGTGAAGCGGTCGTATTGAGCGTGTGTTACGCGTTAGTGAAGCGGTCGTATTGAGTGTGTGTTACGCGTTAGTGAAGCGGTCGTATTGAGCGTGTGTTACGCGTTAGTGAAGCGGTCGTATTGAGCGTGTGTTACGTGTTAGTGTGTGTTACGTGTTAGTGAAGCGGTCGTATTGAGCGTGTGTTACGCGTTAGTGAAGCGGTCGTATTGAGCGTGTGTTACGTGTTAGTGTGTGTTACGTGTTAGTGAAGCGGTCGTATTGAGTGTGTGTTACGCGTTAGTGAAGCGGTCGTATTGAGTGTGTGTTACGTGTTAGTGTGTGTTACGTGTTAGTGAAGCGGTCGTATTGAGCGTGTGTTACGCGTTAGTGAAGAATCATAGTGAGATGTGTCAGATATGAGTAAAAATTCAGATTTTTGTGCCAGTCTTTGCGTTTCCATCATCGTCCCCTTTCGTTACTTCAGACGCCTCTCTTCAGGGCTCTATAACACATGGTCAGCACTGTAATATGGTGTTCTGCTTTATTTATCAGCCACTCATTCATCCTTACTGAGCTAATAATCTTTCCACTCACATTTTCGTCTCTCCTTGACACTTTCACCTCATAAAATGTGTGGAAGTAAAACCTCAAAGAGCTTTCAGAATAAGCTCAGTCTGACAAAAATAACATGATTATTTCTTCCTGTGAAATGAATATTTAACATGAAGCCATCCAGTCATGTGGCATGACACAAGCCCAGGGCCATGAAGCACAGCATGACGAGCAGTGGCCTGCTTTTCCATCACACACACACACACACACACACACACACACACACACACACACACACACACACACACACACACACACAGTTTGTTTATGCTGTATCGTCTCCTGCCAGAGTAAACGACAGGAGAATGTGTTTATCTCACTGTATGACACAAACACCGATCAATACATGGAATATTCAGTGATCCAGTGGTTTATAGATACAGTCAGAGAGTATGAACACAGACATACTTCATCCTCACAGATACACTGACATTTACTCATCCCATCACATGACTAAAGCTCAAATAACGCTATTTGAAACATGTTCACAGATATGACAACTTACCAGAGATTCTAAATATTATCATGAACTCGTATCAAACACATAACATCTCAATGACCAATCATGCCTTCAGTCCAAATGAGCGATGCTTTTATATACAAACAGCTGCACAGCTCAAAAAATATTTTGCTATTGCATAACAAACAACAAAAGGGTAATTTGCATATTGGGAGGAGACTTGGAGCATGCAAAAAAGATGTGTGTGTGTGTGTGTGTGTGTGTGTGTGTGTGAGAGAGAGAGAGAGAGAGAGAGAGAGAGAGAGAGAGAGAGAGAATAGCATACTAGCATAATACTCATAATGTTTCTGGAATTTAAAGTATGCATACTGTACGCAAAATGTACATTTGAATGTGCAGTTGAACACCATGTAAATAGTGAATATATATATGGGTGTGTATAAAAATGTAGTGCCTGAAATTGTCAAAAAACACACATTCAAACCAAAATATCTGAGCTAATGACTGTAAATTAGAAAGTTGTCCTGCTCGATGAGAACAATATATGAACCGAGTTTAGTGACTGTAGGTAAACCTGACATTTTAGAGAAGCAAATACAAGATTAACAAATTAATAATACATTTTACAACCGCTACAAGTATATATATGTGCATGTTTAGAAATACTTTGTTTATGGTTGCAAAAACGCAAAATGTGTTACCGTACAGCTCCATATATAAAGTTGGAAATATAAGATTGATGTAAAATTGATATCTTCACCTTTTATTCAAATATTATTATAGATTTTGTAGTCATATTGCGCATTTGTGATGGAGTCGTTTGTTTTATTTGTGATAATAACGCAATGAAACATGACAAATTGTGCGAAATCATTTTTTGTTCATGCAGGCGAAGAAATTATGAACGCGTGCAAAAAACAAATATTAATAACTGATTATGTTGTAGTGAATATTTGCTTTTTCCTGTCAGCTTTTCGTTTTTCTGTGCATTTCTTTTTGTAGCTGTAGTTTGCCTAATAATTTTGTCAGATAAACACATTTTAGTGTTATTTAAAATGTTTTCCTCATATTTTGATGGTTTAATTGAACTTTTAGGGTCATTAAAAAGTATTAATGATAGTGTAATAATGTAAGTATAAAAAAAAATCACTTTTCATTTTTATGTCATAATTTTTGCTTAGTATGTCATAATTTCGATTTTTTTTATGTCATTATTGACTTCATATCATAATTATAACTTTTCTAATTATAGATTTTTTAACTTTTCATATTATAAACGACTTAATGACTTTTTAAGTAATTTCAACCTAGTATGTCAATTTTGTCATTTATGTCATAATTTTTAATTAGCATGTCATAATTTCGAATTTTATATCATTATTGACTTTACATCATAATTATAACTTGATCTCATAAATATGACCTTTTATGTCATAATTTTTTTTTACAACTTTTCATATTATAAATGACTTAATGACTTTTTGTCATTTCAACCTAGTATATCAATTTTGTCAGTTATGTAAATAATTTTTAATTAGTATGTCATAATTTCAAAACATTTTCAAATTTCAACTTAGTATGTCATAATTTTGACTTTTTTGTCATAATTTTGACAGATTTTTGTCAGATAAACACCTTAACCAAATTTAGTGTTTGTTCTTCCCTCATATTTAAAATGCTTTTCTCATATTTTGATGGTTTAATCGAACTTGTAGCGTAATATATATATATTATATATAATATTATATAATATATCATCAGCGCTCAACACACGAAACGATGGCGAGTGACATCATCGCAGTTCTGTCATGTCATGATGTGTTGTGGAAAATCATGAATCCTTACAAACACACACACACTCACACACACACACACACACACACACACACACACACACACACCTGCTCTCCTCAGATCAGCTGTTGATGTCGCATCCGTTACTGTCGCGACCCGAAGACACACTCACACACACACACACACACACACACACACACTCACGCACACACACACACTCACACACACACACTCACGCACACACACACGCACACACACACACAGCTGTTTCATGTGGCGCGTTCAAGCGTTACGTAAGTCAAGTCCTCTTGCTCGTAGTGAAAGATTGGAGTATCCTATTCCTCTATCGATTGCTTCTCTTGTGTCCACACACACTCATCTCTCATTGGCCAGCGGAAGCACTGGGAATATTGGGTTCAGAGTATCTGGCAATTATATGAAATGTGGGAGAAAAAATCAATATGCTAGTAAGGTCACAAAAAGAGATGGAGACTTACTTAAAATGCAGAAGCATCTTCCTCAGCCCGAGACGAGTCCTGCCCTTCACTTCATCACAGCGCCTGTGCTCAACAATCTCCTCCAGCTTCATGGAAAACCTTAGAAGGACTTATATAATAATACATAATGAAGAAGAGAACAGCAAGGGTTATTTCAGTGGAATGAAGCAAAATAACGAGACCGCACATTGGTGAGATTAAAAGGTTATTTGGTTTAGTCTATTCAGATTCTCCCATGACTCTGAACAACATAACATGTAATTTACTGAAGGATCTGACAAAATATTAATTGCATTAATTGTCGATTTAAAACATTTTTGAAATCTCTTGAATTAATGATTCTGTGACTAATTCTTAAAGACTTGTTTCATTACTGGATGAATCAGCGTTTCTAAAAAAACAACAAAAAAAACTCTTGAATGAATGATTAACTAATTATTAATGAATGAATGATAAACATGTATGGAGGCTCATTTCAGCCACATAAGAAAAAAACATGCTTTGGTAAATCATGATTATGACAAAAAGTCATTCTAAGCCATAATTATGAGGAATAAAGTCATAATTATGATATAAAGTCAAAATTATGACATGCTGTTGAAATTTGAAAAAAATAAATGAAATTATGACATACTAAGTAAAAATGATGACATAACTGATAAAATTAACATACTAGGTTGAAATTATGACATAAAAAGCCATTAAGTCATTCATAATGTGAAAATATGTAAAAAATTATGAAATAAATTGTCATATCTACAAGATATAATTAATAATTATGTAAAAAGTCAATAATGAAATAATGACATACTAAGTAATAGTCATGATAAAAAGTCATAATTATGACATAAAAAGGCTGATTTTTATGTCATAAATAACACTTAATGTCATAATTATGATTTACCGAAGCATGATTTTCTTCTTCCATAGACATGAGTGCAAAATGAGTCATCAGTATTTCTGCACTGTTTTCCCTGAAGAGAAAGACTGCTCTTTTCTAATGAGTGTCTGGTCAGTGGATCTAGTGTGTGTGTGTGTGTGTGTGTGTGTGTGTGTGTGTGTGTGTGTGTGTGTCAGTGCATGTTAGTGGCTGTTTAAAACACAATCCCCATCAGATAAAGATAAATCATCACAGCACACACACACACACACACACACACACACACACACACACACACACACACACACACACACACAATTATTCACTCAGCTGTTTTTATAAGCATCTCTCGAGCACGGATCATAAACCTGAGGTTACTGTATATGAGTGACGGCTGGAGTTTGAAGCTCATTAAATCTGCTTCACTGATGTTCTCTTTCTGTGCATTAATATATGAACTGGCTATTTGTGAAAGAAACACAAGCTCTTACCTGGTAAATTAGTCATTATAAATAATGTCAATGCAATTTAAAAAACTGTCAAGCCATAGTTATGAGAAAAAAGTCTTAAATCAAAATGATGACGTTGTAAATTGACATAATTGAAATTTATGACAAAAAGCAAAAATTATGACATTTTGAAATTGACATACTAAGTTGAAGTGATGGCATAAAAAGTCATTCAAAATATGAAAAGTTGTGAAAATGATTAGATAAAGGGTCATATTTATGAGGTCATGTCATAATTATGAACATTAGTTAACATGAACTAAGAATGAACAATACTTCTTCAGCATTTATTAATCTTAGTTAATATTAATTTCAACATTTACTAATACATTATTAAAATCAAAGGTTGTATTTGTTAACATTAGTTACTGCACTGTGAACTAACATGAACACACAATGAACAGCTTTATTTTTATTAACGAACATTAACAAAGATTAATAAATACAGACACAAATGTATTGCTCATGGTTAGTTCATCTTAGTCACTGCATTAACTAATGTTAACTAATGAACCTTATTGTAAAGTGTTACCATTCATTTTTTGTTAATGTTAGTTATAAAAATGCTCATGTTAGTCCACACTGCATTAATTAATGTTAATAAATGTTATGAACGTATCAGTAAACGTAGAGATTAACGTTAGACGAAGTGTTGTTCGTTGTTAGTTGATGTTCACTAAAGGAAGTGTGTTGTAAAGTGTTCCTCTTCACTTCTGATGAAATACTGTAGAGAAAGGCAATCAACCCCAGTGTAACAGCGCAGACTAGTGTTCACTACTGGAACTGCACCGTTTCCCAGAATGCAACACTCATGACACATTTCAGCAAATCTCCTCAGGACACTCATGCAGAGTGACTAATGTCATCTGAACAAAGGCTGGCAGTGACACACACACACACACACCCACACACACACACACACTGGTGTCTCAGGTGTGTGTCTGTGAGGAGTAGCTGACGCTGCGTTTACTGCCGTCTCTGTGCATGTCATATACAGTCAAACCAAAGATTATTCACACACCAGATATAATGTTTTATATCATTTCACTAGTGTGATCAGGACACTATAGTTCATTATGTAAGTGAGGAGAGCAGAATAAAGTAAACTGTGACATATTATACCCAAATATTGTTCATACAGCGACTACCAGTGAAATATGGGACTAAAAATGATTCGGACACTTTGAGCTGATCATGTTTTGCTGAAGTGTGTTTTCTTTAATTGCTAATGCTCTTTTTACACACAGACTGAACAAAATGAAGCATTGCTTGGTGATTGGTTGAGCTAAACTGGTATTATCTAATTGTGTAGTTAAATTTAACAGCTGACAGATATTCAACATAATTCATGTGTGAGACAGTCTAACAGAAGGACGGACAAAACCAGTCAAATATCAGCTGAGTTCTGCTCATATTTATCACCGTTTTCTAAACTATAGCGAATAATCTGTGGGAAATAGGAAAAACAGCCTCAAACTGAGCAAAAATATGCAATTTGCTGCAAATGCTGATATTTATATGAAATTCTGATTCTTTTAATGTAAATCAATGAGATTTTTCTAACAGTATATCTGACACTTACATAAAATGCATATAAATATCAATATGTGTCAATAATATGTCTTAGTAAGATGATATTTAATGCTTAGTTTTATGATCAAAGCTCTGTAGTTTTAAAACATATAATACAATACAATGATGATCGAGAGACGATCAAATAAACCTTCCTCAAAGCCTGATGATCATATTTGAGTTTTTATAATTAATGATGATGGATAATCAAGTAAACCTCAGTTCAGCTGAAATATTACTAACAATATCAAAGATAAACTTACATTTATTCTTACATTATTAACATTAGAAGATGGTGGACGAACATTTAATTTCCTTTAATTTCTTAGATTTTTTTTAATCCAACTTAGGTTTAATAGTGTAATAAATATGTTGGTGTAATTTAAATTAAGAACTATATAACAGCAATGGAATTATGACATTTTTAGTGACAATTATACTGCACAATATTGATTGCATTCATAAATCTTTTTGAAGAAAGTGTGCAAGAGACGCCAAACTGGATTTACAAACACATGAACTTTTATTTCTAAACATGCGGTTTGTTGCATTAGTCCCTTAAACCTGTAGATCATTTGAGTCTTTCTTCGCTAATTCTGAGTTGGTTTATTTCTGAAACAAAGGCCAAACGCATCATGTCAGTCTAGTTTCCCCGACAAGCCTCAATATTGATGGTGTCGTTGTGAAAGTGTCCTGCCAACACTGACGTCTCCGAGACACAGTTATTGAGCAACAGTTGAGCAAGAGTCCAGAAAGTGTTCAGACGGGAAGACAGTAAATCATCCGAGGACTATAACGACGAGAGGGTGTGTCTGTTTCTTCATCTCGACTTGTCATTTTAATCAGGCTGGATTGACAAAGTCAACAAACTGTTGTTGTACACACTTGGGTTAGGGTTTTATTCTCTATACTTTTAATGCTGCGCTGTACAAAATCTCAACTCAATATATTTGGTTTCTTTTTTTTGCACAGGCTTTTTCTGAGTTTACTTCCCAGAAGTGGATATCACATTTTAATTTAATTGTCAATTCAAATACATTGGACAGATCAATTGGATAAATTAAGTAAAGTTAAGTTTAGTTTACCTAATGTAACAGACATAGTCCAGTAAACCTCACTCCCCTGATCTCAAGAGACGCCGTCAGCGTTCTCACAGATTCACGCTTTTTGAAGTTTACGTGGAGATGATAATGTTTTTTAAAATTTTCAACGCTTGCACCAGAACCTGTTTCAGAGTGTGTGTTCTCGAGCGCCAAGCACTGTTCTCGAGCAAATGAACGGCCAGAACACATTAAAAGTTCTCTGTGAGAGCGGTGTGTGTTAGCGGCCGCTAAGTTAATAACTAATGATCTTTACAACGGAAGTGAATCAATCAAAACTAACTTTATCTGGACAATAACTTTATTCTAGATCTGCTGTAAAACCTAAACAATCTCTGTTACTGTAATCTCCTGTTATCACTGTAAAGATGCTGTGAAACATCTATATTGGTAAAGCGCTGTATAAATGAAGGAGACTCGACTTGACGCTAGCGACTGACACTTCAGACTGGGGTGTTTAGCTTACACCGTGTCCTAACTGATAGTAAACTTTCTTATTTTTAGTTTATAAGAAGTATACTAAAAGCATACGTGAATAAACTTCTTTTTTGTAAGGGATTACAAACTGTTTGAAGTTCAATTCTTCTTTTGTGGAGAAAAAAGTCATAATTAAGTTGCAATGGTTGGTATATCCAAAGTATTAGTACTTTATATAAACAGACTAATTTTAATAATGAACATAGATGTTTCTTATGCATCTTTACTGTATGGAGATCTTCCGAAGGCTCTCAGTTACACCCTCATTTGTTTACGTTCACAGACCTTAAAAGAGGCCTTTGGAGATCCTTTTTCCTGTGCTAAAACGAGATAATAACCCCCTGTCGGGAAGCTCTGGGGTATCATGTAAACTCTGGAATAATATGTTGCAGATCTAACGCGAAGTCTTGTCTCTTTGGGGGGGCTGATGGCTTTTATTATGACTATGGATTTTTTTTACCCATCAGACACATCCATCCTTTTCCCCATTGTTTGTGAGGACTGATCCGAGGCGTGTTATGATATTCTAATTAAGATGGATTACTCTATTCTGATGGGGAAATATATGAAAACATCAATAAATCAATGCAAACCCTTGGGGACAAATTGCTGTCATGCTGGTGAGTATAGATTAAGACAACGCTTGGGTGTGGAAGTGAAGAACTGTGAGCAAAGCTTCATAATATACAACTGAATTCTCTGTGGAAAACATTGTTATTATGACTTTTTTTGTTATGTTGTTTCAGGCTTTTGTGTATATAAGAGCATTTTAGGAAGTGTCGTCCAATAATGTGAGGTATTTATTAAAAATAGGCCTCTTTAAAAATGGCAAATAGCCAATATTATTACATTTATAGAAGTCGAATTCCTTTGGAATTCAGCAATTCAGCACCATATTTTTAACTCTCATTCCCAAAGGAGGTAAAAAAGTCAGTAAGGAAAGGGGATTTTATTAAACATGGTTTCAGTCAAAGTCAATAAAATGGTGCATTGTCAAGATTGTATTAACGAACTGAACACACATAAACTCCACCTAAACGCTCAGGGTTTTCTTCAAGCCCAATGTTTACGAGTTGAGGCGTGTCAGTGAGAAACATGGCAGAATACCACAATACTAAGGTATTTAGCAGTGACATTAACAGGCTTTTGTATTGTATCCAATTGTCTGCACAATCTGCATTGTAATGGAACAATATAATATGTAACGATAAAGTTCACACTGCCTTCGTAAATGAATTAAAAGCATAAAAAGCAAAACCCATTCTTTGTTCTTCATTTTCTAGAAGTAGAGTTTAAAAACCTTGCTGTATTTTTTGCATAGTTAATTTAGAGAAGGTACAGCGCCATCTTGCACCAACGAAAGTGACTTGACGCCGTAAACACGACTTTCCAATACGAACTTCCCAGGAGGACTTAAACGCACCATAAGCGCATATTTTCATGTACGACAGAAATTCCCCAAGGATGTAAAGATGCCCAGACATCAACATAGTGTCGGCCCATCTGGAACATGTGGATTCTACACGTACCGGATGTGAGCCGGATCTGGGCCGACACTATGTTGCTTCGGCACTTATGCTGCCTTCGTGTGCTATCGGAATTATCGTAAATACGAGTTTCCTAGTTAAAAACTGGACATGCAAACCTGGCAACCCTGTACCCATTTAACAAGTTGGATGTGCCATAAACTTTAAACATGGCGGATGGGAGAACGACTGCTGCTGTGACTGGTATTCTTTATTAGTTTTTCCACAAAAGTAGTGCATATTAACATATATAAAAATCATTTGAAGTGTATTGTATATTTTATCCACTGTGAAAATAGCCTATATTTGACCTAAATTCCAGAACTGTCAGCGAGCTGACTAGATAAATAGTGTGGTGAATGTATATGGTTGTCAATGAATGGGATGGTAAATATAATTTTGGCTTTAATAAGACTCTGACTCTTTAATAAAACCTGGAAAGAATAAACCTGGTGTCTCCATGATTCTTTCCGACAACAAAGCGCTTGAATGCGACAAGCACTTAATCAGGGATTCTGAAGTGGGAAGTAGGAAATTTCCAATAGCATGTGAAGGCAGCATAAATTTAGGTTTAAATCCCCCTGAGGTGAAAATCCAGCTTTTAATGTTGTTTATATGTCTATGAGGTGTTTTTAATATGCTTTAAGACAAACCATGTGTAAATTCATAAGTCGACAGCATTGCTGAGTATTTTCTCCTTAAAACTGCAGTGAACCAAAGACAGTCTCAAAAACACGCTTTGAAATCTCATTTGCATATTCATAGAACCACGTGTACTAAATGAGGCAAGGGTGTAGAGTTGCATTCAAGATATTTTAAGGCATGAAGAATTTTTTTTCCAATGAAAAAATGTTTAAATATATAATTTTGGTGATCAAATATTAGTTTTAAGGGATAAAATGATTGACTACAGGGGGACTTTAAGATAATTTTTAACTGTCATTATTATTATTTTTGAATATCAATCACACACATATAACAAACAAATTTGTTTTAAAAGTCTATAGTCAAACTGAGTGAAATGCGCCAAGAGACAATTTGGGCTGCACATTAGCCTACGATACGAACCTCAACAGAATTCAACACGAATATTTGTTTTTAATATAAATTCCATAATTTTTTTAGACTCCCACTTGAAATTGATTATATAATCGACATGGCCAGTTAATGAGAATTGTAAATGTTTTATTTACCTCAGTTTTCCATGAGGAGGGCAGAGCCGGAGCGCGGGAGAAAGAGGGCGGGAGCGCAGAGAGAGATGCAGTTGAGAAACTTCACTGACTCACGCGATTTTTGGCTTGAACAGTGGGAACATCCTGGTTTATCTGTTGATATAAACCAATAGCAGAGATGGATGAGAGAATATATTAAAACAAATCTGACAAAATACATGTTTTCACCTGTCGTTGACAGCCAAACGTCATCATCCGTTATTCAGTCAGTCAGGTTCACATGGGGATTGTGTTTGGGGCGTCAGCGTGTGTCTCGCATCATCGCAGGGATGAACAGCGTCTTCTCCTGTTCCTCATCGGGCTCGAAAACCCTCGCAAAGAGAAAACTTCAACAGACTCGAAGTCTGGATTCAGCGCTGATGAGAAACGGCGCGACGCCCGCAGACGTTAATAGCGTTCAGCGGTTCTCGAGCTCCACAACTGGATTTACCAACAACCAAACCATCTCTGAAGACTCCAGACTCAAACAGCGTCTTTCTTCGTCGAGTTTGTCGACGTCTTCAGACGCTTCGTCGATCTCCTCCAGCGTTCATTTCAAACGCAACGCGTCCCGGGATTTATCGCTCAACATCTCGGGTTCAAGCAACATCTTCTCACCGAGAAAGTGGCTTCAAAGAAAGTTGCCTCAGTCGGATGCGGTTTCCCACAATATCTGTAAATCTGAGGTAAGATTTCGGCAAAACATGCTATAAGAGTTCAAACCAGATGTTGTTGTTGACATGGATGTGGTCTGGCGTCACGAGTAGCTAAATGTCTAATGACAGATTTGAAATACTTTTCCAAATATCAGAGTGATAAAGTCACTGTTTCTTTTAAGTTTTTAAAAAAAAAAAAACACATTTAATTAACTTTATGCCTTTTCTAGTTCACTTTTAAAGGTCACGTGGTGTACATTTTTGCATATATATATATATATATATATATATATATATATATATATATATGTATGTATGTATGTGTATATATATATATATATATATATATAAAATAATAATAATAATAATAATAATAATATAATATCTATAGATATTTCATATAGTCTATTATGTAACAATTCGAAATGTGAATTTCATTAAACTAATAAACCATATTATATCTTTAACAGTTAATTAACTGTGAGCCTTGGCAGCAGATTATGCAAAGATAGATAGATAGATAGATAGATAGATAGATAGATAGATCATGCCTAATCAGATGTGTAATGTTTAGAAGCATGAATCCAAGTTTCAGTATTGAGATTGACACTTTTTGGTTCTTTTTGTATCACCATAACTTTTAATTCGGATTACACTGATATTTAGCCCTTGAGCAAGTGTTTTGTCTCAAGACACTTCACAAACAATTTATCTTGCATTACTTGCCATGGTTTGCTTGAGCATCACAGAAACTAGAGTTAAAACTGCACCAACAGCAAGACTTTTTAAATATAATTTATAGTGCCTTTATAGACCTATTTTTTAAAGTCTTGATGTAGTTTCAGGCTCTACTAGAGCAGGTTTTCCTGCTTGAATGTTGATTTATTCTCCTCATATTCTCCATTGTTGCGGCTCCTCTCTTCCCAGTCTGTCAGTAACGCTCTGTTAGTTCCTGTCTCTATGAAGCCCCTCCTTCTGAAAAGCACACTGTGCTCTGATTGGTCGGCTGGAGCAGTTTGTTGTGATTGGTCGAGCGCTTCGAGTGTGTTTGGGAAATGCCCCGCCCCTTACCATAACATAAATTAACAAATTAACGCAAAATGAATGCATATCTTCTAGTACAAATGCACAGTGCTCACATTTATTTGGACATTAAAATATTACATATCAGTTTGTGCCTTATATTGTGATCTCACATTGCAGAATAATTTAATCCAGACACATGTGACGCATAGTATATCAAATACATGCATGCAGTTTTGACAGCTTTAATCGCCTTTTTGATTCTTACATGAGTTAATTAACGGCAACTACGGCTACAGCACGCCGCATATGCGCGTAATGTGCAAGCACAGTACAACGGCTGTCAGCCATATGACAGAAAAGTTAGTTTTACTGACATTTGGCCTGATAACATCTCATTTTACCGAAGATAGCCAACTGAATAAGGACAACGCCGTTTTCTCAGCATCTGACAGAAGTGTCACAAGCTTTCACACACACCTTCTAAAATAAAAGTAGCATGAGAAAAAAAGAGAACTACGTTTGTTGTTGACTGCACTCTATTCGACTCAAAACGTTCTTGCAACCAACCAGTTGAGAAAGATTGACTCTATATTTACTATGTGCATATCACTGTCTGATGTTCTGTTGAAGCTCATTCTGAGGTGAAGTTGGAGTGTGCGTCTGAAAAGTCTCACGTTTTTTGTGGTCTTAAAGAGACGGTTCAGCGTTTTAAAAAAACACAATTTTTGTCAATAAAAAAAGAGACAGAAACAGCAGTTGTGAGAGGGGTGGCCAAGCTTAGACCAAGGGTGACCACGGCCACCCCTGGCCACCCCCTAGCTCCGCCAGTGGTTAGTTCCTGTCTCTATGAAGCCCCTCCTTCTGAAAAGCACACTGTGCTCTGATTGGTCGGCTGGAGCAGTGTGTTGTGATTGGTCGAGCGCTTCGAGTGTGTTTGGGAAATGCCCCGCCTCTTACCATAACCACCAGTTTAACACACTACTAACTAACTCAACCAGGCCCTGCCCCTTTATTCTGCGCATGAATTATTATAATGAGGAATATTGTGACGTGTTCGTTCCCAGAAGAAACTCAAGACTACAGTGGAGGCGTTTCAGGAGTTCAGAAACACTGTCACTGAGATAGAGAATAACTCACTTTTTAATGCTCAAACAGCAACATTACACATTAAAGACAGATGTAAATGTATAAAATCATAATAAGACCCCTTTAAGACTAGTGAAAGATGTCTTTAACCGGTTCTTTAAGGTCGTGATGTTTGATCCACCGCTGAACATCAGAGACGGTGAAGGTTCTGGAATGCGACTTGTTTCTTGTTGTAATGGAAGCACTCAAGTCACCTTCATTTATATAGCGCTTTTAACAATATAGATTGTTTCAAAGCAGCTTTAAGCAGTGACTCTTGTTAACTGATCATGGATGACGGGCAGAAACGTAGACCTGTAGGAGCGTGTTGAGGTTCAGTTCCAGTGTCTGTTCTGAAGACTGACGTCAAAGCCTTGACCTGAAGCCGGTGGAGCGAGACCAAGGGGGCCGAGACACGGACTCTGTTTGCTTGATTGGAGATCAGACACGCAGAGAGAGAGTGTGGAAAGGAGCTTGTCGAAGAGACAGTGCTGGTACATGAAGACGGATGATCTGGCGTTGGATCTTGCCAGCCGCAGGGTTTCAGCTGGGAAGTCTCTCTGGAATGTCCACTGCAGACTCCAATACAAATATAAAATACTAACCCCGAAGACAACTGAAGATATTGAACTCGTACAGTGGTTTAGCTGCTGATCCCGACTTTAATAAATGCATTATCCTCATTGCTGAAAGTGCACGAGGGAGGATAATCGAATGTACATTTGTTTGTTGCTGTTGTTGTCACTTGATTGAGAGATTGTGTTAGCAAGATACACTGGGTTAAAGCAACTCAATTTGGGTTGTTTTCACCCCAAGGGCTGGGTAAATATAGGACAGAACACATGTTGGGTTAATTTTACCCAGCAAATTGGGTTGTTTATTTAACACAGCATACTGGGTTGATTCTTTTTTACTAAAGTACTAGTTTCTTTTTTGTACATGAATTAATGTTTACAGATTAACTTGAATCCTCTAAACTTAAAAAAATAATAAAAATACTCCACACAACCACTGGTTTGCATAATAATTATATTATAATATAATGATAATTCCTTTATTTTTGATTATATTTTACAGTATAGCATATTTTTTATAGTTTTAAATACATATTGCATACATTTATGCTCGTTTAACAAATATTAGAAGTAAAAATTAAACATTTATTAGTAATTCAAGTGTAATGGACCAGTCTCCTTTGTGCCGTTCCCACTGTAACGCACTGGATCTCGTGCCGGATCTCGTGCCGGATCTCGTGTTGTGTTCAGCGGAGGAACTGATAACTTCAGCATTTCACTCGTAGTCGAAAATATGCTGTGACTCCATAACCTGTCCATAAACAATCAGTGTACAGTTCTGAAAACATATTTTAACTATGCATTTATATTCTGTATCTTTTTTTAATAAAATCGTAAAATGTTATGCAAGGCACAGGCGTTCCATCACGCGACACTGGTTTAGAGGACTCACATCGTGCCCCTGTATGTTGCGTTGCATAAAATAAAATTATATACAGAACAATAACGAATTTATACATACAAAAATGTACACAAACCTGTATTTTACCAAAGACACACACCAGCTTGACGGAGCTGCACTGCTCTCTCCTGAAGAGGTTGCAAAAAGCCTGCAATAAATAACTCAACCCCTGGGCTGTTACGTCTGACCCAGGATCTGGGTAACACAAAAACTACACCAACACTGAAAAAATAACCCCAAAAATTTACCCAAAAGGCTTAACCCAGGATTTGGGTGTGCTGACAAATGCACATGAGTGTATTGACAAAATAATGCACAATTTAGTGAATGGCACATGTGGCTTTAATCCCACACATGTCTAAAGTGCTAGGGGGTGTTATGAAAGTGCTTGTGTTTTGAAGTAGGTCTTTGCTTCTTTGCAAGGATCATAAACCAGTGAAATTACATTATAAAGACATAAATGAGCAGAGGCAAATCAATAAACACCTCTCCATAAACAATGCATGTATTCTTTTATCACAGTGTTGCCAAACTACAATATTGAGAAACCAGAACACCAAATTTGTAGATGTTTGTGTAGGGCGGCCCAAAGGGGAGCTCTCCTTAACAGTTACCTAACCTCTCAGGAATCTGGAGTTTATAAAGCTCCTCCTATAAAGCAGTCCGCCAGTGTCTTTTACAGCACTGCTCTTGCTATTATTTGGCCAATGAAACTTGACAGGCAGCAAAAGGCAGAGTTTGTTTTTTTGCCATGTTCAACTGAAAAGCATGCATTAAACTGCAAAAACGACACCTGAAATCCTTCTACAGACCCATTTAAAACATTGCAAAATGACTGAATCTTAAAACCAAATGGGAATTGTGTGCGGTGTGAAAAAAAGTCTAGAATCCATAGACAGTAAATTCCCTTTTCCTGTATTTAAGCCTCCGCAATGGGTCATTTACACTGACAGAATAATCTTTTTAAAGTAGTGGTATTGCCAGATGTAACAGTATAACTTGTGTATCTTTGCTTCCTTTTGGCCTCGTTGCAGATCGTTTCACTGAATCTGTTGGAGCTTAGCAGTGTTTAGATCTAGAGGCAAAGTGCTCTAATATATCTCCGTAAGATACGGCCACAACTTTTATTGGGTTGCTTTTAACTGGTTTTAAATAAATTCCCATTTTTGGTCAAATTGCATTTATCTGTGCTCTTGTGCAATGCTTAAAGTCCCGCTGTGGTGAAAATCCTGCTTTTAATGTAGTTTATGTGTCTATGTGGTGTTTTTAATCTGCTTTAAGACAAACCATGTGTAAATTCATAAGTCGACTCCATTGCTGAGTATTTCCTCCTTAAAACTGCAGTGAACCAAAGACAGTCTCAAAAACACGCTTTGAAATCGCTGGTGTTTCTGACGTCACAAACTACCTTGTAACCAATCAGATCAACGTGTGATCGTCAACCAGTGGATCCCTGAGCTGAGTGAGTGAGTGGAGGCGGGGCTCATTTGCATATTCATAGAACCGCGCATACTAAATGAGGCAAGGGTGTGGAGGTACATTTTACAGGCATGCCGAAAAAATATTTGGTGATCAAAGATAAGTTTTAAGGGATAAAATGATTGACTACAGTGGGACTTTAACGTTTAATCTTGGTATTTTCTTTTTCTATAGAAAAACAACAACAATGAAAACGGCATGTTTTACTTTTACAGTTACACTCATATTCACTGAAAACTGGTAAACCGAATGAACTTTTGGTGCTGCGAAAGCTCTCGAGCTCCTTTGCAGTGAGTCTCTTTCTGTGCGAGAAGAAAGCGTGTAAGAGCGGCCGTTCTTCAGCGACGTGACATCTGGTTTACATGAAGTCTGCCTGAGCTTCTCTTTCTCACAGCGAGCAACATGACCTGATCTTTGGCAGCGCTTCCCAGGCAAATACTTCTTCCCACTGGAGACTGTCAACCGAGCACAACAGCACTTCAGGGTCTTTTTAAGGTCTTCTTTCATGTTCGACAGTTTCGTGAATCTTCAAGCTTGCCTTGGTCTTTAAAACTCATGAGTGCAAGTGAAAAGTCTCATAGGAGCATCTAAAATTAGGCAATATTTGAAGTCAACAAGTTCCTCATTGTTTTTCCTCGCATTGAATATCATGCTTCCCTCATTTTATGGAAGTCGATTGCGAAGTTCATGTTGACAAGTTACCATTATTCAACACTGTGGAATGCAGATAGCTGGATTTTTACAATAAGAAACATTGCCGAATATGTGGTTCGTTCACAGGCCAGTGAAAGTGGGGCATGTTCATGAAGTCTGACTCACTTTAAACTCTTTTGTGTTGGAGCAGATCCAGGATAAGAGACCATGAGTGGCTCAGTGTTTTCGGTAAGATGGTTTAGATTAATGCAACTCTTTTAGTACATCTGCAACATGCGATAAGCATCTCAGATCCACAAAGTTGTGTATCTGATTTTCCAGAATGATGGATGGAAAAAAACTCCTTCTTTGAGGTTGGACCTTATTGAGATTTCTTAAAGCAAAAAATGTCAGTATCAGAATAACCTTTAACCTTTATATTCTGCCTGCCAATCACTTCAGTGTTTCGCAACACACACATACTTTACACGCACCACGTTTGTCTTCAGTGATACTGCAGATTTGTGGCCTTTTTTACACTTATTATTAACATGCATCTCATGCAAAATCAAATGCAACAAGTGATTAAAAAGCCAAATAGTTGAGCACGTACAGCGACACCAAAGTCATGCGTTCGATTCTCAAGGAAAGCAAGAACTTGTAAAATGTGTTCCTCGAATGCAATTTAAGTTGCCAAATGCATATGCATACATGTCATTTTTTGATCTGTTCACTCAAAACACATTTGGATGTAGTCAGAAACACATACTCTTAAAGTCCCCCTGTGGTGAAAGTCCAGCGTTTAATGTTGTTTATGTGTCTGTGGTGTTTTTAATATGCTTTAAGACAAACCATGTGTAAGTTCATAAGTCGACACCATTGCTGAGTATTTCCTCCTTAAAACTGCAGTGAACCAAAGACAGTCTCAAAAACACGCTTTGAAATCGCTGGTGTTTCTGACGTCACAAACTACCTTGTAACCAATCAGATCAACGTGTGATCGTCAACCAGTGGATCCCTGAGCTGAGTGAGTGAGTGGAGGCGGAGCTCATTTGCATATTCATAGAACCGCGCACACTAAATGAGGCAAGGGTGTCGAGTTACAGTCAAGATATTTTAAGACATGAAGAATTTTTTTCCATGAAAAAACGTTTAAATATGTAATTTTGGTGATCAAAGATGAGTTTTAAGGGATAAAATGATTGACTACGGGGGACTTTAACCTTCGTCTCTCTCTCTCTCTCGGGTCATTTTGACCCGGAAAATAGTTTTTAATTGAGCGTTCATCAGGGTCCAGGACTTGTCACACTTGAACCACGGATACACACACAAAAAAAATGTAATGGATTTGAGGAGTTTTGTGGTTGAAATTTAAAAAAGTAACAAATCCTTCCCTCGGGTCAATGACTCCCTTAGGAATGAAGGAATGCGAGGAATGCTTCAGTTCACATAGAAAAACATAAAAATGCTCAAAATTCTAACTAAAAATGCTAAAATCTAGTGGCTAAAGTCATGAAATGTCATGTTATATTATTATTTTTACACGAGGTCGGCGAAGACACCCAATGTAAGATATTTAGAGCTGAATTAAAAGGGTTATGCATGAAATTGTGAGTAATTTTGAATTTAAGTTGAAAGAATGTGAGGAATGTGCTTAAATTACTATTAATTTATTATTTATTGATCATATCTAGTAATTTAAAGGTAAATAAAATAATAATAACAACAAAATCTCCAAAAACAATTGCATTAAAAATAGAAAAAAATGGGCTATTATCAAAATGAGTTGCTCTTTTCTCAACTCAACAGGTTTTTCTGATTAAACATTTTTTGCAACCAACATATAAACTGAGCATTTCATTTTACTATAGTAGATGTTCCATGAGTGTGTGTGAGCCACTAATGTGTGTTCAGCATTTCACTTCTGTGTGTGTGTGTGTGTGTTTGTGTGTGTGTGTGTGTGTGTGTGTGTGTGTGTGTTGCACAGGATTGCCTCTTTATGATGACTGTTGCTTCACTCGCATGCGTCTCTTTCTTCATTTTCTTTTTGCGCAGGATTGTGTTTGTATGACATGCGATCTGGCTTTACTGAGCTTTTCCAGTTTCACATATCAAGTCAATTCACTGTCAATCACGGTCAACAATGCAGTGCGGCCAACAAAATAATCTCGGATTTTTCCCACAGCAGTTTCCCGTTGCCGTCGAGTGGAAAGAGTCGGAGTGAGCGAGAGGAAGAGGCGTTTCCGCCACTCATGTGTTCTTCTGATTAGCATACTGATGTTGAAACCAGCATCTTCCTGTTTCTTTGTGCCAGTCTGGGGTCTGACACTGGGAACCAGATGAAGTGATATTTAGCGCTCTTACATCATCAGAGCTTCATTCAGTGGGATTGTTCTGGAGATTTCTGAACCGTTGAACTCGGCAGCTTTTGTTAGTGTTGTTTGCTTAAAGACTGCATGAAGAATTGGAGATTTCGCTCCTTTTCAGTTCTTTGTGGTGAACTGGACACATCCCACAGGATTTTTGATTTGGGATTTGGTTGACGGGTCTTTTTCTGAATTACAGTTCACAGAAATTTAGTCTAAAAACAACATCAAAATGTGCAAGAACAGATTAGAGCGATTTTTCATTTTGTAAACCTGTCAAATAAACACAAGAAATGAATACTTTTATTCAGCGAAGACATCGTTTCAACACTGATAATAATCATAAATGTTTCTTGATCATCAAATCATCATATTAGAGTGATTTCTGAAGGATCATGTGACACTGAAGACTGGAGTAATGATGCTGAAAATTCAGCTTTGATCACAGGAATAAATTACACTTTACTATATATTCACATAGAGAACAGATGATTTACATTATAATAATATTTCATAATTTGTACTGTATTTTTGATCAAATAAATGCCGCCTAGGTGAAAATCATTAAAGAAATTCTTAATTTCTGAATGTTGTATATGACAAGTTAAACAATTTATTTTAATTTCAGTTTATATTGATTATTTTCAGCTCAAACTATAATGTCAACAAAGAACTTGTCTTTTAATTCTGTAGGAAGTGACACTTTATTTACTTTGTCTATAATAATAATAATAGCATTTAGAAGCTGTCCATGTGTTACTGTACATTTTAGTGTCTATCATTCCAAACGTGTGTGTGTGTGTGTGTGTGTGTGTGTGTGTGTGTGTTAGAAGCACATGTTATGATTGAATGCTTATGAATACCAATGAAATCATCATTGAGAATAAAGTGTGTGGAGCAGCTGTGCCTGAATTACCATCAGACTCACATGTGATGCTTATTTGATGGCCCTCGAGCATCTCTTGTTAAACAGCTGTTCAGATGAAACTGTTGCTCACCTTTTATGCTAATGAGGCTTTCATTGATAATGAGTGTTCAGTAATTAAGCAGCGCTGCTCGCTGGAGTGGCACTACAGAAACAAATGATCCCATGAAAGTCCCCCTGTGGTGTAAATCCAGCTTTTAATGTTGTTTATGTGTCTATGTGGTGTTTTTAATGTGCTTTAAGACAAACCATGTGTAAGTTCATAAGTCGACTCCATTGCTGAGTATTTTCTCCTTAAAACTGCAGTGAACCAAAGACAGTCTCAAAAACACGCTTTGAAATCGCTGGTGTTTCTGACGTCACAAACTACCTTGTAACCAATCAGATCAACGTGTGATCGTCAACCAGTGGATCTCTGAGCTGAGTGAGTGAGTGGAGGCGGGGCTCATTTGCATATGCATAGAACCGCGCATACTAAATGAGGCGAGGGTGTCGAGTTACATTCAAGATATTTTAAGGCAAGATTTAGGCTATTTTTCAAGGGAAAAAAAATGTTTAAATGTGTAATTTTGGTGGTCAGAGATGAGTTTTAAAGGATAAAATTATTGACTACTGGACTACTTTAAATTAAATTTTAATAATCTTAAATCTAACTTCAGTTAAATTAAAATAATCTTAAATTATATGAACACATAAGTGTCCTGCTCAGTGTTTTCGTTTCTTTAATCTGTGCCTTTATGTATTGTTCATGACTAATATGCAGGGTTTTTTTTTGTTTTTGCTCATTTTGATAATATTTTTGTGGTATTTATGAAATGCGCAATATATACACAACCTTTCTGAAGTTAGAATTTTTTCAAGTCTCTTCTGCTCACAAAAGCTGTATTAACTTGATCAAAAATACAGTAAACACAGTGAAATATTATTCCAGTGTAAATCATCTGTTCTCTATGTGAATATATAGTAAAGTGTAATTTATTCCTGTGATCAAAGCTGAATTTTCAGCATCATTACTCCAGTCTTCAGTGTCACATGAACCTCCAGAAATCACTCTAATATGAGGATTTGATGTCGTACACACTGCAAAAACTCAAAATCTTGCCAAGTATATTTTTCTAATTACTAGTCAAAATATCTCATCACACTTAATATAAGACAAAATTGCCTAAAGACCAAGATTTAAGTGAGATAAAGGAGCTTGTTTTTAGACAGTGCATCTTGAATATCTTGTTAAGTGAATCTGTCTTGAAAATATCTTGTTTTGAGCCATATCTCAGATGAAACAAGCTTTTTTGACATGTCATAAGGTTTTTAAGCTGCTGTGTTAATTGTAAAAGATGAATCGTCTTATTTCAAGAAATAGACTTGACTTGAATTGAGACAACAAATCTGCTTTATTGAAAACTGTAGGTCAACATGCCAAACTCACAACTCACAATGCAGTACAGTGAGTATGTATAATATTTACATATAGACAGCAAAAAAACTTAATTTATTTACGTATAAACAGCTTTACCGACGTACAAATTTGTACATATTCCTATTTAACTTAAAATCGTGGCATTAATGTTTTTACTCTATTGCATTCAATTGTCTTATTAATTAAATTTTCAGTCACATTTATTAATAGTTTAACGTTACTCATAAATAATAACAGCTCTGTTCGTGCTTCTGCTGCAATCTCGTTTAGGAGGATTAATAGCCTACATGGTGTTAAACAAGAATACACTTTAAAACCTTAAAAATACCTTTTTTATCGTTTAACCATTTTGTAATATTTGGTTTATTTACCGCGTGAGACACAAAAAAACACAACATAAATTCACAAAAGACATCCATTTTATTAGATTGGTGTAATCCAAATCTTTAGAATCCATGTGTTGTTTGCAAGAAACAGATCCAAATTCAGCCCTTTATCCAGCGATCTTCATCATTTCTCTCAGCAGAGACCGTTAACGTCAAATCCCAGCATCCCGCGCTCGATTGAATTCAAATTCAAAAATTGCGCCTGAAGCGTTACGACATGTTTTACGGCAGCGATATCAAACGCTCATTGGCTCTCGCATGCTTCGTCACAGATTGCAACATGCCGTGTTTAAGTTTGTGTTCTACATTTGAAACAGAGAAGCGCGCGCGCCTTTACAGAGCGAACAGCGAACCGAAACCGGATTAACATTTTCATGGATTAAGAATTTAAATTCTGCTCTATAACGTTACAAAACTATTATACTGCACTGCCAGAGAGGACTGCGACACATCGTCATGTGAACGACTTTTGGTACCGGTTTTGACATTTTCTCACTAAATAAATTATTGTGATTAAACTTGTAACGTTATGTCTGTTGTCTTTCTTTATAATTGTAGCCTAACCTTACGTACAGTAGTTTTAAGAAATGGTTAGGTTTAGGGGTAGGATTAGTGGCTCAAACTATCATTTAATGCTATATTGTTAATAAAACTGCCATTTCCCTAACGTTACACATGTCCATTACTTTTTATCCTTTTAATATTGTCTATAAAAATGGCTATGTTTAGGTGGAGTAGGGTTAAGGGATCTTACATTTATAATCTATAAAATGTTCTACTATGTTTTCATATTGCAGTTCCATACTGTGAGCCAAAATGTTGAGAAAAATGAAGCTGTTTCCCTTTTATGCAGTCCTCTGGGACTTTTTGCTGTTTAAATAAAAACAATGGTTAAATGCAAGTCTATTTTTCACTTTTTCTGTCTAGTAAACAGTAGTTAATGTCTTGAATCTAGTAGGTAAAATGTCTTGAATATAGAACAGTATTATTTTTGTTGAGCTTACAATAAGGTAAATACACTTGAGATAATGACAGGATGGTAAATTATGGCTTATTATGGCAAAAGAGCACTGCCTAATACGAGTCAGGAATGCTAACTTCAAGACATTTTGTCTCAAAATGCCAGTTTCCAATCTTATTTCAAGTTGGTGGTGACTTAAATCTAGAACAGTGTAACAATTATAGAACTAAAAATTAGTTAAATACACTTGAAACAAACAGGATGACCGAAAAAAAAAAAATGCTACTTTTGAGGGGAAAATACTATTTTTGAGCATGACAAGCTTATTATGAGACACAAAACATGACAAATACTAGTAAAATATAGCTAAAAATGAGTTTTCCCAGCTAATTTCAAGATCACTCATATCTTGTAAGGCTTAAATATAATGTCTTATTTCAAGAAATCTTACCAAGAGAATTTTCACTTGTTCCATTGGCAGATTTTTTTGCTTATTACAAGCAAAAATATCTTGTATTAATTTTTTTTTGCTTATTTTTGGAGAGGCCTTTTTTCCAGTGCAGTGTTATCTTGTACACTGATATCTCTGGTTTTCTCCTCCACGGTCTGGAAGAGCAGATGTCAAGAGGATGAAGAAGTACTGATGTGTCGTGCTTACGAAAGAATGCCATAATTTAATGTTCTGATGACATTTTTCATGCATATAACTCGAGTCAGATGATCTTCCTCCGCAAGTGATCAAGATGGTGCAACTCCTCTGAGTGTCGGTCGGGTTTGCTGTGGAAGGATTGTGCTCTAATCAGACGTGATGCAGTTCTGGCTCGAAGGTATTTGTAGTTTCAC
Source organism: Abramis brama (assembly GCF_963993115.1). Lineage (NCBI taxonomy): Eukaryota > Metazoa > Chordata > Actinopteri > Cypriniformes > Leuciscidae > Abramis > Abramis brama. The sequence goes on from NC_139970.1 coordinate 45,100,124, forward strand.
ACACACTCGACGTCAGCGCCTGACCCCTCCGACCCCTCCGACGCCCGACCCCGGTCCAGGAGAGAGAGGCTGTGGAGCTGCGATGCCTTTTGCCATGCTTTGGAAATTAAATGTTCCACAAAATGGGGTTTTTAATACACGGGGGACATGGTGATGGTTACAGAGAGGACATTTTATTCCAGTGCTTTTGCATTCTATTGCAAAACGTTTGCGTTTGCTCTAAAACTTTGGCTTTTTGGGGTACGTTTTATGTTTTTCTATATATAAGCAGAAAAGCTGAATGATAGAAATATATGATCTTATTATTGGTCTTGTTTTGAGTGCATGCAGAGAGTGCGTGCGTGTGTGTGTGTGTGTGTGTGTGTGTGTGTGTGTGTGTGATCTGGATTACGCAAGCCGACGAGGAACTGCTGGTGTTTGGATTGAGTTGATCTTCTGCATCTGGGAAGGAAAAGCTCAGCGAATGTTAGACGTGCGAGTTCGAGACTGGCTTGAGTGGAAGAATGAAATAAAAGATGGCAGAAAAATAAAGTTCGGTTGCATGTCACATTTACACAGCGACTCCTAACAGGGGGAATTATTCAGTGATAAACGTTGAGAGTTTCGGTGAATAACAGCTGAACTCCTGCAGTCCTCCTGTGTCTGACTGAGAGTTTCCACTGTTTTATCAGGTAAAAGTCTTTAATTGTACAAACGTCCTCCTTCAGCTCGTGCTTCACGTGTCTTTACATCTGAACTGATTTTTATCAAGGAAACGTAAGAATAACTTTGATATTGTTAGTAATATTTCAACCGAACTGAGGTTTACTTGATTATCCAGACATCATTTATTATAAAAATCATGAGTATCACATATTTTGAGGAAGGTTTATTTGTTCATCTCTCGATCATCATTGTATTGCATTGCATTATATGTTTTAAAACTAGAGTTTTGATCATAAAACTAAGCATTAAACATAATCTCGGTGTCTAATTGATTTACATTACAAGCATCAGCATTTCATATAAATATCAGGATATGCAGCAAATTGCATGTTTTTGCTCAGTTTGAGGCTCTGAATCAAATTTAGCTGTTTTTTCATCTATATTCTCACTATGAGTCATAAAAGCCTGATGAATCAAATATGATACTCCACAAAGAAAAACACATTTGCAAACTTCTTAAAGGTCTTGTACAGGCTCAGTAAACTGTGACATTTAACCGACTGTTATTTTATATGTTAGGCTTTACAAGGTTAAAATAATTTTTCTTTTCTGACACAAAGCATCACATGACTTCAGCGGTGCATGAGTAATTTTGTGTTATTAAGAGCTTGATCGCTATGAAGTGTCGTATTGAAAAGAACTGCAGAAGATTCTTCAAGAGAAAAGCAGGAATAACTGATGTTTGTAAAGGAATAGATCATCCGTGAACGTCAGAAGGTTCTCCTGTAATTGTTGGAAAGCCCTGAAACGGGTCAGTTGATTCCTGAAAGGAGCCGTGATCTTCGTTGTTGTCGGACCGTAAGCCTCTCATATGACAGTTTCCACTTCAACATGATCAAAGAGAGTTAATCTGGTCAAGGCAGATTTACTGGCCGGCTAATCAGAGGTCGAAGGATCTGCTGTACGTCTGTTTCCTTCCTTACTGCTCACGGTGTGTGTGTGTGTGTGTGTGTGTGTGTGTGTTATTGTGTTCCAGAAGCCACATGCACAATTACTTACACTTGCACAATTACACTAAAACATACAATATTCATGTATTGACCACATCTAATCCAACTTAATGAACGTACACACGTTTATGAATACTTGTTTATGATTATTGAATCGGTTGATTCTATTGTATTTATGATCAATGAGGTTCTTTTTTCAAACACATTTAATTAATGCCGTTGACTAATTTACTTCATCTGAAATAGGGATGCACGCGATTGGATTTTTGATGATGTCCGATATGCCGATATTTCTCAACTAATTTTTGCCGATATATTTTCCTTTTGTTTTCCGAAACGACACCAAGTCTCTCCTGTGCAGGGATTATTAGAACAAATAATTTTTAATTTCGGTTAGTTTTGAGCAAAGATTTACTTGTCAGCGCTCGAGTAGCAAAATCATTTGCGCTTATGCTTAAATTGACGAAAACACATGAAAATGATGAAGTTTCGAGAGTCCCGTCTTCCACACTTCGTCAGTCCTTATCGTCAAGCCCTGAGGTGTGTTTACACAAGTATACACACGCTGGCTCCAGTAATGCATATGCGGGCATTGCGTGAAGATGTAAAAAGTGTCAAAATAAAGGTGTCTCACGAAAAGATATATATTTATTAAATGAGTGGTATAATGCCCTTTTCACAAGATGTAAAATAAGTCTCTGATGTCCCCAGAGTGTGTGTGTGAAGTTTTACCTCAAAATACCCCACAGATATTTTTATGTAACATGTTAAAATTGTCACTTTTTGAGGGTGAGCAAAAACACTGTCCCTTTAAATGCAAATGAGCTGCTGCTCCCGGCACAGGGGGCGGAGCTTCAACAGCTCGTGTCCTTCAACAGCTCGTGTCCTTTTACCTCACACACACACACTGAAAATGTCAAAAACTTTTAGGCTTTTATGTTCAAACCGAAGTCGGCCAATGATGGAGAGACTCAAGAAGAAGTGACAACAAGTAGAAGCAACAGGACATTTCTGAATGGTTAGTTGATGAATTTATGAAGCTGATGTGGAGTTATCTTCTAGTCATTGATTAGCATATTCTGTCTTGATCATCTATAAATCATGTTCAGGGGGCGGGGTTTATGTAAATTCTAGGGTTGGTGATGTCACTAACCCGGGAGGAATGTGGTGTAGTCTCTACCAGCCGTTTGTTGTAGTCCTTAAAAAGCGATTTCTGTAAAAGCAAATATCTCCCTTTGCTCTGAACTTTGAGCGTTGTAACTTTGCAGATGTTGTTTATGCTCAAACAGCCTAACCAACCAAATATTAATAACTAAATATGTTGTAGTCAATGTTTGTTTTTTCCTGTCAGCTTTTTGTTTTTCTATGCATTTTTCTTGCTGTCTTTTTTTGCCTTTTGTCAGATTAATACCTTAACCAAGATTAGTGTTTTGTTCTTCACTCATATTTAAAATATATATATATTTAATTTAATATTTAAAGGAATTTTCCTCATAGGGTCATTAAAAACAAATATAATCCCCTCTGGACGTCACTTTTGGACACTACTGTGTGTGTATGTTTTACCCTTTTGGCCGTGTTTGATATAGAGTATCTCAATATTTATGTATTTGCTCTGAAATAATTTAAAAGGATTATTTTACCATAATTTCAAACAAACATAATGGCTAATTAAGTTAAAAAGTTGAATGCAAGTAGTAAAGATAATAAAAACTAAGGCATGTTGTGATAACACCTGCCAGTACAGCTGCCAGCTGGTTTTATTACACCGCACAGGTTGTTAATGATTTGTGAAAATCGCTAACATGTTGATGCTCTCTTTGCTTCAAAAGTGTCATATGATCCAACTCAGTCTGAGACTGCTGGCTAAATTTACTTTACTGATTATTCCCAGAAACCCCTACAAGGAAAAGAGGAGTAAACCAACAAAACAAAACATGAGTGTCTGGGTTTGAATTTCACAATGATTAGCAGCGCTGCCAGAACGCCTCTCGAGATGCCAAGAGTTCTGTAGAGCTTGTCACTGTGTGTTCGCTAAAACCTGGGGTTATTCTGAGGGAAAATAATGATATCTCTGATCTCCGATTATAAACCCAACAGAGCGGGATTCCGGGAGCAGAATTCCCATTCGTTCTCCATGAGGTGGTTCAGTGATGATATTGTTATTTTTTCGAGAAAAGGTCTAAAAATGTGTTCAAAATAAAGAAATATGATGCATTATCCATTTGTGAATCTTTGCATGCATGTCTTGAGTGCAAACTGGGTTAGAGGGTAAATACAAATCAAATACTGCCATTAAGAACCCATGGACTAAAACCATGGGAATGTAAAATTGCCCAATTACAACAATTTAATTGTAAATCTTCAGGTCTGTGCTCAAAAATTGAGATTTTAACGGGTTAAAGATGCTCTATAGTTACACAATTTCTCTCTTTATTTTGCATCTCTCATAGGGAGATTTCACCTGTAAGAAAGCAACGGGTCATAACCTCCACATGCAGTCGGTTCCCATCCAGAGTCTGTCGGAGCTGGAGAGAGTCCGGCTACAAGAAGTGGCTCTGGTCCGACTCACGAAAGGCTTCGATCTGGGATGCCAGATCACCATCCCTAAAGGTGCACAGACTCTCACACATCACACACGTCAAGAGACGTCCTGACGTGACACTTGTTTGATTGTCTTTGCAGTTCTGTTTTATTTCTAATGCTTCGTGTGCTTTATGTCCAGATGGCCAGAAGCGGAAAAAGTCACTCAGGAGGAAGCTGGATTCGTTATCAAAAGAAAAGAGAGACAAAGGTGTGTGTTTGGTTTGTAGACGCTTGTGTTTCTAAACCGGCATGCACATCTACAAGTAAAGCAGTTTTTCAAACAGATATACACTACCGTTTAACAGTTCGGGGTCGATAAGATGTTTTAATGTTTTTGACAGAAGTCTCGCCGACTACGCCAAAGCTGCATTTATTTGATCAAAAATACTGTAAAAACAGTGAAATATTATTCTATTGTAAATCATCTGTTTTCTATGTAAAGTGTAATTTATTCCTGTGATCAAAGCTGAATTTTCAGCATCATTACTCCAGTCTTCAGTGTCACATGATCCTTCAGAAATCACTCTAATATGAGGATTTGATGCTCAAGGCACAATTATGATTATTATCAGTTTTGAAAACCAGTTCTGATCAGTTGTGCTGCTTTATATTTTTCTGGAAATCGTCATACATTTTATTTTTCAGGATTCTTTGATGAATAGAAAGTTCAAAAGAACAGCATTTACTTAAAATATCATCTTTTTTAACATTATAAATGTCTTAACTGTCACTTTTGATCAGTCTGATGCTCAAATTGAAGGCCATTAAAATGTATGACAGTGTTTACTTTGTGGTGTTTATAGATGTGATATTTGATCTCATCTTTTAGAATGAACAGCTGGAAGTAGCAAAGCATACACATTTCAAAATAAGAGTCCTGGTGTATGTAAGTCCTGCATTAGGCATAAAATCACAGTGAACTGTATGTGGCACTGATTTCAGCGTAAAACCTTGTGTTTTCCGTCACAGGAAGGAAAGCCTAAGAACACATTCAATATATAACTTTTACTAGTATCGGCACAATAATCTGTTTATTGCCTTTCTTTATTATTATATCAGCAAAATCCAAAATCAAACAACCCCTAATTCATAAAGTATTGATATTGAATGTAGGGCTGGCCGATAAAACGGTATCGGTATTTATCGACGGTACACCGTTGTCGGTAACAATATAAAAAATGTTTGATATAGCGTTCGATATTTTCATGCGACCACCACAGCGTTGCCCAACATCAAATGGCAAACATAATGAAAGCGGAACGAAACTGTGCTGCTCATTTGTGCTTCACGGACCGTTTATCAGTCCGGACCAATGCAGCACGAGCCGATCTCGATCGAGCGGCACTGTTTCTACACAGCGCTGAGAGATCGAGTGAAGAAAGCACTTGAGTTCTCCACAGAAGTAATAACATCACTGCGAGATCTGGTGAGAAACATTCACATTATGATCTAGTTAAAGGCTTTAAGTCCACAGGTCAGCAACTTTCACCATGGATTTACTGTAGTAACACTCACTGTGTGGCAGGAATAGTAAAATGCTTTCAAGTACGTCACACATGTTTTTCCAGAACTTCAAAACTCAAATATCATCATATTTACATGTTATTTTTAATGTGATGACCAAAACATTATTTGTTCATCCGTCAAATATTACGTCCATTTATAAAACTAAAAGTTTCAAGATGTAGGAAAACACTTATTTAAAACATTTTCTTTTAATCTTTTTTTTTTTTTTTTTAATCAAGGAAATTTCTCTGGCATTTCTTTCTTTTTGCTGTATCGGAACCGAACCGTGACTCCACTGCGTTGATCTACCTCAGAGTTCGCCTGGATTGCTCTACGTTTACACTTTTACATTGTCTTTAAAAAAAAAAAAAGGTTTTAAAAAATGTCAATAATTATTGATACCGAACGATATGAAACATTATATCGTGATGCATTTTTTAGCTATATCGCACAGCCCTAAATGAATAAGAGTATCAGCATCGGCATCATTTTATCAACTAAAAATAATATGCAATTTTTGTGTTGTTCTTTTTGAATTGAATGTCAAGTCTATAGATTTTCATTTTCATGCACTTCTCATTTGCTCGCACGTTTTGAAGAGGATCTTGCGCTCAAAATGTACAGTCACATGACCTCACGTTCTAGAAATCTGAACGATTTCTGCTTTTACTTTACAACTTTTCAAATCCTTAAACGCCTTGTTTCTAGGATCAGTGGAAAGCGAAGTGTGCCGGATTTGCTCTCACGCTTTCGGACTCCTTTAGCTGCACTATCAGGGTGAGATACGGTGCTTTCTCCCAGAATGCACCTCTGCACGGGGTGATCCGCCTGCAGCTCTCACTCCTCCCGGATCAGTAATGTAATGTGTGCTGGAATGCAGACGCTCCCGCTGCGCTCCGACGTCCCGGAGAAATAACAACAACAGTCCGAGACGCTCCGTTTATTTGTGCTGCCGCTCGGAGTGAGCAGGGACTCGTCCGCATGTTTATTAAAGCACGTTCCTGTTTGATGTCGCGAGACATGGAATGTCAACACATATAGTATATGCCACGTTTTATTATATGATATATTAAGGGCATATTAAGCAAGAGCGTCTGTGTGATGTTGCCTAATGAATGGGGCAGGTGTGTAATGTTTTGTTTGTTCGTTGAAAACAAATTGCAGGCTTTGGAAAAACTGGGAACTAGTGCAGGAGTTTTTATGAGTCGATTAAATATGAGCTAATGATTAGATTAGTTAAATCACGAAAATGTAAAATTAAAATAATAATTAAAAAATAAAATG
>NC_139970.1:45109654-45132154 GCF_963993115.1 Abramis brama
GTGTGTGTGTGTGTGTGCTCCTCAGATTCGGAGGCGCAGGCATTCGGTAACTGTGTGTGTGTGTGTGTGTGTGTGTGTTCCTCAGATTCTGAGGCGCAGGCATTCGGTAACTGTGTGTGTGTGTGTGTGTGTGTGTGTGTTCCTCAGAGTCGGAGGCGCAGGCGTTCAGTAACTGTGTGTGTGTGTGTGTGTGTGTGTTCCTCAGAGTTGGAGGCGCAGGCGTTCAGTAACTGTGTGTGTGTGTGTGTGTGTGTGTGTTCCTCGGAGGCGCAGGCGTTCAGTAACTGTGTGTGTGTGTGTTCCTCAGAGTCGGAGGCGCAGGCGTTCAGTAACTGTGTGTGTGTGTGCTCCTCAGAGTCGGAGGCGCAGGCGTTCAGTAACTGTGTGTGTGTGTGTGTTCCTCAGAGTCGGAGGTGCAGGCGTTCAGTAACTGTGTGTGTGTGTGTGTGTGCTCCTCAGAGTCGGAGGCGCAGGCGTTCAGTAACTGTGTGTGTGTGTGTGTGTGTGTGTGTTCCTCAGAGTCGGAGGCGCAGGCGTTCAGTAACTGTGTGTGTGTGTGTGTGTGTGTGTGTGTGCTCCTCAGAGTCGGAGGCGCAGGCGTTCAGTAACTGTGTGTGTGTGTGTTCCTCAGAGTCGGAGGCACAGGCGTTCAGTAACTGTGTGTGTGTGTGTGTGTGTGTGTGTGCTCCTCAGAGTCGGAGGCGCAGGCGTTCAGTAACTGTGTGTGTGTGTGTTCCTCAGAGTCGGAGGCGCAGGCGTTCAGTAACTGTGTGTTTGTGTGTGTGTTCCTCAGAGTCGGAGGTGCAGGCGTTCAGTAAGTGTGTGTGTGTGTGTGCTCCTCAGAGTCGGAGGCGTAGGCGTTCAGTAACTGTGTGTGTGTGTGTTCCTCAGAGACGGAGGCGCAGGCGTTCAGTAACTGTGTGTGTGTGTGTGTGTGTGTGTGTTCCTCAGAGTCGGAGGCGCAGGCGTTCAGTAACTGTGAGTGTGTTCCTCAGAGTCGGAGGCACAGGCGTTCAGTAACTGTGTGTGTGTGTGTGTGTGTGTGTGCTCCTCAGAGTCGGAGGCGCAGGCGTTCAGTAACTGTGTGTGTGTGTGTTCCTCAGAGTCGGAGGCGCAGGCGTTCAGTAACTGTGTGTCTGTTCTGTTCGGAGGCGCAGGCGTTCAGTAACTGTGTGTGTGTGTGTGTGTGTGTGTGTGTGTGTGCTCCTCAGATTCGGAGGCGCAGGCATTCGGTAACTGTGTGTGTGTGTGTGTGTGTGTGTGTGTTCCTCAGATTCTGAGGCGCAGGCATTCGGTAACTGTGTGTGTGTGTGTGTGTGTGTGTGTGTTCCTCAGAGTCGGAGGCGCAGGCGTTCAGTAACTGTGTGTGTGTGTGTGTGTGTGTGTTCCTCAGAGTTGGAGGCGCAGGCGTTCAGTAACTGTGTGTGTGTGTGTGTGTGTGTGTGTTCCTCGGAGGCGCAGGCGTTCAGTAACTGTGTGTGTGTGTGTTCCTCAGAGTCGGAGGCGCAGGCGTTCAGTAACTGTGTGTGTGTGTGCTCCTCAGAGTCGGAGGCGCAGGCGTTCAGTAACTGTGTGTGTGTGTGTTCCTCAGAGTCGGAGGTGCAGGCGTTCAGTAACTGTGTGTGTGTGTGTGTGTGCTCCTCAGAGTCGGAGGCGCAGGCGTTCAGTAACTGTGTGTGTGTGTGTGTGTGTGTGTGTGTTCCTCAGAGTCGGAGGCGCAGGCGTTCAGTAACTGTGTGTGTGTGTGTGTGTGTGTGTGTGTGCTCCTCAGAGTCGGAGGCGCAGGCGTTCAGTAACTGTGTGTGTGTGTGTTCCTCAGAGTCGGAGGCACAGGCGTTCAGTAACTGTGTGTGTGTGTGTGTGTGTGTGTGTGCTCCTCAGAGTCGGAGGCGCAGGCGTTCAGTAACTGTGTGTGTGTGTGTTCCTCAGAGTCGGAGGCGCAGGCGTTCAGTAACTGTGTGTTTGTGTGTGTGTTCCTCAGAGTCGGAGGTGCAGGCGTTCAGTAACTGTGTGTGTGTGTGTGCTCCTCAGAGTCGGAGGCGTAGGCGTTCAGTAACTGTGTGTGTGTGTGTTCCTCAGAGACGGAGGCGCAGGCGTTCAGTAACTGTGTGTGTGTGTGTGTGTGTGTGTTCCTCAGAGTCGGAGGCGCAGGCGTTCAGTAACTGTGTGTGTGTTCCTCAGAGTCGGAGGCACAGGCGTTCAGTAACTGTGTGTGTGTGTGTGTGTGTGTGTGCTCCTCAGAGTCGGAGGCGCAGGCGTTCAGTAACTGTGTGTGTGTGTGTTCCTCAGAGTCGGAGGCGCAGGCGTTCGGTAACTGTGTGTGTGTGTGTGTGTGTTCCTCAGAGTCGGAGGCGCAGGCGTTCAGTAACTGTGTGTGTGTGTGTGTGTGTGTGTGTGTTCCTCAGAGTCGGAGGCGCAGGCGTTCAGTAACTGTGTGTGTGTGTGTGTGTGTGTGTGTGTGTGTTCCTCAGAGTCGGAGGCGCAGGCGTTCGGTAACTGTGTGTGTGTGTGTTCCTCAGAGTCGGAGGCGCAGGCGTTCAGTAACTGTGTGTGTGTGTGTGTTCCTCAGAGTCGGAGGCGCAGGCGTTCAGTAACTGTGTGTGTGTGTGTGTTCCTCAGAGTCGGAGGCGCAGGCGTTCAGTAACTGTGTGTGTGTGTGTGTGCTCCTCAGAGTCGGAGGCGCAGGCGTTCAGTAACTGTGTGTGTTCCTCAGAGTCGGAGGCGCAGGCGTTCAGTAACTGTGTGTGTGTGTGTGTGCTCCTCAGAGTCGGAGGCGCAGGCGTTCAGTAACTGTGTGTGTGTGTGTGTGTTCCTCAGAGTCGGAGGCGCAGGCGTTCAGTAACTGTGTGTGTGCTCCTCAGAGTCGGAGGCGCAGGCGTTCAGTAACTGTGTGTGTGCTCCTCAGAGTCGGAGGCGCAGGCGTTCAGTAATTGTGTGTGTGTGTGTGTGTGCTCCTCAGAGTCGGAGGCGCAGGCGTTCAGTAACTGTGTGTGTGTGTGTGTGCTCCTCAGAGTCGGAGGCGCAGGCGTTCAGTAACTGTGTGTGTGTGTGTGTTCCTCAGAGTCGGAGGCGCAGGCGTTCAGTAACTGTGTGTGTGTGTGTGTTCCTCAGAGTCGGAGGCGCAGGCGTTCAGTAACTGTGTGTGTGTGTGTGTTCCTCAGAGTCGGAGGCGCAGGCGTTCAGTAACTGTGTGTGTGTGTGTGTTCCTCAGAGTCGGAGGCGCAGGCGTTCAGTAACTGTGTGTGTGTGTGTGTTCCTCAGAGTCGGAGGCGCAGGCGTTCAGTAACTGTGTGTGTGTGTGTGTGCTCCTCAGAGTCGGAGGCGCAGGCGTTCAGTAATTGTGTGTGTGTGTGTGTGCTCCTCAGAGTCGGAGGCGCAGGCGTTCAGTAACTGTGTGTGTGTGTGTGTGCTCCTCAGAGTCGGAGGCGCAGGCGTTCAGTAATTGTGTGTGTGTGTGTGTGCTCCTCAGAGTCGGAGGCGCAGGCGTTCAGTAACTGTGTGTGTGTGTGTGTGCTCCTCAGAGTCGGAGGCGCAGGCGTTCAGTAACTGTGTGTGTGTGTGTGTGTGCTCCTCAGAGTCGGAGGCGCAGGCGTTCAGTAACTGTGTGTGTGTGTGTGTGTGTGTGTGTGTTCCTCAGAGTCGGAGGCGCAGGCGTTCAGTAACTGTGTGTGTGTGTGTGTGTGTGTGTGTGTGCTCCTCAGAGTCGGAGGCGCAGGCGTTCAGTAACTGTGTGTGTGTGTGTTCCTCAGAGTCGGAGGCACAGGCGTTCAGTAACTGTGTGTGTGTGTGTGTGTGTGCTCCTCAGAGTCGGAGGCGCAGGCGTTCAGTAACTGTGTGTGTGTGTGTTCCTCAGAGTCGGAGGCGCAGGCGTTCAGTAACTGTGTGTTTGTGTGTGTGTTCCTCAGAGTCGGAGGTGCAGGCGTTCAGTAACTGTGTGTGTGTGTGTGCTCCTCAGAGTCGGAGGCGTAGGCGTTCAGTAACTGTGTGTGTGTGTGTTCCTCAGAGACGGAGGCGCAGGCGTTCAGTAACTGTGTGTGTGTGTGTGTGTGTGTGTTCCTCAGAGTCGGAGGCGCAGGCGTTCAGTAACTGTGTGTGTGTGTGTGTGTTCCTCAGAGTCGGAGGCGCAGGCGTTCAGTAACTGTGTGTGTGTGTGTGTGCTCCTCAGAGTCGGAGGCGCAGGCGTTCAGTAACTGTGTGTGTGTGTGTGTTCCTCAGAGTCGGAGGCGCAGGCGTTCAGTAACTGTGTGTGTGTGTGTGTTCCTCAGAGTCGGAGGCGCAGGCGTTCAGTAACTGTGTGTGTGTGTGTGTTCCTCAGAGTCGGAGGCGCAGGCGTTCAGTAACTGTGTGTGTGTGTGTGTTCCTCAGAGTCGGAGGCGCAGGCGTTCAGTAACTGTGTGTGTGTGTGTGTTCCTCAGAGTCGGAGGCGCAGGCGTTCAGTAACTGTGTGTGTGTGTGTGTGCTCCTCAGAGTCGGAGGCGCAGGCGTTCAGTAATTGTGTGTGTGTGTGTGTGCTCCTCAGAGTCGGAGGCGCAGGCGTTCAGTAACTGTGTGTGTGTGTGTGTGCTCCTCAGAGTCGGAGGCGCAGGCGTTCAGTAATTGTGTGTGTGTGTGTGTGCTCCTCAGAGTCGGAGGCGCAGGCGTTCAGTAACTGTGTGTGTGTGTGTGTGCTCCTCAGAGTCGGAGGCGCAGGCGTTCAGTAACTGTGTGTGTGTGTGTTCCTCAGAGTCGGAGGCGCAGGCGTTCAGTAACTGTGTGTGTGTGTGTGTGCTCCTCAGAGTCGGAGGCGCAGGCGTTCAGTAACTGTGTGTGTGTGTGTGTGTTCCTCAGAGTCGGAGGCGCAGGCGTTCAGTAACTGTGTGTGTGTGTGTGTTCCTCAGAGTCGGAGGCGCAGGCGTTCAGTAACTGTGTGTGTGCTCCTCAGAGTCGGAGGCGCAGGCGTTCAGTAACTGTGTGTGTGTGTGTGTGTGTGTGCTCCTCAGAGTCGGAGGCGCAGGCGTTCAGTAACTGTGTGTGTGTGTGTGTGTTCCTCAGAGTCGGAGGCACAGGCGTTCGGTGTGCCGCTGTCTCAGGTGATCTGTAATGACCGGCGTCAGAAGCAGCTTCAGGAGGAGCAGGAGGAGCTTCGGCTCCCGGCGGATCGAGTGTGTTCCCGCAGATCCACCAAACACGAGCTTTCCAGCAGCAACTCGTCCCTCAGCTCCTCCTCGGAGACGCCCAACGACCCCGTGACCCCCGGCACCCCGGAGACGGCCCTGCGCACACGCCGACGGGTACGTGTGTGTGTATGTGTGTGTGTGTGCTTATCCTAAAATAACAGTTAATTTGATTACTTTACAACTATAACTAGATAAAACATGTTTGTCATGACACACTTCTGAAGTTGGCTTGAGAAAGCCAGACCAGAAAGACTGAGACATTTAAAAGCTTGGAAGTTTGAAGGTTTTCTGTTTGAAGTACTTTGAAGTTTTAAAGTTTGAATGTTTTGAAGGCAATACAGCCATTCTTCAGACGATAGAGAGATAGAGAGAGAGAGAGAGAGAGGGAGATAGAGAGAGAGAGATAGAGAGAGAGAGAGAGAGAGAGAGAGAGAGCTTGACAGGGTGTTTTTGTATGTTGTTAGCATGTTTCTAACATGAATAAGCACATTGCTAACGTTGCTAGCCTGATTTAACATCTTGTTAGCATGATTAGCATTTTTCTAGGATGATTTAACATGTTGATAGCACAATTTAACACATTGTTATCGTGATTTAACACATTGTTAGCCGGATTTAGCATGTTGACAGCATGATTTAATACGTTGTTAGCCAGACCGAGACGGGCGTTGGCTGAAAGGACTGTGTTTCCCCTGTAGGGCGGCATGTCTGTGGACTGCATCACGGACCTGGACGACAGTCACTCGCGTCTCCTGGAGGCGCTACAGCTGTCGATGCCGCTGGAGTCGCCCAGCGAGAAGAAGAAGATGAGCGACGCTAAGCTAAGCCTGAACCCCATTTACAGGCAGGTGCCGCGCGTGCTGGACAGCTGCTGCCAACATCTGCAGAGATACGGTCAGTGACCCTGTTAGTTCCTGTCTGTCAGAGTAAGGGATCATGAACATCCAGCCGGCTGTTATCTCAGAATAAACCCCTTCAGGTGTGTGTGTGTGTGTGTGTGTGTGTGTGTGTGTGTGAGAGAGAGTGTGTGTGTGTTATCTCAGAATAAACCCGACAGGGTGATGTTTAGGATCAGGTCTTCATCAGCCTGAAGGGGTTTATTCTGAGATAACACACACTCTCTCTCTCTCTCTCTCACACACACACACACACACCTGAAGGGGTTTATTCTGAGATAACACACACTCTCTCACACACACACACACACACACACACATACCTGAAGGGGTTTATTCTGAGATAACACACACACACACACACACACACACACACATACACGCATACACCTGAAGGGGTTTATTCTGAGATAACACACACTCTTACACACACTCTCTCACACACACACACACACACACACACATACCTGAAGGGGTTTATTCTGAGATAACACACACACACACACACACATACACGCATACACCTGAAGGGGTTTATTCTGAGATAACACACACTCTTACACACACTCTTTCACACACACACACACACACACACACACACACTCACACCTGAAGGGGTTTATTCTGAGATAACACACACACACACACACACACACCTGAAGGGGTTTATTCTGAGATAACACACACTCTTTCACACACACACACACACACACACATACCTGAAGGGGTTTATTCTGAGATAACACACACACACACACACACACACACACACACACACACTCACACCTGAAGGGGTTTATTCTGAGATAACACACACACACACACACACACACACACCTGAAGGGGTTTATTCTGAGATAACACACACTCTTTCACACACACACACACACACACATACACGCACACACCTGAAGGGGTTTATTCTGAGATAATACACACTCTTACACACACTATTTCACACACACACACACACTCACACCTGAAGGGGTTTATTCTGAGATAACACACACACACACACACACACACATACATGCACACACCTGAAGGGGTTTATTCTGAGATAACACACACTCTTTCACACACACACACATACACGCACACACCTGAAGGGGTTTATTCTGAGATAATACACACTCTTACACACACTATTTCAAACACACACACACACACACACACACACACACACACACTCACACCTGAAGGGGTTTATTCTGAGATAACACACACACACACACACATACATGCACACACCTGAAGGGGTTTATTCTGAGAGAACAACCTGCTGGATGAACATTATCCCACTTATTACACAGCATTTCAACACATTAATTATTATGGAGATCAGAGATATTGATATTTCAGATTAAACTGTTTTAAATCTTAAACTGTTTGTATCTTATAATCCAACAGTTTATAAAACAATAGACACAAAATGTCCGCCGCTGCATTTGTGTGAAACGAGAGAGAGCGAGTCCACGATACTGGATGGCATAATTAAATAACTGTACACTAAATATTGATTTGACTGAGTTTTAATATTTTATCAGCTCACCAAATGCAAAACTTCCACGATGGAAACCCATTCTTAGCGAGTGTGTAGCGAGTGTGTAGTGAGTGTGTAGCGCTGCTGACTTCAGTGACCCGGATGAGCCGGTGTTTCTGTTTTCTGTTGTTATCTGGGAATAATACACCGCTGGATGGAGCGATTGACCAATCAGAATCAAGTATTCCACAGAGCCGTGTAATAAGCTTCGATATGCCCCGCCCCCAACTTCCTGTTTCGATTTGTCAACACAGGAAATAACGTTTTCGTTTCCATTTCATGGGGTCTTCAGAGTTTAGTGTGAGCGATGAGTAATGCTGCTGTTATTTGCTGTTCAGGTCTGCAGACGGTCGGGATCTTCCGGGTCGGAAGCTCCAAGAAAAGAGTTCGACAGGTGAGAAGCTGATGTTTTATGTTTTATGTAATTTTTTTTTTAATGAAAACTAACGCTAACACGACACCGTTTTAACTAACAACAGAAAACTTTTAATGTGTTCTGGCCGTTCATTTGCACAACAACAGTGTTTGGTGGCTCTAGAACGTGAACTTAGGAATGAGCGTTTGAATATATGTATTAGACCAGCTGGAGTTTGTTTATTAAGCGTGCAGGGCAACCACCCAGTAGAGCATTACAATAATCTAGCCTTGAGCTCATGAATGCATGAACTAACTGTTACGCATTTGTCATTGAGAGCATATGTCGTAATCTAGATATATTTTTAAAGCGTAATTTAGATATATTGGAAGTATGTGAAGGCTAGTGCCAGTGTTGACCGTGTGTGTGTGTGTTGTGTGTCATTCAGCTGCGTGAGGCGTTCGATCAGGGCACAGACGTGGCTTTAGACCAGAGGCACAGTGTTCATGATGTGGCGGCGCTGCTGAAAGAGTTCCTCCGAGACATGCCTGATCCTCTGCTGACCCGAGAGCTGTACTCCGCATTCATCGCCTGCGCATGTGAGGAACATCTCTATAGGGGCTTTCGCACCGGGTGGTTATAGGAACTCAGTTATAGGAACGAGCCTCCAGGGTGTTTCCCCGAGAACTAATGGTTCCCTTAGGAACATTTTCCTGGTTGCATTCGCACCGCTAGTAGGAACTCTGAAGTGACGTAAGCCGCGCTTGTTGTTGTGACTTTTATTTTGACGGCGCTGAGAACGACTGAGCTCACAGTGCTCACATTCTCCGTGTTCATTAGTTTACGATCTGTCTAACCGTTATTAGATAAAACTGTTATACATATAAAGTAGACAGTAATGAAGAGTTATTAGCGTATGTGTGTGGTTGATGTCCAGTGTTGCTGAGCAGAAATACATAATCATGTTTCTCTCGGTCCCTCAAAGTTGCGTTGGATTTTCTCCTCAGCGTAAAGGTTAGAGGCTCATCTATCCCTGTTTACATGTACTCTAGTAGAGTTAGTTACTAGAGTAAATATATATGCTTTAATCTGTGTGCTTTTTTAAAATGGCGTGTGCTGGTGTTTTGCGTGTGTTCGGCCAATCAGCGAACACTACAGTCACGGATAGTTCCTATAGTGCTGGTTTAGACCGACTCTGAAGTAGGAGCTGAATTAGTTCCTCCAAAATGAGTTCCTAGAACTAAAATCGTTCATAGTTCCTGCGGTGCGAACAAACACGCCAAAATCCGGGAACTTCCGCCAATAGTTCTAGGATCTATGAAAAGGTTCCTCCGGTGCGAAAGCCCCTGATAATCCCAGACATTCCTCTCCTGTGCTCCGCTTTATCGTGTGTGTTTCTACAGCTCTGGAGAAGCTAGACCAGCTCTCGGCCATTCAGCTTCTGATCTGTCTTCTGCCCGCCTGCAACAGCGACACACTCCAGCGCTTACTTCACTTCCTGTCTGACGTGGCCAATCACGCGGAGGATTCCCGGGACGCTGGCGGGAAAGAGGTCGGGCTTATAACTGCAAAATATCATGTTCTTCCTCAGTGTTTCTGTCTTGTTTTCCAGCACAAATATCTAAACATTCTTAAATCAAGATACATTTACTGGAGAAGCAAAATGACTGAAGATATTAAGTTTTTGTTTACTGAAAAATTAAGTGAGTTTATGCTTAAAACAAGAACAAATATCTGCAAATGGAGTGCAGTGATGGGATAAACCATGTTTCTGAATGACAGATCCTAGTGATGACATGTAGATGGAGAAGAGAAGCGGCCCCAGCACTGAGCCCTGAGGCACTCCAGTAGCTAGATGATAACAGTGATGGGATAAACCATGTTTCTGAATGACAGATCCTAGTGATGACATGTAGATGGAGAAGAGAAGCGGTCCCAGCACTGAGCCCTGAGGCACTCCAGTAGCTAGATGATAACAGTGATGGGATAAACCATGTTTCTGATTGACAGATGCTAGTGATGACATGTAGATGGAGAAGAGAAGCGGTCCCAGCACTGAGCCCTGAGGCACTCCAGTATCTAGATGATAACAGTGATGGGATAAACCATGTTTCTGAATGACAGATCCTAGTGATGACATATAGATGGAGAAGAGAAGCGGTCCCAGCACTGAGCCCTGAGGCACTCCAGTAGCTAGATGATAACAGTGATGGGATAAACCATGTTTCTGATTGACAGATGCTAGTGATGACATGTAGATGGAGAAGAGAAGCGGTCCCAGCACTGAGCCCTGAGGCACTCCAGTAGCTAGATGATAACAGTGATGGGATAAACCATGTTTCTGATTGACAGATGCTAGTGATGACATGTAGATGGAGAAGAGAAGCGGTCCCAGCACTGAGCCCTGAGGCACTCCAGTAGCTAGATGATAACAGTGATGGGATAAACCATGTTTCTGATTGACAGATCCTAGTGATGACATGTAGATGGAGAAGAGAAGAGGTCCCAGCACTGAGCCCTGAGGCACTCCAGTAGCTAGATGATAAAAGTGATGGGATAAACCATGTTTCTGATTGACAGATCCTAGTGATGAAATGTAGATGTAGAAGAGAAGCGGTCCCAGCACTGAGCCCTGAGGCACTCCAGTAGCTAGATGATAACAGTGATGGGATAAACCATGTTTCTGATTGACAGATCCTAGTGATGAAATGTAGATGTAGAAGAGAAGCGGTCCCAGCACTGAGCCCTGAGGCACTCCAGTAGCTAGATGATAACAGTGATGGGATAAACCATGTTTCTGATTGACAGATCCTAGTGATGAAATGTAGATGGAGAAGAGAAGCGGTCCCAGCACTGAGCCCTGAGGCACTCCAGTAGCTAGATGATAACAGTGATGGGAAAAAACATGTTTCTGAATGACAGATCTAGTGATGACATGTAGATGGAGAAGAGAAGCGGTCCCAGCACTGAGCCCTGAGGCACTCCAGTAGCTAGATGATAACAGTGATGGGAAAAAACATGTTTCTGAATGACAGATCTAGTGATGACATGTAGATGGAGAAGAGAAGCGGTCCCAGCACTGAGCCCTGAGGCACTCCAGTAGCTAGATGATAACAGTGATGGGAAAAAACATGTTTCTGATTGACAGATCCTAGTGATGACATGTAGATGGAGAAGAGAAGCGGTCCCAGCACTGAGCCCTGAGGCACTCCAGTAGCTAGATGATAAAAGTGATGGGAAAAAACATGTTTCTGAATGACAGATCCTAGTGATGACATGTAGATGGAGAAGAGAAGCGGTCCCAGCACTGAGCCCTGAGGCACTCCAGTAGCTAGATGATAACAGTGATGGGAAAAAACATGTTTCTGAATGACAGATCTAGTGATGACATGTAGATGGAGAAGAGAAGCGGTCCCAGCACTGAGCCCTGAGGCACTCCAGTAGCTAGATGATAACAGTGATGGGAAAAAACATGTTTCTGAATGACAAACACTAGTGATGACATGTAGATGGAGAAGAGAAGCGGCCCCAGCACTGAGCCCTGAGGCACTCCAGTAGCTAGATGATAAAAGTGATGGGAAAAAACATGTTTCTGAATGACAGATCCTAGTGATGACATGTAGATGGAGAAGAGAAGCGGTCCCAGCACTGAGCCCTGAGGCACTCCAGTAGCTAGATGATAACAGTGATGGGAAAAAACATGTTTCTGAATGACAAACACTAGTGATGACATGTAGATGGAGAAGAGAAGCGGTCCCAGCACTGAGCCCTGAGGCACTCCAGTAGCTAGATGATAAAAGTGATGGGAAAAAACATGTTTCTGAATGACAGATCCTAGTGATGACATGTAGATGGAGAAGAGAAGCGGTCCCAGCACTGAGCCCTGAGGCACTCCAGTAGCTAGATGATAAAAGTGATGGGAAAAAACATGTTTCTGAATGACAGATCTAGTGATGACATGTAGATGGAGAAGAGAAGCGGTCTCAGCACTGAGCCCTGAGGCACTCCAGTAGCTAGATGATAAAAGTGATGGGAAAAAACATGTTTCTGAATGACAGATCCTAGTGATGACATGTAGATGGAGAAGAGAAGCGGTCCCAGCACTGAGCCCTGAGGCACTCCCGTATCTAGATGTTGGGTCTTAGACACCTCACCCCTCCATGACACCCTGAAGGCCGAGCTGAGGGAAGACCCGAACCACTGGAGTGCTGTTCCCGAGATGCCCTTCGTCTTTAGGATTAACTGATGAGAACTAATGATTTGGAAGCTGCTCTTGATTCTCAGAGCTTCAGTAACCGAGAGGCCGTCTCAGTTCATTGATGCTTCTGAATCCAGACTGGTTGTTGTTTAGGAGGTTGTTTTTTGTAAGAAAGGCAGAGATCTGGTTGAAAACAACTCGTTGCGACGAATGCTAGAAGGGATAGTTATCGGTCTGTAACTTTCCAGGTGTGCTGGATTTAGAGTGGGTTTCTTAAGCAGTGGGTTACCTTTGCCTCTTAAATGCTGTGGGAAAGATGCCAGTGTGAAGAGAGGTGTTGATGATGTGCGTGAGTGCGGGTACAACCGAGGAAGAAATGGCCTGAAGGAGATGAGTGGATATAGGATCAAGCGGACAGGTAGTAGGTGATTGGAAAGGGTGAGTTTGGATACTTCTGCGTCTGAGAGAGGAGATAAGGAGGTGGAATGTGTGTTAGCTGTTAAGATGTTTGTGTCAGTTTGTGCTGTGGCAAATATGCCGCTGATGGTGGTGGTTTTATTTAAGTGCTATTCACATAGAAAACATTGGAATAATGTTTCACTGTTTTTACTGTATTTTTTATCAAATAAATTCAGTCTTGGTGAGACAAAAACATACAAAAAATTCATAATGATTCCAAACTTTTGGAGTCAAACTGTCCATTTTAATGAATCGATTAGACAATCTAATTCAACTTTTTTCATGTATTAAAATGTTTTAGTAAATATACAGTATGTACATTGAATCTTCTTGACTATAAGTGACTCTTTGGTTGGATAACCGTTTGTCTGAAAAATCACCCTTTTAAGCAAATGCATAAATATTGAGATCATGTCAAATATTATCAAAGGGGAAAAAATATTTTTTTAGCCCTCATCTGTGTGTGTGCGAGTGTGTGTGTGTTTGAGAGGATGGGTGGAAAAGTTAATGACACACAGATGGATGGATGGACAGCTTGTTATTGCAACAGAAATCAGATGACATAAACCAGTGATGTCATACATCAGTCATTTGTGCTCGAAAGGATCACAATGTTTCTTCCAATACAAATACCCACTGACGTGCCAATGCTGATGCACAAACTGGTTAGACTAGTCTTACAAATTAATCAGCAACTATTTTTTTTTAAAGTTAGTTGCATAAAAAGGTAGATTTCTGATTCAAATGAGAGCAAAGTAAGAGACACACTCACACATACACTCACTCACTCACACACACACACTCTCACACACACATGCTATCTCACACACACTCACACACAAACACACTCACATTCACACACACACACACACACACACACACACACACACACACACACACTCACACATACACTCACTCACTCACACACACACACTCTCACACACACATGCTATCTCACACACACTCACACACAAACACACTCACATTCACACACACACACACACACACACACTCACACATACACTCACTCACACACACACACACTCTCACACACACATGCTATCTCACACACACTCACACACAAACACACTCACACACACACACACACACACACACACACACACACACAAACACAAGTTCATTGAGCTCAGTGCAGGTTGTCACACGTCCAGCATGAAGTGTTTCGGCTCAGTGTTTCTTCTTCTTCAGGTCGTTGGGAACAAGATGACGTCCCTGAATCTGGCCACGATCTTCGGGCCGAACCTCCTTCACCAGCAGAAGATCTCAGAGAAGGAGTTCAGTGTCCAGAGCTCGGCCCGAGTGGAGGACAGCGCCGCCATCATCAGCGTCGTGCAGCGCATGATCGACACACACCACACACTCTTCATGGTAGGAGAACATGATCGACACACACCACACACTCTTCATGGTAGGAGAACATGATCGACACACACCACACACTCTTCATGGTAGGAGAACATGATCGACACACCACACACTCTTCATGGTAGGAGAACATGATCGACACACACCACACACTCTTCATGGTAGGAGAACATGATCGACACACACCTCACACTCTTCATGGTAGGAGAACAACATGATCGACACACACCACACACTCTTCATGGTAGGAGAACATGATCGACACACACCACACACTCTTCATGGTAGGAGAGCATGATCGACACACACCACACACTCTTCATGGTAGGAGAACATGATCGACACACACCACACACTCTTCATGGTAGGAGAACATGATCGACACACACCACACACTCTTCATGGTAGGAGAACATGATCGACACACACCACACACTCTTCATGGTAGGAGAACAACATGATCGACACACACCACACACTCTTCATGGTAGGAGAACATGATCGACACACACCACACACTCTTCATGGTAGGAGAGCATGATCGACACACACCACACACTCTTCATGGTAGGAGAACATGATCGACACACACCACACACTCTTCATGGTAGGAGAACATGATCGACACACACCACACACTCTTCATGGTAGGAGAACAACATGATCGACACACACCACACACTCTTCATGGTAGGAGAACATGATCGACACACACCACACACTCTTCATGGTAGGAGAGCATGATCGACACACACCACACACTCTTCATGGTAGGAGAACATGATCGACACACACCACACACTCTTCATGGTAGGAGAACATGATCGACACACACCACACACTCTTCATGGTAGGAGAACATGATCGACACACACCACACACTCTTCATGGTAGGAGAACAACATGATCGACACACACCACACACTCTTCATGGTAGGAGAACATGATCGACACACACCACACACTCTTCATGGTAGGAGAACATGATCGACACACACCACACACTCTTCATGGTAGGAGAACATGATCGACACACACCACACACTCTTCATGGTAGGAGAACATGATCGACACCAGGGGCGTTTCTAGGTTTTAAAAACATCAGGGGCTGAGCCCGAAACATCAGGGGCTGGGGGTGGGTTACAAGATAACATGATTCGATAAAGAGAATAATATATATTGTAGGTCTATATGCAGGGGGCAGCCACACCAGCCCACATTACCCCACAGACATGCGCATTCAAATGTAAGGTAGTTAGGGGGGTTCGGGGGCATGCTCCCCCGAGAAAATTTGGATTTCTTGGCCCTACATATGTGCATTTTAAGGTGTTTGAAGGCCAAAAAAAATTGGATAACAATAGCTTTAAAAGCATGTAAGTGGGCAGTAGCATAAATTATTTGTCAAGCAGATAACAGATTCTTAAACATGAGAATGAGGATAAATGTTGAAATGAATGATCCACAGTACAAAATGGAAATGCAATGTTTCTGCTTATTGTTGACAATACACAATCACATATTCCAAACAGGAATGGCCTTAAATGAGAAATCTTTCAAGGATTATTTTGCATAGATGTTAGGCTACATTTCAATCAAACACCAGTGCAATCTTTTGTTTGTTTATTTTATAAATATTTATACTTATATTTTGCTTTTAGTTTCTGTAATTAGCGAAGAACATCAGTGTTAAATAGGAATACATTGTAATAATGTTAATCAAGCTGCCTAAATCACACGACTGTGCAGCAGTTCACACTCACAATAAAAATACAATATAATTTAAAACAAAGACAAGCTCATTATACAAAGGAAATAATATTACAGATCTAGACAAATTGGGTTGCTTATAGTTAAAAGAATGTCAAGAACGATCATTTAGGCTAGATGTATTTTTCACATTTTTGGTCACTAATTTTATTTTTTATGACACGAGTCAGTTTTGATGACTTTGCAATATTGATAAAAAGTTAGAATATTAATAATGAAAAATGACGCAGCTTTAATCTCCCTTTTGGTTATTTCAATACTTAATTGACGACAGAACACAACGTTACATGCTCGTAGTTTATTTTGCGTGATACAGGATTCTGCATTTGCGCTTGATATTGAAGAGTGCGCGCTGCGAGCACACGGCTGATACGACAGGAAAGTTTGTTTTTCTGAGTTTTACTGACATATAGCCTGACAACATCTGGTCTGACAGAGGACTGTGCGGCGGTGCTGACTGCGTTATTTATTCTTTTCTTTTTTTTATTGCTGTGAGATTGTTTGCTGTTGCGCAAATCCTGGAGATATTCTAGGATCTAATCACTCACGTGGTGCGTCTGCAGAGACAGATTTCAACAGTCACTAGTCAGAGACAGCAGCAAAGCCAAAGCACAATGAAATAAGGCAACTTATGATTTCGGGGGTTTACATAGGCTATTGTCCAGTTTCATATTTGTCAGTCAACTTTTCAAAAAACATTCGGGGCTACACTCAAGACATTCGGGGCTGAAGCCCCGGCAAAATCGGCTGACGACGCCTCTGATCGACACACACCACACACTCCTCATGGTAGGAGAACATGATCGACACACACCACACACTCTTCATGGTAGGAGAACATGATCGACACACACCACACACTCCTCATGGTAGGAAGAGTCTTGACTGTTATCCCTCTTGGCTGTGGCAGTTTTCTGAAAGTGCTCAAGTTGTAGTTTATGTCACAGAAACGCTCTGTTTCAGCACAGTCCCTGGGAAGGCCATCGAAGTGTAAAAGATATATATATATATAAATGTTCCACTCTCTCTATCTCTAACGCATCTTTCTCCAGTAGTGGAGGGTGTTCGTATTATTACTGTTGAGGATTATGTATTTACTCTTATAGTATTTATTTAAATTTTCAAATAGCATTTGTTTTTATATGTTAAAGTTTTACTCACTTTATGTGCTTTTGTAATTTTTATTGTTTTAAAAAATTTTTTAATTTATTTAAATTCTTTTATTTTAGTTTGTTTTAGTAATATTGTTATGTGCCTTTGTAATATTTATTAGTTTTTTTATATTTATATTTAGCTTTAATTCATTGTATTTTAATTTAATTTTTTATTTTAGCTTTTGTGCTTTTATTAGTTATTTTTATTTAGCTTCAATTTATTATAGGTTTTTTTTTTTTTTTTTTTAGTTGAAGTTTTAGTAATTGAACTAAAATTGTAATAATTTAATTTTAAAGGCTAAAGTTGTTAAGTTCATCTTATATTTATATTTCTTTTATTTCAGCTTTATTTCAAATAGCAACATTTTTTTTTTTAAGTTTTACTTTAAGTTAACAATAGCACTGATCAGAACGAGACGTTTTTACAGCTTCGTTTCATAAATGCTCTTTTTTTCCACTCTGGAAAAAGTTTTGAGTTCTGAAAGTATTTGTACATCAAACTCTTTTATCTCAGATGATGAATGAAAGTTCGATTCCTGATGATTTGAGCCCTTATAAGTCACTTCAGGTGAGATGATTGTGATCTTTAGCCGGCTGTGCATCAGACTGTCTCTCTTAATATGTTATAAATGCAGAAGAATGTTAAACCCGAGTCCTTGTAAAGCGTTCGATAGCCACCCGTGCTTCTAAAAGCCTCTTTGTTTCTGGTGTTTCTGGACCCGGAGATGTTTTGGCGTGATTGCAGTGGCTGATCAGTTGCGTTGAATCCTCTAGATCTCTGCGGAGCTGCAGAACGAGGTTCTGGCGAGTTTGTTGGACACGGACAGTGATGTGGTGGATTATCTGATGAGGAGGAAAACACCACAGTGTGAGTAAGTGGATTTGGGTCATAAACATCATGTTCTCCCTGACGAGAATCAACACTATTGCCATTATTGACTGATCATCTGATCGTGGTTATTCAATCTAATCACAGTCATTTGAGAGAACCTCAATAGTTGTGCAGTTTAAAGTTAATTTGCCATCTAGATAAGGGAAATTAAATTTATATTATCTAATTATATATCGGCCACCAAATCTGTATCAGCCGATATATGTTGATTTTTAATGTTCTCGTTATCAGTCCGATGAGAAAATTTGGCCGATATATTAAAGCTGATAAATCGTGTATTATTTCCTTCAGCTGAGACGCTTCAGATGTTCATCATGATGGCTTTAAATTGCTTGAAATATGATTGAAATCACTTAAAAAAAATTTAAAATACAGTAAAGTGCAGTGCAAGTCTGTCATATCGGCTACATAAAATTAACATAGAATTAATTATTGAACATTATAATTGTGTGTTTGGAATGTGGCTTTTAATGGTTTTTGTTTTTGTAATCAGCCTCTCAAAAATTATATAAAAATTTATCGGCTACTATATCGGTTATCGGCTTTCAAATATAAAGAATTATCATTATCGGTATTATATTATATTATATTATATTATATTGTATTATATTATATAGAGCATTAAATGTAAATCAAATGGACCTATTTTATTTAAATTTTTATTCATATATTATATACGATTCCAAGTAAAAAATAATGCATTAGGCTGACACTCTGACATGAACAAAACAGAAATCACTAATCGCAATTATTTGATTGACAGTTAATCATCAGCACGAAATGAGTGATCGTGACGTTGCCATTTAATGTACAGCTATAAAAGCATCACATATGGAGTCAGACGCTCATTGCACAGTAAACGCAGCTTAATACACACCGGTTAACAGTCGTTAATGCACTGGGAACAACCAATGCATTTTATTTAACTCACATTAACTGAGACAAATGCTGTAAGTACAGTAGGCAACATTTGAAGTGGATCAAAAAAGTTCATCAAATTTGTCCTAAGACGAGAATGGGTAATGTTCAAACTTCATGTATAACTTTGATGAAAGGTTTTGATCCACTTCAAATGTTGCCTACTGTAGATTGCTTATGGTTAGTTCACGTTAGCTCAAATGATGTATTCATACGCTCATACTTTGGCTCTGCATCCACTAACTCCTGCAGCGAGTCCGAGCGCTCCAGCGGCGAGATCTCTCCGTACGAGAACAACTCTCCGGTGCTCTCCCAGTGGCTTCCTCCATCGGGACCAGAGCATCCCAGTCTCGCTCTCGCTGGGAACGTCACGGTGAATCCCAGCCTGCCGTCCTCACAACCCGACTCTGGTGAGTTCATGCACTGCACAAAGCCTGTTAACAAAGAGTGCATCATTTTATAGTTGAATGGTCCTGGGGTCAAAAATAGCGGTTTTGAGGAAAGGCGTCAAATGACTGATTTAAAGGATTAGTTCACATCAGAATTATAATTTACTCCCCCTCACGTTATCAAAGATGTTCATGTCTTTCTTCAGTGAAAAAGAAATGAAGGTTTTTGACCTTTAATTTTCTCCGTATAGTGTCTTCAATGGGGTCCAACGGGTCGAAGGTCCAGATGTGAGTTTCAGTGCAGCTTCAAAGTCTCGACACGATCCAGCCGAGGAATAAGAGTCTCATCTAGACAAACCAGCGACATTTATAACAAAATAAACATTTATATACTTTTAAACACTAATGCTGGTCTTGCACTAGCTGTGATGCGACACACATTACATCATCAGGTTGAAAGGTCAAGCGTGACGTAGGCGTAAGAACAGATCTAGTGTTTACAAAGCCGTGCAAAGACTGTGGTAAAACAGTATATAAATGTTTATCTTGTTATAAATGTCCGCTGGTTTGTCTGGATGAGACTCTTATTCCTCGGCTGGATCGTGTCGAGACTTTGAAGCTGCACTGAAACTCACATCTGGACCTTCGACCCGTTGGACCCCATTGAAGACACTATATGGAGAAACATCCTGCAGTGTTTTCCTCAAAAACATGATTTAAAGGGAAAATTGCATTATTTTTCTGACACTATTAGCATATTTTTGTTCTTGTTTTAAGCACAAATTCACTTTTGTTTTTTTCTGTAAACAAGTCTTAATATCTTCAGTCATTCTGCTTCTCCAGTAAACGAATCTTGATTTAAGAATGTTTAGATATTAGTGCTGGAAAACAAGACAGAAACACTGAGGAAGAACATCATTTTTTAAGTGTTCTACTCCATGCATGCCTTATAAATTTGGTTAAATTAAGCAACATAATCACAGTCACACCAAACGTCACACTTTATTTTTCTTTCTCATTTATACGTGTCAGTAATGAACATCCTCTTGCCCTCAGGGGAAACGTTGCATGAGAAGGCCAGTATCTGGCGAACGCGACACACTCTTCTGTCGGGACTTCATGACAAACTCCTCACAGGTACAAGACTAAACACACGTCAGTCAGAGGAACATTAGCACTGAGATTCAACAGATGTGCGTAATAAAGCTGCTCTTTAGTCATTTATAAAGGGAAGTTGAGCTGGTCTTTTCTCCTCTATTGAGTCGTATATCCGAGTGAAACGCTTCTGGAACAAGAACAAATGTGGGCGGGGCTTGATTGTGTCTGTGGGGAATCGATTGGATGGTTGTGGTTTGCTATTGGCTGATCTCATGTGAGTGACAGGTTGCCCCGCCCACATCATCAGA
This sequence comes from Abramis brama, assembly GCF_963993115.1. Lineage (NCBI taxonomy): Eukaryota > Metazoa > Chordata > Actinopteri > Cypriniformes > Leuciscidae > Abramis > Abramis brama. The sequence continues at coordinate 45,130,174 of NC_139970.1, forward strand.
GAAGAGAAGAGATGCTGCAAGAGGACAATATTCTGATTCAAGATTATGAGCCACAGTGCTAGTGTTGTCATGTTGTCAGGTTTCCCTGACCTTATGTAATCCCGAACTGCTTAATGCGACCGGCTCTGTCCTGTAGATCAGCACACCTGTGTTTGTGTCCCTCAGGTTCTGACGGACACCTGTACACACGCGTCTCCTCTGATGTCTTCTACGATGACGACAGCGACGCCAAACCTGCGCTCGAGACGCAAACGTCCCGTACAAGCGTCCCTCAAACGCCACGCGCTCCAATCACAGCGAGCCGTCGGACTGCGTTCCACCAATCAGAGGAGGCCACGGCGTGTCACGCGGGTCAGGGGGCGGAGTCACGCATCACTCAGCATCCAGACTGGCCAATGGAGAAGTGGCAAATATGGCAGCTCTTGTCATCAGACAGTTTAGACACACTTCCAGAGACAATGGTGTAAAAACACTATTTAAAGGGACGGTTCGGGACAGAAAACATCTAAACCTGTAAGCCGACACACCGGTGGAACTTTCCTTACATGGACAATCATAAAACACTGAGACAGAGAGAAGAGGAAAGAAAGTCGTACCGGTTTGGAACGAGTAAATGACACGATAATCATTTTTGGGTGAACTGTCCCTTTAAGAACCGTTTCATGTTAAAGCTTGAGTGTAAATCGTCTACAACACAGAGATTGTGAGTTTGAGTCGGTACGACACAGTATATGTTCCCACGGTTTAGATAACTTTAGAAAAACAAGTATCAATATTAAAAATGGGGATTAATATTTAAATGTTTTACTGTTCAAAACTTTTGTTTTTCGCTAAATTAATACTTTTATTCATCAAAGATGCTTTAAATTGATCAAAAGTGACAGTAAAGATATTTATGATACAAAAGATTCGATTTCAAATAAAATGCTAAACTTTCTATTCATCAAATAATCTTGAAAAATAAAAAGTATCACAGTATTACAATAATATTTCACTGTTTCTACTGTATTTTTGATCATATAAACGCAGCTTTGATGAGCAGAAGAGACTCTTTCAGAAACATTAACAAATTATTATAGGTGTCATTTGAAACATTGATTATTAATGGGTTTCCGGGAATAATCCGTATGTTGGGTGAATGAACATGTTTATTGGTAATTAATTCTGAAATTAAATGTATTATTAACGTCTACTCTTACGTACATGAATTGATTTGAATTTCAATTTGGAATTTCCTTCAGATTCAGGACATAAATTGGAATATGAAGCACAATCTCAGTTCTCGAAGAAAACACAGTCTATCTGGATTTCCATCAGTGTTTGCTCGAATCTCTCGTTTATTGTACACACGATTGCTTTATATGTCAATAATGGCTCATATTTTCAGCTTTTTCATCATCATCATCATCATAATCAGAGAGATCTGATGATATTTGAGTGTCCTGTCATAGTGGACATCATCACTTCATAAGATAACGAGGGGTTAATCATAAACATAGAATGTCATATTTCTCATATCCTGCAAGCGAAACGAGTTACGATATCAAATGTATTTATTTATTAATGTTATTTATTGAATACGCCACTAGTACGTCAGCACTGTGTATAACAGTCACACAGAATGAGTTATTCCAGTTGTCGTTCAGTATTTCTCTGTAAATGCAGAAAATGAGTTATTTAGTGAAACTTCATCATATTTCTGAGTGACATCATCAGCTTTCACCCGTTTGATCACGTGACGCACAAACGCCCGCATCACCAGCAACACTTTATGCATTATAATAATGAGTGACGACTTATTTCCGGTGTAATATTTTATACTCTGTGTATTTGTACAGCCAAGAGCAATATAATGTTGATCATGGTGCTTTTTATAAAACAGATATATATATATAAATATATTTTGCTGCTCAATTATTTTATACTAGAGGCTGTTATTGTGAAGTTTGTGATTGACACTGTCATCTGCAGTCATAAGTGT
>NC_139970.1:45137154-45149654 GCF_963993115.1 Abramis brama
TTTTTTGTTTTGTATAATTAAGATACTATTTTATTTTTTTTATCAATATTTAGATTTTTTATATTTACTTTTTTATTTATTTTTTCCATTTTAATGTTTAATTGTTTCCATTTTTTAATGTCTGTATAGTTTTTATCCTTTTTTAAGGTTTTATTTCAGTTAATGTTTACTTTATTTCAAGTAATACATTTTTTTGAGTTTTTAATTAATTTTTCATTATTTTTTGAGTTTCAGTTGATTATTATAATCCCATAACACTGTGTTTTGAGCATCTGCAGGGTTTCTGGGAATGATTATTATGATGATAATTATGCGGAGCGACAGAAAGGTGCCGTGATAAAAGCAGTGAAGTTTCTTTATAGAGTTTGAGAAGAAGGGAAATTCCTGTCAGTGTTTATCGCCAAAACCACTGGACGACTTTATAAAGCATATTTCCAACATTCTTTAGACTTTACAGCAGAAACAGAAGTGTGTGTGAGTGATCTGAACATTCTGTTCATTCAGATCTCTGACTGTTGTTTGTCTCAAATCCATCATAATTTATCATATATATATATATATGTGTGTGTGTGTGTGTGTGTGTGTGTGTGTGTGTGTGTACTGTATATATATACACTAATGTTCAAAAGGTCAATGTTTCTGAAAGAGTCTCTTCTGCTCATCAAAGCTGCGTTTATTTGATCAAAAATACAGTAAAACAGTGAAATATTATTATAATGTAAATCATCTGTTCTCTATGTGAATATATAGTAAAGTGTAATTTATTCCTGTGATCAAAGCTGATTTTATTGGATATATATATATATATAAAGCTCCTGCTGGGCTCCTGTGTGAACCTGTCTGCAGATCTGCTCCAGTGAGAGGTGTGTGTATCATAAACACACCCTGATCTTCACACACACACACACACACGGCAGGAGTTTCACTGCATGAACATCATCATCACGTCCTTCATCAGAGACACTGGATCTGATCTTCATCTTCACCATCATCTTCTTCATCTTCATCTTCATCATGGGGAAGCCGGTAAGAACGACATCAGGCTCATATTCATATTCATATTCTCATGTCTCTGTAATTGTAAACTGAGATTATTTCCCATTCGATCCCAGAAGTGATTCATGCAGAAGTGTGTGTGAAGTGCTGAACGTTATTATCCAGAACTTCTTTCCATATTCTCTGCTGGAATATTTTATTTGCTGGAATCAATACACAATCGACAGAAATATGAAGATGTGCTTCTCTGTCGTGCACTTTAATCTGTTAAAGTTCCTCTGTCTCTGTCTGGAGGAACACACCGATGAAAGCCGTCGAGAGTCTGACATCTGGATCATCCAAAACATGCAGAAACACTTCATAAACTCTGTAGATGACCTTTAAACTCAGCGTAGCTGTTTACTCAACAACTGACTGAAAATACTTGATACATATCATAGAATTATGAATGCATACTATAAAATGTATATTTATTTATAACTAAAATATCAATAATTCATTTAATTTATATATACATACTGTATATGCAACAACATACAGTATGCATATGTGTGTGTATAATTACAGTAAACTCAAATAATATATATACAGTATATATATACACACACACTTTTTTTAATGTGTAAATGTAACCCAAAAAATAATTTTAATTTTGTTTTTATTTAAATGATTTAACAAATATGATAATATATTAATAAATGTATATGTAAATATGTATGATGAATTGATAGATATTTTGTAAATAATAATTTCTTTATATCTAACTATCATTTATTGTAAAAAAAAAAACCCATATATATATATATATATATATATATATATATATATATATATATATATATATATTGTTACAGTGAATTCAAAATTAATATATACAAATATATATTTTTATATATTAATTATAAGCTGCATTTACATATATTTAAATGTAAAATCTATTTAAATGATATAATAAGTATAAAATGATAAAACTATTTAAAAAGATTATTAAAAGTGATAAATGATTGATTTTCATGTCAGCAGAGGTAAGGAAGTTTCCAGGCTCGGGTTAGTGTTAGTGTAGTTGTGTTTGTTTTGTGACTGTTATACTGGTCAGATTCGTTCACTGGTTCATGTTTCATCCCACACGGATCCTGAGTGACACGTGAAGCAGCCAATCACAGTTCAGCCTGCAGTCACGTGACCTCGCACGTCATCTGTCACGTGTCTTCTGAAATAGCTGATCGCACAGTAACAGACTGGTGGGAGTTTCGGCGGGATCTTCCCTTTCTTTGAGCTTTTATAGGACGTCCTGTAATCAGTCAATCTGTGCTTGAATAATTCACTGTATTCTCTCAGAGCTGCACAGAAACACTGCACTTAAGGGCACAACTGTGACAGATGTGGTGCAAAGTGCTGAAAAAACTATGAGAAATGCTGAAAAGTGCTTTTAAACACTGCGTCATCTATTTAAATAAGCCAATGTTTGTGTGCATGCATGCTGATGCTTATTACTGTACTGTCTATTAGAGAACACTGAAAGAATGGTGTAGATTAAACTCTCTGGAGCTCTTCTGTCATTTTTGACCGAAAAATGTTTTGTTTTTTTTCTTTTCTTTTTTAAAGATTTTTTTCTTCATTGGAATGGTATGAAACTTGGTAAATGTGTTCTGAATGGTTGCTACTAGGCTACTGTTGGGGTATTCTGAGTGGTTGCTAAGGTGTTGCTACACAGATGCAAATGTGTTCTGAATGGTTGCTACTAGGCTACTGTTGGGGTATTCTGAGTGGTTGCTAAGGTGTTGCTACACAGATGCAAATGTGTTCTGAATGGTTGCTACTAGGCTACTGTTGGGGTATTCTGAGTGGTTGCTAAGGTGTTGCTACACAGATGCAAATGTGTTCTGAATGGTTGCTACTAGGCTACTGTTGAGGTATTCTGAGTGGTTGCTAAGGTGTTGCTAAGAATATGCAAATGTATTCTGAATGGTTGCTACTAGGCTACTGTTGGGGTATTCTGAGTGGTTGCTAAGGTGTTGCTAAGAATATGCAAATGTGTTCTGAATGGTTGCTACTAGGCTACTGTTGGGGTATTCTGAGTGGTTGCTAAGGTGTTGCTAAGAATATGCAAATGTGTTCTGAATGGTTGCTACTAGGCGACTGTTAGGGTATTCTGAGTGGTTGCTAAGGTGTTGCTACACAGATGCAAATGTGTTCTGAATGGTTGCTACTAGGCTACTGTTAGGGTATTCTGAGTGGTTGTTAAGGTGTTGCTACACAGATGCAAATGTGTTCTGAATGGTTGCTACTAGGCTACTGTTGGGGTATTCTGAGTGGTTGCTAAGGTGTTGCTACGCAGATGCAAATGTGTTCTAAATGGTTGCTACTAGGCTACTGTTGGGGTATTCTGAGTGGTTGCTAAGGTGTTGCTAAGAATATGCAAATGTGTTCTAAATGGTTGCTACTAGGCTACTGTTGGGGTATTCTGAGTGGTTGCTAAGGTGTTGCTAAGAATATGCAAATGTGTTCTGAATGGTTGCTACTAGGCTACTGTTATGGTATTCTGAGTGGTTGCTAAGGTGTTGCTAAGAATATGCAAATGTGTTCTGAATGGTTGCTACTAGGCTACTGTTGGGGTATTCTGAGTGGTTGCTAAGGTGTTGCTAAGAATATGCAAATGTGTTCTGAATGGTTGCTACTAGGCTACTGTTAGGGTATTCTGAGTGGTTGCTAAGGTGTTGCTACACAGATGCAAATGTGTTCTGAATGGTTGCTACTAAGCTACTGTTAGGGTATTTTGAGTGGTTGCTAAGGTGTTGCTACGCAGATGCAAATGTGTTCTGAATGGTTGCTACTAGGCTACTGTTAGGGTATTCTGAGTGGTTGCTAAGGTGTTGCTACGCAGATGCAAATGTGTTCTGAATGGTTGCTACTAAACTACTGTTAAGGTATTTTGAGTGGTTGCTAAGGTGTTGCTACGCAGATGCAAATGTGTTCTGAATGGTTGCTACTAGGCTACTGTTAGGGTATTCTGAGTGGTTGCTAAGGTGTTGCTACGCAGATGCAAATGTGTTCTGAATGGTTGCTACTAAACTACTGTTAAGGTATTTTGAGTGGTTGCTAAGGTGTTGCTAAGCAGATGCAAATGTGTTAATTATTTCATTTAAAGTAATGAAAATGTTTCTTGTTCTTTTTCTGGTTTTAGTTTTATATTTTAGTATTTCTGATGATTTCACAGACATAACTGAGAAAACAAAGCAGAAAATTCTGTTCATATCTAATGTCTCAAAATAAGCGTTTGATGGCAGTAACCTGAGGAACTCTGCACTGGTAAACCCACGTGTGTGTGAGTGTGTGTGTGTGTGTGAGAGAGAGAGAGAGAGTGTGTGGGCGTAACATCTGAAGCTGTGACTAGTTACATCTAACCGGCTTTATTTCTACAGCACTTTATATAATACAGCAGCTTTACAGGGATAGACAGGAAAATAACAGTGTTAATGTTGCAAAATTCATCATCTAATTCAATTTAATCTGTAAAGCAGCTCCAGAAACCCGTTTTAACATAAACAAATTAATAAACTTAATGTCATGTATATTTGTCAGTCATGCAAATGAAACAGGTGAAATATCTGTAAACTGTGTTGTAAATACACAATAACAAGTTTTATATATTTATTATCAATAAATCCAATTAGTTTCAATCTCAAACATTTGATCTAATTCCACATTTAACCACGTTTATACTTTTTAGCTGAACAAATGTAATTGAACTGTTAAACAGATTTATGCTGATTCTAAGCCATTTGAATAAATACATTTACAAAATATTATTATTTTTGATTATCAAAATAGTTCATAATAAATGATAACATGATTTTTTTCGAGTACAGAAGTCTAAGCTGTTTTAGAGATAAATCCTTATTAAAGTTACAAAAGTGATTCAGAGAAGTGAGTGATTGTTTGTCTTTTGTTGTTTGATTGACATTAGAAACCCAGACGACATCAGGAATATTAGGCTACTGTCACTTTAAGAGCTGCACTGATCTAATACACTGATACACGTGCGTTTTCTTTCTCAACTGTTCACGTTATAACTGACATACTGTAAGATATAACTGACTGTGTTCACGAGGACACTTGCCAAGACGGGCCTTTTGACATAGTTTAGTCTGAATATGTGTGTTTGATCTCAAGAAGACGTGAAAGAGCTCGATTCAGTGTTAGTGTTCAACAGATTCAGTGTTGCGCTTCGGTAACAAGTAATGAATTAAGTTTCACGTCTTCATGCGCGTGAATATTTCAGTTGGCACGTCAGCTGTCCCGAGTATCGTTCATGTCTGTTCACATTCATGTTCTCACAACATTGCATTGTTAGAATTCATTAAAATGTTACCGGCCAACTTGTGATTGACTGTTTCACATACTCGCCAACACTGATTTTTACTCGGTTTTGGTGCTTGACAAGTGTTATAATGATATACCCATCATTATATATATATATATATATACACCCACATATTGTATTTTATAGGGATGCACCGATATGAAAACTTTGGCTGATACCGATAACCGATCATTTTTTATATTTGAAATACAAAAATAAATCTAAATCCAAATTTTTATATTATTTTTGAGAGCCTGATTTGAAGTTCCAAGCACACAATTATTATGATGTTCTCATTATAATTTTATGTAGCCGATATGACAGATTTGTGCTGACCGTTTTTGTCACTTTTTGAAGCAATTCAAAACCATCATGATAAACAGTGCGTATCTGAAGAGTCTCAGCTGAAGGAAATAATACATTATATATCGGCCAAATTTTATTTTCGGGCCGATAACGATAACATTAAAAATTAAGATATATCGTCCGATACCGATATGGTGGCCGATATATCGTGCGTCCCTAATATATATATATATATTTACAAACTTTAGTGTTAGATGTGATTAATCCCGATGAATTGATTTGACAGCTCTTCTTGTAATCCAAATGCATGGGAAATTTATATGCAATTCCCAAACATAAATCTTAAATTGAGGCTTTGTTTGATTGCAGAACGTTGTGGATGAGCATTCTGGCTACAAACCGGTTAAACCTCAGTCTCGAAGTCGACTACTCTCCAGGACATCCGTTGAGTTCCCTTTTCACGGCCTGTTCTAATCTAGGATGAAGTGAATGCAGTCTGGCATGAGTTCAATGCAAATGAGCGCTGGGAACGAGAGTCCGTTCTTTAGACACACACTCATGCTGTCAGGTCCTTCTAACCTTCTGTTAATGCCTTTGTCCTAATTAGCAAGTGTGTGAGAACGCAAACGCTGTGAGTGGCAGCTTCGCCAAACCACAGGAGTGAGAGAAAACACAAAAACAGCAAATTAATAAAAAGACAAAAGCTCAGAGCCTGAAGCTGAAGCTGCTGGAAGTGTTCGGATTGGGATCTCGCTTCTTCACTAGGAAGATTCGCCAGGATAGCGTCACGTTTAGCATCTGCTTCTCAGTGGAAGGTGTTCCAGACACTGGCGGCTCAGAAATGCTGGATATGAGGAGGAGCGTTTGTTGATAATCATCAGTCTTTCATTTAGGAGCATGAAACTGTTTTCTTCTACGGTGTTCGCCTCAGTCTTTCTGCTCAGGGTTTGTTTTAAATGTCCAGACCGTAAGTATTAAACCTCACGGACTTCTGCTGTTACCATGCTGTCTTCATTCAACACTTTAGTCTTATGGATGCAACTACTTTATTATTATTTTTTATTCATGTGCCATCTTTGTAATTATTTGTGAAATTTACTAGCAATCAAAGTAAATCAAAGTGAACGCTAATACACAACACAGTAATAAGCATAAAAACACATGCACACAAAACATGGCTCTAATGCATGTTGCTCTAATAAACATATTCTGACACACAATACTCTAATAAGCATACAATTGCACTGCACACATTTTTTAACTTTTTAAGAAATGTAAGATTTTTTTTAAAATTTCCTGTTGATTTGCATTATTTAAATGTTCACCATTCAAATTTGCATACTGGATTCTGATTGGCTGTTCTTGATTGCATCTGTCTAACTGTGCACTGCACTGCAAAGACAATCAACGGCTAAAGAAAACATTGAATTTATCTCAAACTTGATGGTATTTTGTGCAAACGCTGATATTTCCTTCAGGAAATACACATTTAGTGATGCAACTCCATTGCAACATTGCATTTGCAGGAAAAAATGTGAAATGTGGCTTGAGATAAACACCGAGAGTAACTCACTCCCATTTGAACTTTCCCTTGAATTCACAAACGACAGATTTTCATGATCTCATCCTGGAATGGATGTGGACGCTCAGCCGCGATGGGCCTTTAACACACATTTTTTTAACCCGTGTTAGTTAGTGAGATAGTGTGTTCACTGCTCCATCACTCAGTGAGACTTTGGTTTGTGTTGCTCGGGTTTGGCTGAAGGTCTTCCGACAGAATTAGTGTGAGGCTTGGAAAAAACGCATGATCCGGGCACAGATCCACAGATCCTGCGTTTGTGCTCAAACGTGGAACAATCATTATCACAATCCATATCAGATGGCTGGGGTATCCGTAACACTCGTGCTGAAGCGGTCGATGTTCTCTAAGCTGAAAACAGTGAGGATGAAGAGTTTCTGGTGAACTCGTCTGACTTCAGGCGGCACAAATTCCAGCATTCTTCAGTTTTACCGCAGACTCGGGAAAGAGCAGATCTCACAGCCGTCCACCAAAGTATTTCCACACATGCACACAAGCCTCTGCCTGGAAACACCAACGCTTCTACACAGAGCAGAACAAACGTTTGTTTAGTGAGGCGCTTGAGTTTCAGACTCTCAGATTGCACAGCGTTACTCTATAGAAGCCAGGGTTTCTCCAGCAACTTCTTGTCTTGTGAACTTTTTCTACACTAAACACACACGCACATTGTTTGATTATTTCCATCACATCTCAGATTTAGTTTGATTACATCCTGTGGTAGAACTGACTTTTTTATTGATTTAATTAGTTAATTTCACTTTAGTGAATGTATATTTAATTATTTTTTTTTTTTGCATCATTTGGCAAATTGATTGAAAATAATGCACAATAAAAGTGAATTACAACATGCATCTCATATTTCATCTCACATTGTCAAAAGCTAACAGTGTTTCCATCCTAACTAATGCACAGAAGTGGAACATTGCATAGAACATTTGTGAATAAAGCAGCGTTTCGTCACGTGTTCAAGAGAACAAAATCATCACTTTCTGGGAGATTGGTGCAAAATATGAGTAATAAAAGTGTTAGTTTGATAGTTTCTGAAATGTGTAGGTTTTCCCTCCATCATAAACGAGTGTCTCGAGCGTCAGACGAAACTCAGTAAACGCTGTCATGTTCTCTAGCGTTTGGATGCTGGTGTTCGGGAACACACTCGTGTGTGTGAGACGCTTCTGGAGGGAATTAAACCAAATCATTCTCATCACACACTTTCAGAAACACCAAACCAACATTAGAGACGCTGCGACGCCATTGGTCCACTGATTACTCCAGTTATCCAATCACAGCTGACGCTGAGCCACATGAGGTTTGAGGGATTTCTGATTGGATGAAACAATCATCTGCCTCAAATGAGCACATCAGGATTTTATAGGCATTTTTAGAGTCTATGTGCAAGTGTTTTTTATGCAATATCCCAAAATGCACATAAAAATAGATGGATGGAAACATGGCTAAAGATTATTTCCATCACATCTCGGGTTTATTTGATAACATCCTGTGGTAGAACTGACATTTTTATTTATTTAATTAGTTCATTTCACTTTAGTGCATGTATATTTAATCTTTTTTTTTTTTTTGCATCATTTGTCAAGTTGATTGGAAATAATGCACATTAAAAGTGAATTTGTCTTAGTTTTTACATCATGCATCTCATATTTCATCTCGAGCTCTTCACCGCTGCTTTCTTTGTAAACGTGTTTAGAATACATTTATAAGAGGAAAAGTTTTGTGCTTTGGAAGAAATTACGCCACTGAGGGATAATGAGATGGTAAATATCACACAATAATTGTTGAAAACTTTCAGTTTAGGTTGTCGTAGCTTAAAGATGTTTTATTTCAGATTTCGATTGTGGATTTTCTTGTATTAATGTTGACAGCCTGAATCAAATCAAATCTAAAACGTGTCTAGGAAATATAAATGATGAAAGGATGATGAGAAGTTTCGAAGGCAAATTTGATGTGACCTTCATATAACAGAAGTTGAAGTTGAATAAACACACAGTTGTTGAATGTGTCTCTCTCTCGTGCTGTAATGCTGGAGAGGAGAAGAGCAGAGTTGAGTAGAAATGCATTGATGAATAAGAATGTAATTCTGTTGTGAATCCATCAGCTCTTCTTCCAGAGACTCTCGGCTGTCACACACACACACACACACACGATCGACTCGATGACTGGCAGCCGTGGGATCTCATTAAACTTGTGTGGCTTTTCCTGTCATCGTGTGTTAAAGTGAAGGAACTACGAGTCTGTGTTTGCAAAACTATTTTAATCTGCAAAGAATCTGTTCTTGATGTGCTTTCAAACTTGTATCACACAGCTGTTATTCTTTACTCTTTAGTCTTTTGGTAACACATTTTAATTTGTTAGCATTAGTTAACATGAACTAGAAATGAAACATACTTCTAAAGCATTTAATAATTGTAGTTAATGTTAATTCAACATTTAGCAATACTTTATCACATTGAAAGGTTGTATCTGTTATTATTATTTAAAGTTGCGTTGTGTAAACTGTGGCCGTCTATCGGTTAAAAAATAAACCGCATGATCTCGCCGCGGAAGAACATTGTTTGTCTCGTGCTCGTGCTTCGGTTCTGTTTCTGACGCGATTTACCGCCAAATCAGTCCCGACTGCTTTTTGCACATTTTCATTATTGTTTATATATTCAGTTATTGTTTATATATATAAAGTAAAATAGTGTAGCTTTAATGAGCCCGAGCTAACATCAACTAACAATGAACAGTTGCATTTTTATTAACTCACTTCAACAAAGATTAATAAACACGAACTTGACTTGCTAAATATTTATTTTCATTGTAAAGATCCAATTTATACTGTGATATATTAATATGATAAAAGTTTAAAACAATGATTTGAAAAAAATTAAATGTATTTATTTCTAATCTAATGTTTTATTATTATTATTATTTTACATTTAGTTTAATTAAATTTATTTATTTCTAATCTAATGTTTTATTATTATTTTTATTTTACATTTAGTTTAATCTTATTATTTATTTATTTTTCCGTTTATTTCGGACCCCAGTTTGAAACCCCGCCCACACGGTCAGACGGCCCGCCCCCGTGCTCTGATTGGCTGGTTCGGCTGTCCGTCATCAGGCTGATAGAGATGCAGAAACTGAAGCGACACACACTGAAACACACACAGCTCTTTGACAGGCTGAAACTGGACACTGGCCGAAACTCTTAACCGTTTGCTCACTTTTATCAGACTTTCATCATGTTGCAGGTAAGAAGAAACACTGCATTCCTTCAGGCTGCTTTTCGAAGAAGTGATTTGTACTTTTCAGTGCTTTATTGAGGACAGACAGGGAGTTTTGAGGAGTTTTGTTGCAGATTGACTCTGTGAAAGTCATTATTAAGTATCTTGACTTCATCAGTGGCTGGAAAGAAAGAGAGAGAGAGAGAGAGAGAAAGAAAGAAAACGCAGCGCCTCGGACGTCTTGAAGTAATCAGTGAAGTTTATCTCGGGACATTTCTCTTCTTTATAATATCTACCAATAGATGTCAAAGTGTTAAGATGTCATTGGTGTCCTCAGTCCACATCAGCAAATAATAATGACTGAAGAATAGCGTTTGAGCGCCAGATTCTGCGCGTTTTATTAATGTGCAATGACAACTTGATGCTGATTTATTTAACAATGCAATACGAACGCATACTGTAAAATATGCAATTATCAAATATATATCAATATTTATTTGGACCAAGTGTCACTGAATTAAATGCAAAATATTTATATATATATATATATATATATATATATATATATATATATATATATATATATATATTTATTCCAGAAACATGCAAATATACAAACATTCAGGAGAACATACGAAAAAAAAACACCCATTAGTGTGTAAAGTCAAATATCTAAAGCAAGTAATAAGAATCACTTACATACATATGAAGAGGACAAACAAAAGACAAAGGATAAGAAGAAAATAAAAGATTAAGTACCCTACATTTTTATAGACAAAAAAATAAATAAAAAAATAAATTGAAACTTCATGTATCCACTAAAACCCCTCAAACACCAGTTGATCAGAAGACTGTGATGAGAGAAGTTCTGTGCAGATAGTGTCCAGACTTTCATGCATCTGAGCGAACTATTGGAATATCTTTCTGGTGAGATCAGGATGTGAAAAGCTTCTGTTATCATTTATCATTTATCATCTGGTCCGGCAGAATCTGCCAGTGATCAGCCCATGTGTTCAAACGTCAGGATCCGAAAACCGATTGAGTCCTGAGTTGCTTCTTTCACAGCATTGATCTGTCCATCGACTGGCACTGCTCGTCCTGCTGCAGTTTCAGGACTCGAACTGTGGAAAGATTGATCTGTGAGATCAGGCCTCGTGCAACAGTGACACATTATACTTGAGTTATGTAATCAGATTACTTTTGTCAAGTAACTAGTAAAGTAAGTAGGGGTATAACAATATATCGCAATACAAAAATGCATCAATATGTATCGTGGATAGTAGTAACGATATGTATTGTGTAGTTCACCCAGAATAAAAATTACTGTGTGAGAAAAAATTCAATTTTAGTGTCAGTATTACAATAAACTACTATATAAAATGTTGAATATGTATAATAATGCAATTGGGGATTTGTGTGTCCTGATAATGCCAAATGTCTGATGTTACCAGTAAAAAGTGGCCAATATTATTTTAAATACATCTAGTCAGTGAAAGAGTTCAAGCATATTCATCTGAAATAATTCTGTATTTCAGCTTCAGAATCATGAATATTGTTATTCTGGTGTCTCTATTGTCCTGTATTGGGTTTATCAGCACCAAGTCCAAGATTATTCATTTACACACACAATAAAACCAAATTTAGCATTTTAATTAACAGTACATTTTTTTACCTTTTATCATGTGTCTTGGAGTATCGCAATAATATGGTATTGTGAGTTCAGTATCGTGATATGTATCGAATCGTGACATGAGGGTCTCGTTACACCACTAAAAGTAAGGCATTATTTTTAAAGGAGTGGTATAATGCCCTTTCACAAGATGTAAAATAAGTCTCTGATGTCCCCAGAGTGTGTGTGTGAAGTTTCAGCTCTAAATACCCCACAGATATTTTTATATAGCATGTTAAAATTGTCAATTTTTGAGGGTGAGCAAAAACACACCATTTGTGTGTGTCCCTTTAAATGCAAATGAGCTGCTGCTCCCAGCACAGGGGGCGGAGCTTCAACAGCTCGTGTCCTCTTACCTCACACACA
>NC_139970.1:45154654-45197154 GCF_963993115.1 Abramis brama
TTTCCTGGAATTATCAGACAGCTTTTCCTGTTGTGCTGACTTTACTTACTCTCTCTCTCTCCCTCTGAGTCTCTGTGTGTTTATTAGTGATGTGGATTCACCAAAGAATCATTCTTTTGAGTCGAGTCCGCTCATGAACCAGTTCACAATACCGCACTCAAAATGACTCGGTTAACGAATCGTTTTGAATCATTACGAACGGTTCTTCAGTCAACTACCTCTTTCAGACTCGCGGTGATTCATAGTGTATTTTTGTTTTGCTTTTTGTAAAACATTACGGTAAACACTGAGGTCATAACATGTATAAATTTGAGTGCTTCCCATAATTAATTCTAGGAATTAATAATTTTAACAATATTTTACTATCTATACACATGCCTTTTAAAATATAATTTCCACAATATTTGGTTATGTAACTTACAGTTAAAGGGTTAGTTCACCCAAAAATGAAAATTCTGTCAGTAATTACTCACACTCATGTTGTTCCAACCGCGTAAGACCTTCGTTCATCTTCGGAACATTAATTAAGATATTTTTGATGAAATCTGAGTGCTGGATCACTTCTCCATAGGCTGCTATGTGACCGAAACTTGCTGGCCCAGAAAAGTTATTAAAGAGATCGTTAATATAGTCCAAGTGACTCCAGTGGCTCAATCTTAAGTTTATCAAGCGACGAAAATACTTTTTGTGTGCGCAAAAACAAACAAAAATAACGACTTTATTCCACTATTCATTTCCTTCTCTCTGGGCCTCTAGTTGGTTCACGTAGTGTTTTTGCGCAGCGCGTCTGTGTTACACGTCATCACGCATCACACACATGACCAGCGTCGGCCAATAGTGAGCCTACGTGGTGACGTGCAACACAGACGCGCTGCGCAAAAACACTACGTGAACCAACTAGAGGCCCAGAGAGAAGGAAATGAATAGTGGAATAAAGTCGTTATTTTTGTTTGTTTTTGCGCACACAAAAAGTATTTCCGTCGCTTGATATACTTAAGATTGAGCCACTGTAGTCACTTGGACTATATTAACGATCTCTTTAATAACTTTTCTGGGCCAGCAAGTTTCGGTCACCTAGCAGCCTATGGAGAAGTGATCAGCTCTCAGATTTCATCAAAAATATCTTAATTTGTGTTCCGAAGATGAACGAAGGTCTTACGCGGTTGGAACAACATGAGTGTGAGTAATTACTGACAGAATTTTCATTTTTGGGTGAACTAACCCTTTAACCAGTTTTTGATAATTATTATTTTTTATAATCATGCAAGGATTTGATAGATTATTTGCTGTATAATCGTCACATAGCAGAAATATTAGGAATTATAATATGCTGAAATATTTACAACTTGAACATGCAAAATCTGAAAGATGGTTTATAAATAGGTCTAGTATTTTCTATATTCATAATTTTGTTTACTGTTTAATAAAATATTTTGCATTCATTTGTGTCACAAAATAATAATTTATTTATGTTGATATTGACTAAAACTCGTCCTTTCCATTTGAAACTGTTTGGAGGCGGCAGTATTGAGGTCTAAAGTGCTTTTATGTTTGTTTGTTTGTTTGTTTGTTTTTACTGAATATTTGCTGCAATAACCTGAACTGACCTCAATGTAATTACAATAAGCAAAAAATACATAAGCTTTATGGTTAAAAAACATGACAAAAATTAAAACAAAATATAAAAATAAAGTCTAAATCAGAATATTAACAAATATTATAGTATATCCATAACACTATAAATTTACACACATTTTTTTTATTGAATACAAAATCTGAATACATCAAAATGGCATAAACAGTAAATGTACAGAGAAAGAAAACTGGCATGAAGACTCAACACAACAGAACCATATTGAATCCATGATAAAATAAACATAAAAATACATCAAATTAAATAATAATAATTATAATAGAGTATAATTAAAATAAAATGAATGAATTAAATAAATAAATAATAAAAACTACACCAGATTATATCAATTTTACTGCATTTTTATTTTTCATTTTAATGAGGGCATCTGAGAATTCATTACTCAATTCATTAATTTCTGAATATAATAAACATTTTAAAAATGTACATTAATGTATAAAATATTTTGACAATAATCAGATATGCTGACATATTTATTGGAATGTTTTAGAAATACCGCGCCGTGATGTCAAGGGTTACGTGATGACGTAAAAGAATCATAGAATCTCTGGTTCACTGAATCGAACTGTTCGAAAGAACCGATTCGCGGAAATGGGTCGGACTTCCCTCTGTACTAGTGTGTGTGAGTGAGTGTGTGAGTTCAGCCTCTCGCACTGGCAGTGACTTTGGATTAAGCGTGTTATGTGGGAATGAACCATCTGGAATTCTTGCTCTTCCACAAGAGCTTTTCTCCGAACAAAACAAGCTTTCTGAAATCTGAACAGAAGTTCTGGAAATGGCTGTGAAGCGCGAAGAGACGCGAAATCCATCGGTGGGTGAAACACAACTGCGTTACTGTAATGTGTGTGTGTGTGTGTGTGTGTGTGTGTGTGTGTGACAGCGGACTGTATGATACTCTGTATCTGTCTCCGTGTAATATTCCGCGTGCATCTTTAGTTTGAATCTAACGCATTGCGTTGCACTCAGAGGGTTTGGGAAACTGTTACTTTACTGAGTTCAAAGTTAATTCCTGTGAAAATGGGTCACATTTTGTTCTGCTAAACTGCGATCGTTAAGTCAATGAATGATTAGAGTAATAGCAGATTGGGTGACGCTTTATTTCACAATGTCATTGTTACATGTACTAGTTACTGTATAATAATAACTATAAATTATATTATAAATCTATAATTACATGCAACAAACCCTAAGCCAAACCCTATTGTATGTACATGATGTAGTTAATATTACTCATTACTTAAATATATAATTACAGGGTAACAAAGACACCTTAAAATAAAGTGTAGCCGTTGCTCTGAAGGGATTTTAACAGTAAAACATTAATTCGTCCTGATGCTTCGATTTAATACTCTTTAATCCTCACATCTTACTCATGGACATTAATGATAAACTAATCTTCTGATTAATTATCTTTTATGGCTTTGTTTAGAATAGAAATGAGGTACAAAGCTGCTGTTTGGTCTTTACATAATTCACATGCATTTGTATTATTTATTATATTGTATTATTGAGGGTTCTTGGCTTGGCTCTATTATTTTAAAATGTGAAATATGAACCCAGGGGCATATTTTTGTGCATAATTTGGATTAAAGGAGGGTTTATAATGATAATACAGTATGTGCATTCCATATATAAACGAATCTTACTATGATGCATGATTTATTTGAACTTCCTTATTGTGGTTCAGATTCATAGATTCATCACATAATAAGCGAAGGTCGTTGTTTACAGCAAGCAACTGTTTCTGTGCACATCTTTACAGATATTGTATGAACTTCAAACAATTGGCCTTTTGTGTGGCGATGGCTTTGGAAACAGTAATTGCTGGATCCTCACAGGTCGTCGTGGAGTAACGAGCTTCATAATGAGTGTGTGATGGGAGTCCGTGTGATTGAGTGTGATGGACATCAGTGCATCTGCTCCCAAACAAAGAGTCGCGATTCTGCTCGACTGAGCCGTCAAGCTCTCTGACATCAGCAGATTATAATATTACACAATCATAAACACAATGCTAACACAATGCATTTGATGACATGTGCAGATATATACACTGTGTTTGCATTTGTTGCTGTTTAATAGTTTAGGAAGTATCAACGTATTTCAGATGTGTTTCCCAAAATTCCCTGTGGGAAATAAAACTTCATTAAGTGAGTCAGTAGTTGTCAGTCACTGGTTCTGTCTATTTTTAAGTGGTCCAAAAATTGTAATGTTGGTTGCTTCGAAGTTGGAATTTGTTTGGTTGTAAAATCTCAAAAATCTAAATTTCACACTATAATTCATCTGTGAAAATTTTAGGTTGCTCCCACCAGAGATAATCAACTCAAACAAAGTTAGGGTAATATTGAATGTGCCCCTATAATGCAATTTTAAAGGTTCCTAACAGAAGATTTACATGCATCTGAGGTGGAAAAATGAGCTGTTTTCTCTCAGTGTCTGAAACGCTTCGATCAAAGATTCAGTCTCTCTAAGCCCTGCCTCTCTGAGAGCTGCCCTGCTGTGATTGGTCAGAAAGCAAACGCTCATTATCATATCAGAATCTCAGCTCTTGATCTCAGTGATACGAACATTGACGATGGCGTGGGTTTCACCGTATCAATCTCAGAAAACAGCGTCTTCTCGACACGAACTACACGAGCCAAACTCTCCCAGTCTCAGATACACTACAGTGTTTGAGGGCGGGGCTAAGAGATGCTGTTCAGCCAATCAAGACCAGAGGAGGGCATTATGCTATATTTTCAATAGGAAGTGACACTGAATTACTGATGACTCGTTTCAGTAGAGCCCTGCACGGGCCTCAAATCTAGGCCCGAGCCCGGCCCTGGCCCGAGACGCTCAGGCCCTAGCCCGACCCGTGTCCGACAGCTCATCAGAATTATCAGCCCGAGTCCGACCCGAGCCCGTTTTTTTTTACAGCGGCAGACTGCCATTAAAATATGTCCGTTTTGTTAGTTATGTTTCTTTTCTTTTCATTTCTTTATTAAGTTAATTTAGACAAATGTTTGGAGCATTTAAAAAAAAAAAAAAATAATTACCAGCAGCAAGCCGAGCCAACAGCGAGTAAAACATGTTTGATCAATTTAGCCTCTCAAATCAACGCTAATACTTTAAAATCCATAGATATAAAAACACTTCAAGCATATCACACAGACAGTTAGTTTAATGTTTATTTATTAAACCACAGTGAGTACAATTTTTTGAAATACTGAGGCAGGCTCAGGCTGCTCGCAACAGCGCTCGCAAACGAAATGAGCAGCAGCCTACAATCTAAACAAATTAAATTAAATAAATCAAAAACAAACTTGCAGGTTATCTTACCTCAAAAATGCACCACAGAACATGGCCATTCTTTTTTCCAGTAGTTTCCAACAGTTAAACGAAAATAAAGTCCAATCAAACGAAAAACATCAGTAGTTTCCAACAGTGTAAACGAAAACCAAACGAAAAGTTAGAACAGTCTCTTACAGAGCATCGTGTAGAAAAAGAATAGCATCCACAGTGGAAGATTTTAACCCAGTTAACCCTCTTCTATCACTCGCGATTTTTCTCATATTCTCCATTATTTGCACATGAGGTGAATCGTGGGTCGCGCTGACGGGAAACCTTCTGTGTGTGCGTGCGTGCGTGCGACTGTCATGTCAATCATATGTCAGTGTAATTATAAGATTATGAAAGTTATGAGGTTATTAAACGTCTTTCTATGTTTGTTTTTCTATCGTCGACGTCAACTTCTCATATTTTTTTAATTAATGTCTAAAAATATAAAAAGAAGGATATCCCAAAAAAAGCCCGAGGCCCGGCCCGCATGTGAACTATGACGTGAAAATTGGCCCGAAGCCCGGCCCTAGGGGCGTAAAAAAGTCGGGGCCCGTCGGGCTCGGGCTGAAATGCAGGGCTTTACGTTTCAGTTCAGAATCGCTTTTGATCTTTGAAACTTGTACATTCACAAACAGCTTTATTACACACTACATGAAAGGGAATATCCTAATAGGGGGACTTTATAAAACTGCACTTTATTGGCTTCATTAAAAGTGAAACTTTGAGCAATCTTGATCATTACATTCGGACTTAAGTTCTATATATAAGGAACAAGTATGTGCCAGATGTTTACCTTGAAATGTGCTCTAAAGAAGAGTTTTTGTTCCAAGCTCCTCTGATCCTCCTGGACTGAGATATTGAGGATTCCCTGAACGTCCGTATAACTAAGATTTATCTGGTGGTTTTCCAATACCAACAATACATAGTTAAGCACTCAAAAATGATTAAGCTATCTTTATTGGACTACATGAGATGGATTGAACCCATCCAGTAAGAGTATTAGATTTCAGATGAATGTGGAGCAGCTCATTTAATGAGAAATGTTTGGGACTTCTGAGATCTCTTCTGAAACACTAGAGGATTTTCCTATTACTGGGATCTTTTACTCTAGAGGAACATCAGAGTATCAGGATAAAGAGCTCTCACTTCTGCTTTTTCTTTCCTACAGCCTATGATTATCAAATATAAATGAGTCATGAAAGCTTTGAGTGGTTTGTGAGGCAAAATACACTGCCGCTCAAAAATGTGAGGTCGGTAACATTTTTCTAAAAGAAGTCTCACCAAGCCAAGCCAGTATTTATTTAATTGATCAAAAATAGAGTAAAAATTGTGGGATATTATTATAATGTAAATCATCTGTTTTCTATGTGAATATATGAGTGTAATTTATTCCTGTGATCAAAGCTGAATTTTCAGCATCATTACTCCAGTCTTCAGTGTCACATGATCCTTCAGAAATCACTCTAATATGATGATTTGATGATCAAGAAACATTTATGATTATTATCAGTGTTGAAAACAGCTCATGCTTTTGTGAACACTGTGATACATTTTATTTATCAGGATTCTTTAATGGATAGTAAGATCAAAATAACAGCATTTATTTTAAATAGAATCTATAACATTATAAATGTCTTTACCATCACTTTTGCTCAGTTTAAGTGTTTGAATGACTGTTTTGAGCGTTAAACCAGAAGTAAAGCCATGTTTAACTCCTTCACAGACGGCTAAACGGCTTCCCTGGGTTTCGCTGGTGTCCCGATCGTTTCACTGAAGATGGACACACTGGAGTCGGAGTTAACTTGCCCAATCTGTCTGGAGCTGTTCGAGGATCCTCTTCTTCTGCCCTGCGCCCACAGCCTGTGCTTTAACTGTGCTCACCGGATCCTGGTGTCCCACCGAAGCTCATCCGACGAGTCCAAACCCGTCTCCGCTTTCCAGTGTCCCACCTGCCGATATGCCATCGCCCTCGACCCGCAGGGCCTAGACGGGCTCAAGCGCAACGTGACTCTGCAGAACATCATCGAGCGCTTCCAGAAGGCCTCGCTGAGCGGCCCGAACTCCCCGAGCGAGACCCGGCGCGCGAGCATGAGTTCCCCGGTCCAGTGCCAGTTCTGCGAGACCGACCCGCCCCAGGAGGCGCTGAAGACCTGCGTGACCTGTGAGGTCTCGTACTGCCAGGAGTGCCTGCGGGCCACGCACCCTAACAAGAAGCCGTTCACGGGCCACCGGCTGACGGATCCGGTACCGGACGCTCGGGTCCGCGGACTGGCCTGTCCCGAACACGCGGAGGAGAAGGTCAACATGTACTGTGTGACGGATGAGCAGCTGATCTGCTCTCTGTGTAAACTGGTCGGGCATCACCGAGAGCACCAGGTGGCGGCGCTGGGCGAGCGCTTCGACAAGCTGAAGGTGAGACACACTCGGAAATACAGGAAAAATCTAATAAAAATTGTGATTGCGATTTAAATAAAACCTAAAATCCAGGTTTTATGTGATTGTTTTATAGGTGTTTTGTGATTATATATCAATATGACTATAAAATATTAATAATAATACGATTCGACAAGCTGAAGGTGAGACACACTGGAGAAATACAGGAAACATCTAATAAAAATTGTGATTGCGATTTAAATAAAACCTAAAATCCAGGTTTTATGTGATTGTTTTATAGGTGTTTTATGATTATATATCAATATGACTATAAAATATTAATAATAATACGATTCGACAAGCTGAAGGTGAGCCACACTTGGAAATACAGGAAAAATCTAATAAAAATTGTGATTGCGATTTAAATAAAACATAAAATCCAGGTTTTATGGGATTGTTTTATAGGTGTTTTGTGATTATATATCAGTATGACTATAAAATATTAATAATAATACGATTCGACAAGCTGAAGGTGAGACACACTGGGGAAATACAGGAAAAATCTAATAAAAATTGTCATTGCGATTTAAATAAAACAGAAAATCCAGGTTTTATGTGATTGTTTTATAGGTGTTTTGTGATTATATATCAATATGACTATAAAATATTAATAATAATACGATTCGACAAGCTGAAGGTGAGACACACTGGGGAAATACAGGAAACATCTAATAAAAATTGTGATTGCGATTTAAATAAAACCTAAAATCCAGGTTTTATGTGATTGTTTTATAGGTGTTTTGTGATTATATATCAATATGACTATAAAATATTAATAATAATACGATTCGACAAGCTGAAGGTGAGACACACTCGGAAATACAGGAAAAATCTAATAAAAATTGTGATTGCGATTTAAATAAAACCTAAAATCCAGGTTTTATGTGATTGTTTTATAGGTGTTTTGTGATTATATATCAATATGACTATAAAATATTAATAATAATACGATTCGACAAGCTGAAGGTGAGACACACTGGGGAAATACAGGAAAAATCGAATAAAAATTGTGATTGCGATTTAAATAAAACCTGAAATCCAGGTTTTATGTGATTGTTTTATAGGTGTTTTATGATTATATATCAATATGACTATAAAATATTAATAATAATACGATTCGACAAGCTGAAGGTGAGCCACACTGGGGAAATACAGGAAGGTGAGCCACACTCGGAAATACAGGAAAAATCTAATAAAAATTGTGATTGCGATTTAAATAAAACATAAAATCCAGGTTTTATGGGATTGTTTTATAGGTGTTTTGTGATTATATATCAGTATGACTATAAAATATTAATAATAATGCGATTCGACAAGCTGAAGGTGAGACACACTGGGGAAATACAGGAAACATCTAATAAAAATTGTCATTGCGATTTAAATAAAACAAAAAAATCCAGGTTTTATGCGATTGTTTTATAGGTGTTTTGTGATTATATATCAGTATGACTATAAAATATTAATAATAATACGATTCGACAAGCTGAAGGTGAGACACACTGGGGAAATACAGGACAAATCTAATAAAAATTGTCATTGCGATTAAAATAAAACAGAAAATCCAGGTTTTATGGGATTGTTTTATAGGTGTTTTGTGATTATATATCAGTATGACTATAAAATATTAATAATAATACGATTCGACAAGCTGAAGGTGAGACACACTGGGGAAATACAGGAAACATCTAATAAAAATTGTCATTGCGATTTAAATAAAACAAAAAAATCCAGGTTTTATGCGATTGTTTTATAGGTGTTTTGTGATTATATATCAGTATGACTATAAAATATTAATAATAATACGATTCGACAAGCTGAAGGTGAGACACACTGGGGAAATACAGGACAAATCTAATAAAAATTGTCATTGCGATTTAAATAAAACAGAAAATCCAGGTTTTATGTGATTGTTTTATAGGTGTTTTGTGATTATATATCAATATGACTATAAAATATTAATAATAATACGATTCGACAAGCTGAAGGTGAGACACACTGGGGAAATACAGGAAACATCTAATAAAAATTGTGATTGCGATTTAAATAAAACAAAAAAATCCAGGTTTTATGGGATTGTTTTATAGGTGTTTTGTGATTATATATCAGTATGACTATAAAATATTAATAATAATACGCTTCGACAAGCTGAAGGTGAGCCACACTGGGGAAATACAGGAAACATCTAATAAAAATTGTGATTGCGATTTAAATAAAACAAAAAATCCAGGTTTTATGTGATTGTTTTATAGGTGTTTTGTGATTATATATCAATATGACTATAAAATATTAATAATAATACGCTTCGACAAGCTGAAGGTGAGCCACACTGGGGAAATACAGGAAGGTGAGCCACACTCGGAAATACAGGAAAAATCTAATAAAAATTGTGATTGCGATTTAAATAAAACATAAAATCCAGGTTTTATGGGATTGTTTTATAGGTGTTTTGTGATTATATATCAGTATGACTATAAAATATTAATAATAATACGCTTCGACAAGCTGAAGGTGAGACACACTGGGGAAATACAGGAAAAATCGAATAAAAATTGTGATTGCGATTTAAATAAAACAAAAAATCCAGGTTTTATGTGATTGTTTTATAGGTGTTTTGTGATTATATATCAATATGACTATAAAATATTAATAATAATACGCTTCGACAAGCTGAAGGTGAGCCACACTGGGGAAATACAGGAAACATCTAATAAAAATTGTGATTGCGATTTAAATAAAACAAAAAATCCAGGTTTTATGTGATTGTTTTATAGGTGTTTTGTGATTATATATCAATATGACTATAAAATATTAATAATAATACGCTTCGACAAGCTGAAGGTGAGCCACACTGGGGAAATACAGGAAACATCTATTAAAAATTGTCATTGCGATTTAAATAAAACCTAAAATCCAGGTTTTATGTGATTGTTTTATAGGTGTTTTGTGATTATATATCAATATGACTATAAAATATTAATAATAATACGATTCGACAAGCTGAAGGTGAGACACACTGGAGAAATACAGGAAACATCTAATAAAAATTGTGATTGCGATTTAAATAAAACCTAAAATCCAGGTTTTATGTGATTGTTTTATAGGTGTTTTATG
This sequence comes from Abramis brama, assembly GCF_963993115.1. NCBI lineage: Eukaryota > Metazoa > Chordata > Actinopteri > Cypriniformes > Leuciscidae > Abramis > Abramis brama. The sequence continues at coordinate 45,165,168 of NC_139970.1, forward strand.
ATTATATATCAATATGACTATAAAATATTAATAATAATACGATTCGACAAGCTGAAGGTGAGCCACACTTGGAAATACAGGAAAAATCTAATAAAAATTGTGATTGCGATTTAAATAAAACATAAAATCCAGGTTTTATGGGATTGTTTTATAGGTGTTTTGTGATTATATATCAGTATGACTATAAAATATTAATAATAATACGATTCGACAAGCTGAAGGTGAGACACACTGGGGAAATACAGGAAAAATCTAATAAAAATTGTCATTGCGATTTAAATAAAACAGAAAATCCAGGTTTTATGTGATTGTTTTATAGGTGTTTTGTGATTATATATCAATATGACTATAAAATATTAATAATAATACGATTCGACAAGCTGAAGGTGAGACACACTGGGGAAATACAGGAAACATCTAATAAAAATTGTGATTGCGATTTAAATAAAACCTAAAATCCAGGTTTTATGTGATTGTTTTATAGGTGTTTTGTGATTATATATCAATATGACTATAAAATATTAATAATAATACGCTTCGACAAGCTGAAGGTGAGCCACACTGGGGAAATACAGGAAGGTGAGCCACACTCGGAAATACAGGAAAAATCTAATAAAAATTGTGATTGCGATTTAAATAAAACATAAAATCCAGGTTTTATGGGATTGTTTTATAGGTGTTTTGTGATTATATATCAGTATGACTATAAAATATTAATAATAATACGCTTCGACAAGCTGAAGGTGAGACACACTGGGGAAATACAGGAAAAATCGAATAAAAATTGTGATTGCGATTTAAATAAAACAAAAAATCCAGGTTTTATGTGATTGTTTTATAGGTGTTTTGTGATTATATATCAATATGACTATAAAATATTAATAATAATACGCTTCGACAAGCTGAAGGTGAGCCACACTGGGGAAATACAGGAAACATCTAATAAAAATTGTGATTGCGATTTAAATAAAACAAAAAATCCAGGTTTTATGTGATTGTTTTATAGGTGTTTTGTGATTATATATCAATATGACTATAAAATATTAATAATAATACGCTTCGACAAGCTGAAGGTGAGCCACACTGGGGAAATACAGGAAACATCTATTAAAAATTGTCATTGCGATTTAAATAAAACCTGAAATCCAGGTTTTATGTGATTGTTTTATAGGTGTTTTGTGATTATATATCAATATGACTATAAAATATTAATAATAATACGATTCGCCAAGCTGAAGGTGAGACACACTGGAGAAATACAGGAAACATCTAATAAAAATTGTGATTGCGATTTAAATAAAACCTAAAATCCAGGTTTTATGTGATTGTTTTATAGGTGTTTTATGATTATATATCAATATGACTATAAAATATTAATAATAATACGATTCGACAAGCTGAAGGTGAGCCACACTGGGGAAATACAGGAAGGTGAGCCACACTCGGAAATACAGGAAAAATCTAATAAAAATTGTTATTGCGATTTAAATAAAACATAAAATCCAGGTTTTATGGGATTGTTTTATAGGTGTTTTGTGATTATATATCAGTATGACTATAAAATATTAATAATAATACGATTCGACAAGCTGAAGGTGAGACACACTGGGGAAATACAGGAAAAATCTAATAAAAATTGTCATTGCGATTTAAATAAAACAGAAAATCCAGGTTTTATGTGATTGTTTTATAGGTGTTTTGTGATTATATATCAATATGACTATAAAATATTAATAATAATACGATTCGACAAGCTGAAGGTGAGACACACTGGGGAAATACAGGAAACATCTAATAAAAATTGTGATTGTGATTTAAATAAAACAAAAAATCCAGGTTTTATGTGATTGTTTTATAGGTGTTTTGTGATTATATATCAATATGACTATAAAATATTAATAATAATACGCTTCGACAAGCTGAAGGTGAGCCACACTGGGGAAATACAGGAAGGTGAGCCACACTCGGAAATACAGGAAAAATCTAATAAAAATTGTGATTGCGATTTAAATAAAACAAAAAATCCAGGTTTTATGTGATTGTTTTATAGGTGTTTTATGATTATATATCAGTATGACTATAAAATATTAATAATAATACGATTCGACAAGCTGAAGGTGAGCCACACTGGGGAAATACAGGAAGGTGAGCCACACTCGGAAATACAGGAAAAATCTAATAAAAATTGTGATTGCGATTTAAATAAAACAAAAAATCCAGGTTTTATGTGATTGTTTTATAGGTGTTTTATGATTATATATCAATATGACTATAAAATATTAATAATAATACGATTCGACAAGCTGAAGGTGAGCCACACTGGGGAAATACAGGAAGGTGAGCCACACTCGGAAATACAGGAAAAATCTAATAAAAATTGTGATTGCGATTTAAATAAAACATAAAATCCAGGTTTTATGTGATTGTTTTATAGGTGTTTTGTGATTATATATCAGTATGACTATAAAATATTAATAATAATACGCTTCGACAAGCTGAAGGTGAGACACACTGGGGAAATACAGGAAACATCTAATAAAAATTGTGATTGCGATTTAAATAAAACATAAAATCCAGGTTTTATGTGATTGTTTTATAGGTGTTTTGTGATTATATATCAGTATGACTATAAAATATTAATAATAATACGCTTCGACAAGCTGAAGGTGAGACACACTGGGGAAATACAGGAAAAATCGAATAAAAATTGTGATTGCGATTTAAATAAAACAAAAAATCCAGGTTTTATGTGATTGTTTTATAGGTGTTTTGTGATTATATATCAATATGACTATAAAATATTAATAATAATACGATTCGACAAGCTGAAGGTGAGACACACTGGGGAAATACAGGAAACATCTAATAAAAATTGTGATTGCGATTTAAATAAAACAAAAAATCCAGGTTTTATGTGATTGTTTTATAGGTGTTTTGTGATTATATATCAGTATGACTATAAAATATTAATAATAATACGCTTCGACAAGCTGAAGGTGAGCCACACTGGGGAAATACAGGAAACATCTAATAAAATTTGTGATTGCGATTTAAATAAAACAAAAAATCCAGGTTTTATGTGATTGTTTTATAGGTGTTTTATGATTATATATCAATATGACTATAAAATATTAATAATAATACGATTCGACAAGCTGAAGGTGAGCCACACTGGGGAAATACAGGAAGGTGAGCCACACTCGGAAATACAGGAAAAATCTAATAAAAATTGTGATTGCGATTTAAATAAAACATAAAATCCAGGTTTTATGGGATTGTTTTATAGGTGTTTTGTGATTATATATCAGTATGACTATAAAATATTAATAATAATACGCTTCGACAAGCTGAAGGTGAGCCACACTGGGGAAATACAGGAAACATCTAATAAAAATTGTCATTGCGATTTAAATAAAACAAAAAAATCCAGGTTTTATGCGATTGTTTTATAGGTGTTTTTGGGATTATATATCAGTATGACTATAAAATATTAATAATAATACGCTTCGACAAGCTGAAGGTGAGACACACTGGGGAAATACAGGAAACATCTAATAAAAATTGTCATTGCGATTTAAATAAAACAAAAAAATCCAGGTTTTATGCGATTGTTTTATAGGTGTTTTTGGGATTATATATATCAGTATGACTATAAAATAATAATAATTAGTATTAATAATAACAATTGTAATACAATTAATAATTATTTATTATTATTATACATCAATATGGCTATTAAATAATAAAGATAATACAAATAAGTATAACTTAAATTATATAATAACTTAAATTATTAGTATTAGTATTTTTATAGCCGTATTGACATAATAATAAAGATTAATATTGTTATTATTACTATATCAATATGGCTATAAAATAATATTAATTGCAATAACTACTGTCATTATTGTTATTATTATTATTATAGCAATATGTAAGTTTTATGCATTAATTTCATCATTATTGTATTTCTTTGACAAATATTGTTTTTTATTAAGTCATAAAACTAAAAATATAAAATTAAAACAGACAACACAGAATTTTTAAAAAGATAAAATGCTTTTCATACGGCCCTATTATTGTTAAAATGTTAATACATTTATTAAAGTTTTATGATTTCCAATAATAATAAAAGTAAAAATAACTAAATAAGCAAGCAAACAAAATAAGACATATTAGCATTGTAATATTTAATTGTAAAAATAATGTAGTAATAATAATTATTTTATTTTACATTATAAGTGAAGAAATTTGTACAGAAGAATGTCCTTTCCTAAAGTAATAATAACAATAATAATAATACTGTATGATTTTTTTTACAGGAATATCACAAGTTTCTTTCCTTGTTTTATTTTAAACTGTTGCACAATATAAGATGAACTTTAAAATTTACATTTGATTACATTTTAAGAGATTAAACTGTTAAACTTTTATGTGTTAATTTAATTACCACCGTTTTTGACATACAGATTTAGATTAAATCATCAAAGACAAGCTCATAAACTTTATGATTAAACTTTTTTTTAATAAAACTGCTTTTGCCGTTTTGGCTCAAACATGTTCTTGTGTTCCAGGGTTCAGGCCTTCAGTCTCGACGGCTGTGAATGTGCCAAGTCTCTTTGCTTGCCAACTTCTAGAGTAACAAACTTTATTTCTTGGCAGAACAATTTTTTAAATATTTGTCTTTTATCATATATTGCATGCCCACATTTTATAAAAACAATAAGCCCCTCCAGGCTGTGAAATAATCACTGTAGCGTAAATCATCAAACGTCTCTGAAACTCACAGTTAGAAGTGCAGAAGACGGTCCTGAAGAATGAGAGTCACCTTGAAGAATAATGAGAAGTACAAAAATAAGTGATTTACAAAATTGTGCATAAATTCCAGTAAAAAAAAAAAATTGTCATGATGATAATGGTAAAAAAGAATCTTAATGGCCCCAAAAACTGCTTTTTTTTTTCTTTTTTTCTTTTTTTGTTACAGAAAATGTGATTTCTGTCTTTTCTCTTTTCTCTTGGTTGTGGGTGAAATGTGACCTCTGACCTCTGACCTTTATCCCTTTATATCAACACAACACAGTAACAGCATGAGGGCCGATCATCTCCTGCTGTGTCACTGATGCGTCATGTGACCTACTTTACAGGTTCACTGAATCCAGCCTGATCGTACGAGACGCTTAGATTAGCATGGGTACACACACGCACACACACACACACACACACACATGCACACACACACACACACACACACACACACACTCACACACACACACACACACATGCACACACACGCACTCACATGCACGCACACACACGCACACACTCACACACATGCACACACACAAACACACGCACACACACGCACGCACACACACACACACACACACACGCACACTCACATACACGCAAATGCACACATGCTCACATACTCACACACACACACACACACACACACACACACACTAAAGCCCTTATAACTGTTGTGTATTGTGATAAATAATAGACAGGTTATATTTACTGCTAGAACATTTCAGAGTGTAAAGTGTGTTATAAAACATTCAGACGCCCGTTTTCTGACACGCGTCTGACTCCAGAACACACACTCCAGAACACACACTCCAGAACACACTCTCCAGAACACACACTCCAGAACACACACTCCAGAACACACACTCCAGAACACACTCCAGAACACACTCTCCAGAACACACACTCCAGAACACACTCTCCAGAACACACTCTCCAGAACACTCTCCAGAACACACTCTCCAGAACACACTCTCCAGAACACTCTCCAGAACACTCTCCAGAACACACACTCCAGAACACACTCTCCAGAACACTCTCCAGAACACACTCTCCAGAACACACTCTCCAGAACACACACTCCAGAACACTCTCCAGAACACTCTCCAGAACACACTCTCCAGAACACACTCTCCAGAACACACACTCCAGAACACACTCTCCAGAACACACTCTCCAGAACACACTCTCCAGAACACACACTCCAGAACACACACTCCAGAACACACTCTCCAGAACACACTCTCCAGAACACACTCTCCAGAACACACTCTACAGAACACACTCCAGAACACACACTCCAGAACACACTCTCCAGAACACACTCCAGAACACACACTCCAGAACACACTCTCCAGAACACACTCTCCAGAACACTCTCCAGAACACACTCTCCAGAACACACACTCCAGAACACACTCTCCAGAACACACTCTCCAGAACACACACTCCAGAACACACACTCCAGAACACACTTTCCAGAACACACACTCCAGAACACACTCTCCAGAACACACTCTCCAGAACACACTCTCCAGAACACACGCTCCAGAACACGCTCCAGAACACACACTCCAGAACACTCTCCAGAACACACTCTCCAGAACACACTCTCCAGAACACACTCTCCAGAACACACTCTCCAGAACACACTCCAGAACACACTCTCCAGAACACACACTCCAGAACACACTCTCCAGAACACACTCTCCAGAACACACTCTCCAGAACACACTCCAGAACACACACTCCAGAACACACTCTCCAGAACACACACTCCAGAACACACTCTCCAGAACACACTCTCCAGAACACACTCTCCAGAACACACACTCCAGAACACACACTCACTCCAGAACACACACTCCAGAACACACTCTCCAGAACACACACTCCAGAACACACTCTCCAGAACACACACTCCAGAACACACACTCACTCCAGAACACACACTCCAGAACACACACTCCAGAACACACTCTCCAGAACACACTCTCCAGAACACACTCTCCAGAACACACTCTCCAGAACACACACTCCAGAACACACACTCCAGAACACACACTCCAGAACACACTCTCCAGAACACACACTCCAGAACACACACTCCAGAACACACTCTCCAGAACACACACTCCAGAACACACACTCCAGAACACACTCTCCAGAACACACACTCCAGAACACACACTCCAGAACACACACTCCAGAACACACACTCCAGAACACACTCTCCAGAACACACACTCACTCCAGAACACACACTCCAGAACACACTCTCCAGAACACACACTCCAGAACCCACACCTCTATAAACGACACCATAAACGCTGTAAATCTGGAGTCAGGCGTTCTGGAGAGCGCAGGATCTCTCTCGTCTGGACTGTCTTTCTGAACACAGCTTGTATTAAATCCTGATTTATCATCTTAATAAATAAAGTGGATCTAATCTAGTCTAACATTTATATATATATGTGTGTGAATTTGCAAGTGAACCGTCACACTCGCTCCGGGAGACAGTGAGTGGAAAGTAATTGGAAACGGATGAAAAAGGGAAGTCAGGCGTTTTCCTCTTGTTGGAGAGTGTGTTCAGGTCTACAGCTTTTGTCCCGTTCCTTCCTGAGAAAACGCGATGTTTAGGAATGAGTGGAAGCTCAGTCACACACTCACACACACACACACACACACACACACACACACACACACACACACACACACACACACACACACACACAGACAGACATTCATGCACTTGCACACACACACACACACACACACACACACACACACACACACACACACACACACACTCATAGTTTCCAGCTGGGTTTTTGTCAGATGCTTGTACTCAGTCTGTGCTTTCAAAGCAGATTTCTTTAGTTTGTTCTGCAGAAATATCAGCCGAGATGTGTTAGTTTTAACATGCACATTTAAACTTGTATTTTTCTGTACTAATATATGAACAAGAATTCAGAACTACTTCAAACTGGAGTTTAAAAACCCAGAAATCAGATTAAATGAAGCGCAAACAGAGACCTTAATTAAAGTCTCATGTAAAACAGAAATGAAAGAGGAAAAGAGAGGACATATTATAACTTTTATCAAAGTCTTGATGTAGTTTCAGGCTCTACTAGAGCAGGTTTTCCTGCTTGAATGTTGATTATTCTCCTCATATTCTCCATTGTTGCGGCTCCTCTCTTCCCAGTCTGTCAGTAACGCTCTGTTTGTGATTGGTCGAGCGCTTCGAGTGTGTTTGGGAAATGTCCCGCCCCTTTCCATAACCGCCAGTTTAACACACTACTAACTAACTCAACCAGGCCCCGCCCCTTTATTCTGTGCATGAATTATTATAATGAGGAATATTGTGACGTGTTCGTTCCCAGAGACTACAATGGAGGCGTTTCAGGAGTTCAGAAACACTGACTCTGATATAGAGAATAAACAGCAACATTACACACTGAAGACTGGAAAGTTGCTCTTTAAGATCTCATTAAGTTCTGATCTGAGATAAAGTTTTGCTCTGAAATGTCAGTGTTATGTGCTTTAGGACCCGATGTTGAGGCATCTCTAATGCCTGCTAACAATAGGAGCTCAACAGTTTCTCCACTTTTCTGCGGCTCCTCTTCACACCTGAACATGTTCTGCATGAATGATTCAGAGTTTCAGATAAAAGCCTCTATTTTGGTTCGGGTCGAGGCACTTTGAAACGCAGCTGAAGTTCTGTGGCCTAAAAAACTTGCTGAGAGTGGTTTGAGCCATGTGGGATTTTCCTACGTTCTATTATAATGGTGCTTCATTCCTCAGTGCTCTTATCCCTCATCCGTCCCTCGCGTTCTGGAACACATCTTTCCCTCGGAATCAAAACCACCCACAGCCCTTAAATTACACTGTTTTTTTTGTTGTTTTTTTGTTGTTGTTTTTTGCCCAGAAAGCTTATTTTATTTCATTTTTATTATATTTTTTATATTTTTTTAATGCAATTTTTTGGGGGAGATTTCTTTTTTTCTTTTTTTCTTTTATTTACCTTTAGATTACTAGATTTGATCAATAAATAATAAATAAAGAGCAATTTAAGCACATTCCTCACAATCACTCCGCAGAAGTAGCGGTGCTTCGCCTTTGAGAATATAGTTCCCAGTGTGTAAACGGTTAGAAGATGGCTGTCTCTCATCATGTGACCTTGTTATTCGTACACGCTCTGACTATACAAACCACAACATGTAAATAGGAAAATGTTGGTGTTATTTTGTCACTTATTGGGAGCAGTATGCTAGCTGGAGCCATTTACCTCCAGTCTTTGTGCTAAGCTAGGCTAGCGGTGGGAGCGTCAGACAGAGTTACGGCACGCACGGAGATGAGAAGGGTGTGTGTGGACTTATCTAACTCTGGGGGATACGGGGAATAAGCTGAAGTCCCAAAAAGTTCCTTTAAATGCAAAATAACTGACAATTTCATGCATAACCCTTTTAATTCAGCTCTAAATATCTTACATTGGGTGTCTTTGCTGACCTCTTGTGGAAAAATAATAATATATCATGATATTTCATGACTCTAGATGGCCTTATATCTCTATATGGGATATGGTTCCTCTGGGTCCTAAAGTCAGTTTGCTTCAGTGTGCATTCACACACGTAGAAGTTATAAAATCTTTAGTGGTAAAGTTTTAGCATTTTTAGTTTGAATTTTGGGCATTTTTAGGTTTTTCTGTGTGTACTGAAGCATTCCTCGCATTCCATTCATTCCTAAGGAAATCCATCAAGGGAAGGATTTGTTACTTTTTAAAATTTCAACCACAAAACTCCTCGAATCCATTAAAAAAATGTTTTGTGTGTATTCGTGGTTCAAATGCGACAAAAGTCCTGGACCCCTCTGATGAACTCTCGATTTTTAAAATTATTTAAAAAAAATGTTCCGGGTCAAAATGACCCGAGGCAAGGATGAAGATGAGACGTACTGTAAATGATAACTAATGTAATGCTACTGTTAGTTGTGCAGTTTTCAGCAAATGTCTCCTGAGGGTGAATCATGCATGCTATCATTCCTTCTACAAGTGTGTTATTACCAACAGTGAGGATCACACAGTGTGTTGCACATCTACAGATGAACAGGTTTAGTCATGTGCAAACATCAGGGTTGTGGATGATGTTCATGTTCATGCATTTATTTAGAGATCATTTTGATAAAGTTGCAATACAAGTATTGTAGACAAGATAATAATGCAGATGCTCATTTTAAATTAGAGTCAACTTGTCATTTTGTAAAGTGCAAAATCTTGTATTGCAGGAATCCGCGTTTAGGATTAATCCTGCATGCCTACTTACAAACGTGTAGGGCTTGATTATGTATATCTATAATTGAATACTTGGTTTAATTTTTTTATTATTGCTACTCTTACTAATTGAAGAAATGACTGCAATATTCATGATTGTTCCCCAGGAACCTTGTTTAAATTTCCCCAAAGTGAAGTATGTTTGTTTTTCACATTTGCCATTTGGGTTAAAATCCCAAAGATAAGCAGAGACGAATAATCTGAGGAAATGAAATATCATACAGTAAATCTTCGCTCTAAGAGAGAGTGTTTTCCTTGTCTCTGATCATCTATTTTTAGCGTGTGCACACATTACACATGCTCTCTTCGCTCTCTTGTCATCGCTTGAACCCGGCGACCTCATTTCCTATCCTCACAATTCAACATCTCAAATGTCATATTTTACATTTTTTTATTTATTGGCCGGACCAATGAATCAGATGCTACTCATATTAAAGATTCTTCAAGAATAAATTAAGAAATATTTAATATTCCACTCTGTTTCTGGGTCGCTAAACAATTAAGCAAATTAGTGACACGCTTTACACAGACAGATTTACTTCTTGCAGATTCTCTTTGGAATATGTTTTTCATGCTGGAGAAAATGAGCATCATTTACAAAACTTACATTTTACAAAGTGACAATGTATCTTTACTCTGTCACATTTATAATGTTACAAAAGATTATATTTCAAGTAAATGCTGCTTTAAAAAAAAAAAAAACTTTCTATTCATCAAAGAATTAAAAAAAAAAAGTATCACGATTTCCACAAAAATGTGATTTTCAACTCTGATAATAATCATAAATGTTTCTTCATCATCAGATCCTCATATTAGAGTGATTTCTGAAGGATCATGTGACACTGAAGACTGGAGTAATGATGCTGAAAATTCAGCTTTGATCACAGGAATAAATTACACTTTTCAAATTACATTTACATTATAATAATATTCCACTGTATTTTCAATCAAATATGTGCAGTTTTGGTGAGGTTTAATGTGGTTAAAATCTATCGCTGAATAGACAAGCATTTCTGGTGATCTAATATCTACATTATTGTAATTTCTATTGATGGCATGTATTGAAACATATTCACATTTACACATTTGTAATGATGAAGTATTAAATATAAATCCCTCAAATCGAATAACAGCTTTGACTTGCCTTTTAAAATCAGATTCTCTGGAACATTTCAAATCACGCTGGAGAACATGATCATCATGTTTATTTCTCAGTTCTGCATTTTATATCGTTTGCAGCATCTTGTATCAAAGGCATTTGCATTCGTGTTCTGGGATATTAAGGAGAAACACAATCTGCGTTGAGGTTAAAGCTCATCTAATGGACTCAATCTAGTTTTTAAATTCCCAATCCGTGTCAGCCGTGTTCTTCCCTCCCCCATGAAGAGCCAGCGCTCGGCCCGAGGCTCCTGACACACACTCACGCACCGCCGCGACACACAGACCCACAGAAACACTGAGTTATGGATGAAGGATGTTTGGTAGATTATTATATTTTCCCTCATCGTCTTCAGTGTTACTGGCGTTCAAAGCGCCTCTTTTCTGATGTTGCTGTTGTTTTTCCTCAGCAAATGTTGGATTCCAACCTCAGCAATTTGATCAAGAGGAACAGCGAGCTGGAGAACCTCATGGGGAAGCTGATCCAGACGTGCCAACATGTGGAGGTAAACTAATATAATGCAAAAAATCTGATATTGACTTATGAATGATGCAGTCCACTTTAAAATATAAAGACGGATTGAAAAAGGAAGTCAGGAAGTTTCCTCCTGTTGGAAAGTGAGTTTAAACATGTGACTTATTTATCACAAAAAACACTGTTTTTATTGTTATTAATCACCTGTAAGCTGTAAAACATGTTTCTGTAACAGTAATTGAATCTGATTCTCTGATTGGATGAGCCGTTGTCATGAATGTTATCATATCACGGTGATTGTGTTTTATTAACCCCATCGGACTGTGATCGTGCCTGACTTCAGGCATGCCTCTTCACTGCTGTGAGACTCTGTTTGCCTTGTTCTATGGAGGAAGTTGTTCGTTCGCACAAAACATGTTGTTATATTTGACATCATTTCCGTTGTTTTGCTTGTTTTGCTTCCAGCACAACGCGGCTCATCAGGAGAACAAGCTGACGGAAGAGTGCGACACGCTGATAAACATCGTTCAGCAGAGAAGACTGATCATCGGGACCAAAATAAAAGAAGGAAAAGTACGATCATCAACATAATTATCTCATTTGTAAAGAAATTATGCATTCAATCGATCAAAAGTGACAGTAAAGACAATTATAATGTTACAAAAGACTCTATTTCAAATAAATCTTGAACTTTCTATTCATTAAAGAATCCGGTGAAATAAAACGTATCCTGTTTTCCACAGAAATTAAACTGTTTTCAACATTGATAATAATGTTTCTTGATCATCAAATCATCATATTAGAGTGATTTCTGAAGGATCATGTGACACTGAAGACTGGAGTAATGATGCTGAACATTCAGCTTTGATCACAGGAATAAATTACACTTTACTATATATTCACATAGAGAACAGATGATTTACATTATAATAATATTTCACTGTTTTTCTGTATTTTTGATAATATAAATGAAGCCTTTCTGATTCTGAAATATAATCGTTTGTATCATTATAAATGTCTTTACTGTCACTTTTAACCATTTCATCGCATCTTTGCTTGAATAAAAGTAAAAGTCTTAATGAGGCATTATAAAGCATCTTACTTGCGAAAGTCTCTTCATGTTGATTTTAATGCTGAGTTGTTCTTAAATGGGAAAGAACAAAAGGCTTTGGGATTTTCTCTCAGAGGAAACTGTGTTTCCTTCCTCACTGCGTGTCAGTGTCAAAGTTCACTAATGTATCGCCAGAGCCAGAGGTTAGTTATTCAGCCTTATGATATTACAGATTTAGTTTTCATATCTGAATTTATGTTTACACAATGCTTTTATATTTGATGACAAAATGGATGATCATTTGCTGGTTTAGAAAAGTCTGTGTGCACATCTGTGTATCTGAATCATAATAGCCTGTTTTCAGTCTCATAGTGTGTGTGTGTGTGTGTAGGTGGTTCGGGTGAGAAAGCTAGCTCAACAGATCGCTAACTGTAAGCAGTTTGTGGAGAGATCGTCCTCGCTCATCGCTCAAGCGGATCAAGCTCTGAAAGAGACGGATCACGCTCGATTCCTGCAGACTGCAAAGAGCATCTCAGAGAGGTGACGAAACATGACACGCCCCTACTGTCGGACACGCCCCCTACTGTTAGACACACCCCCTACCTTTTGATATGCCCACTACTGTTCGGCACGCCCCTTCCTTTTGATACACCTTCCTACATTTCAGCACACCCACTACTGTTAGATACACCCCCTACCTTTCAGCACGCCCACTACTGTTAGATACACCCCCTACCTTTCAGCACGCCCACTACTGTTAGATACACCCCCTACCTTTCAGCACACCCACTACTGTTAGATACACCCCCTACCTTTCAGCATGCCCACTACTGTTAGACACGCCTCCTACCTTACCTTTCAGCACGCCCCCTACTGTTAGACACACACCCTACCTTACATTTCAGCACACCCACTACTGTTAGACACACCCCCTACCTTTTGACACGCCCCTACCTTTCAGTATGCCCCTACTGTTAGACACGCCCCCTACCTTTTGACACGCCCCTACCTTTCAGCACACCCCCTACCTTTTGACACGCTCCTACCTTTCATTATGCCCCTACTGTTAGACACGCCCCCTACCTTTCAGCAAGCCCACTACTGTTAGACACACCCCCTACCTTTCAGCACGCCCACTACTGTTAGACACACCCCCTACCTTTTGACACGCCCCTACCTTTCAGTATGCCCCTACTGTTAGACACACCCCCTACCTTTTGACACGCCCCTACCTTTCAGCACACCCACTACTGTTAGACACACCCCCTACCTTTTGACACGCTCCTACCTTTCAGTATGCCCCTACTGTTAGACACGCCCCCTACCTTTCAGCACGCCCACTACTTTTAGACACACCCCCTACCTTTCAGCACACCCACTACTGTTAGACACGCCCTCTACCTTTCAGCACACCCACTACTGTTAGACACGCCCCCTACCTTTCAGCACGCCCACTACTGTTAGACACGCCTCCTACCTTACTTTTCAGCACGTCCCCTACTGTTGGACACACCCCCTACCTTTTGACACGCCCCTACATTTCAGCACGCCCACTACTGTTAGACACGCCCCTACCTTTCAGCACGCCCCCTACTGTTAGACACGCCTCCTACCTTACTTTTCAGCACTCCCCCTACTGTTGGACACGCCCCTACATTTCAGCACGCCCCCTACTGTTAGACACGCCCCACCTTTCAGCACGCCCCCAGTGTTAGACACGCCCCTACCTTTCAGCACGCCCCCTACTGTTAGACACGCCCCTACCTTTCAGCACGCCCCCTACTGTTAGACACGCCCCCTACCTTTCAGCACGCCCACTACTGTTAGACACGCCTCCTACCTTACCTTTCAGCACGCCCCCTACTGTTGGACACACCCCCTACCTTTTAATACGCCCACTACCTTTCGGCACGCCCTCTACTTTTAGACACGCCCCCTACTGTTAGACACGCCTCTACCTTTCGGCACGCCCACTACTCTGACCTGCAGATACCCACACTTGGCTGAAACAGCTTTTGCAAAAAAACATAGTGCAAGCAAATAAATAAGTTTATGCATCAAAATGTGGCTTCAATTAGTTGTCTTAACCCATTTCATGTTATATAATTACAGAGTCTCAATGGCGACCGCGTCCTCACAGGTTCTGATTCCAGAGATCAACCTGAATGACACGTTTGATGCGTTCGCACTGGACTTTTCCAGAGAGAAGAAGATGCTTGAAGGTCTGGATTACCTCACAGGTTAGTTCAATGCTGAACTTGGTTTGTATGTAAAATCATGCAGTGATTATATATGAGGTTCAATCTTTATTTTTCTTTGTTTTCTTCATTTTTTTTAACTTTATTTATTGTATTTTTTGTTAAGACATATCAAAACCATACAACACTCATAAACAAACATCTTTTCACTCACATATACTCTCCACTACATCTAACAATAACAAATCAACATATACACACATGTAAAAAATAATAACCATAATAAAAAAAGTTGATTCTCCTTGTTCACAGTAATTCAGTGTCTCTTCTTCAAGAACTTTTCCAACATAAATGTTTGATTTTTTTTTCCTGTGGCATATTCCAAAATCTAACAGAAAGCATTTTACTTTGCTGATTCAAGAATTTCTTTCAACATCATATCTTTATTTTTCTATTATAAATGTAATCATTTTCTGATGTCATGGTGCAGCAACAGTTTGAAGATAATTTCCTGCTACTGAAGTGAAACTGCTTCAGCTGAGCACTAGCGTAGCCAGAAACCAGTCTCTGGGTGTGCAGGAGAAAAACTGGGTGTTCCACATTTACTGTCAGATTAATGTGCAAAACTCCCAGACTCTGAGTATCAATAACATTACAGAATAGACTGATGTGTAAAACTATACTCAGGCTCGCCAAATACCCATAATACTGGCCTATATAAAATATAACTCAGGGCTCGACATTAAGCCTTTTCATGTGCTTGTCCTTCGAACAAGTAAATCGGTCATTCACTTGTCCAAGTAAAAAATTACTTGTCTAGAAAAATATAGGATTCTTTTGTGTGATGTAAATATAATTTATTCTGAAGCAATATTCTCATCAGTGTTCAGTCAACTTTGACATAATTAAATCTGTATATTTATGATATTTTAATCTTTATAAAGGGCATTTTTCCCTAATCGTTTTAAATATATGCTTATATTCAATATATATTTAAATTCTTAATTTTGATCAATAAATTAAATTAGAATAATAAGACACTATATGGCTGTTACCAATCAAATTCAATAATTTACACTGAAAAATTACAACTGCATTAAATAATGTTATGAGATAGTTTTAAATATTTGTATATATTTGTTTATATTGGAAAGAATGCTACTTTTAAACATGAAACTAAACTGCCAGTAGGTGGCGGCAGGTGACCGTCGTAATGAGTGAGTCATTGAGTCATTTATTCAAACGATTCGTTCAAACGGCTGATTCGTTCAGGTATGACGCAGTTGTTTATGAATGAGTCATTAAATCTTTGACTCAAACGACTCGTTCAAAACGCTGATTCAGTCATTCATGAAAACAAGGTTGAGTGTTCCTGTGAGATGCGTTATGGTTCTTTGTTTGGAAGTATTTTATTTTCGCTGCTGAAATAGAACAGAAACAGTCAATATTGTGTCTAAAATGTAAGTGGCTTAATATTAATTACTTGTTATTGAAACAAGTCACATTTTCAGTCGTGATGGTATTCAGCACTCTTGGTCGTGTGATGTTTAACTGTATCATATGTTCTAAATATAAAACCCCCACATGATTTTTTACAGCTGTATGTTTACTGAGTTTCTTTGTGTGAGCATTTGTTTCCATTTCTCCTCATGAGGCTGTGAGAGTCTCAACAGCACGTCACCGTCGGACAGTCAGCGGCTGTTAGCGGATGGCAGTCCGAATTTTGGCAGATATTTTTTAAATAAAAAAATAATTACAAAATTAAATTACATTCTAAATGAACAAATATTGTAAGTAAACAACAATAGCCCAAGTTTAGAAAACATTTTTTTATTAAGGCTTTAAAAATGAATTCTGCATCTGTTATTAGGTGTGGCTACGCCTGTGTGTGTGAGTAATGTGTGTTTAACAGAAGAGCACATGTCACTGCATGTACAGCAGGTCAAGCGTGTGTTTCTGTACTTCTGCGTGCAGTGTGAATAATACATGCGGCAATCTTGTTTTATCAGAAAACAAGACATAATATTTGATGGCATTTTACTACTTTAGTAAATGCATCTTGATTTAAGAATTTGTAGATATTTGCACTGGAAACAAGACAAAAACACTGAGTAAGAAAAGCATTTTTTGCAGTGCACTGGCTCTGGGACTGAAATGTTTGTGAAATGTGTTGTTTTGTCACAGCTCCGAACGCTCCCACCATCCGCGAGGAGCTTTGCACGGCATCTCACGACACCATCACAGTCCACTGGACATCAGAGGACGAGTTCAGTGTGGTTTCATACGAGCTCCAGTACACCATCTCCACCGGCCAGGCTAACGTCGTCAGTGAGTAAACCCAGTCAACACAAGCTCAAACTCGCTCCATATGAGCCGTCTGTAAAACACCGGATCCGTCTCGAATGGCATTGTCTGAAAAAACAGGAACTGATTTTATAATAAGTCCAGCACTTCATAAAGCACTGCAGGGCATGTGATGCTGTTATGACACAAAAGCAAAACAGAGTTGAGCCAGAAATGTGTGGTTGAGTTTTGTATCCGCGTAGATGTGTGGATTAGACAGAAGTGGAGCGGATTATCTGCACAATATGAGTGTAGAATAGCCTGAAGAGACGCAGACAGAAGAGCTTACTGAGGGAATAAGGTCACGGCGTGCTTAAAGAGCAGCGACCCGCTGGTGTCGGGCAGATCTGAGGCCGAGTGTAAGCACGGGGAACACGAGAAGCATCTCTGGCTGCCGTTATGATCATCAGAGAAGCGCTTCTGCTTCTGCTCACTCTGTGCATTTACGGTAGATCGAGGTGCATTGAGAACTGCACATGTGTAGAGAGAGAGTCAGTGACAGATGTGACGGGTGAGGAGGAGAGATGACCGCTTTACCGACTTCTGTACACTTTCTTTTATTTTCCCTTTCTATTTGTGACCAGAGTTGAATGTTTACTTGAATGCTTTTCTCTCTCAACCCCCATGTGTGCGGACGAGTGTGACGTTTAAGTCCTTTTATTAAACCCGGTGAAAATACACCGTTTCTCGTCTCTCTACATCTGTTCCTCCGACACTGTGAGTTACACACACACACACACACACACACACACACACACACACACACACACACAGACGCTCCAGACACGCTATTCCCCCGTCTGACTGAAACAAAGCCATTCTATTCACAAATATCATTTGTGTGAATTGATCTGAATTTTATTTGTTGCATATATATATATATAAATATTAACATCAGTGCCAGCCAGATTTGGTGATCTCGCAATTGATGCATTATTTGAATTTCCAGGTTGCAATTCCAACATTTTTCCACAAAAAAAAACAACCTATATATATATATATATATATATATATATATAAAATTATTTTTTTATTTTTTTATAAAATTATCTTATTTTTTTTAAATAAAAATAGAAAAATGTATACAGTATATGTAATGTATAAAATATATTTTTGTGGAATAAAAAAACAAAACAAAAAAAAACATATATATATATGTACACTTTTTTGTGGAATAAATAAAATGTATACATATCATTATATGTATACATTTTATTTATTCCACAAAAAAGTATATATATTTAAAAAAAAACAAAAAAAACATACATACCGATACATACATACATACATATATATATGTATATGTATGTATGTATGTATGTTTTTTTTTTTTTTTTTAGTATTGCTAGTAATCATCATCATCATCGAATGCAAAAAAGCAGAATTAGGAATATTTCTACGCTGTTGACTTGAACACAGTTGATTTCAGCAATTATGCACATGTACAGGTGACTGTATTTTTACGGTCACTAATGCTAATTACAAAAATGCATAACGATTATTGGTAAGTTTTCCGGGCTGCAAAAGAATGAATAAAAGTCAGAAAAAGATTCTAATCATATATATACGTAGTTGCAGCAATATTAAAACAAATGATTTTACATTCATGCAAAAGTATTTTAATAGCTGGATATATACAGTACCCTTAAAGAATATCAATGTATTGTCCTTCTCAATTTCATACAGAAATACATACAGAAATTTGACAAAATGCACATATCAACAAAAAAACTAAAACAAAACACAGACAAACAACAATATAAGGATAGATGAAGAAAAAAAATAAAAGGTAGAGAAAAGAAAGACCTTTTTTTTATTTGAAATACATTTCTTTGGGGGTGTTGAGTGTTTTAAAGGGGTCCTATAATGCCCTTTTCTCGAGATGTAAAATAAGTCTCTGATGTCCCCAGAGTGTGTGTGAAGTTTCAGCTCTAAATACCCCACAGATATTTTTATATAGCATGATAAAATTGTCATTTTTGAGGGTGAGCAAAAACACACCGTTTGTGTGTGTCCCTTTAAATGCAAATGAGCTGCTGCTCCCAGCACAGGGGGCGGAGCTTCAACAGCTTGTGCAGCTTGTGTCCAATTACCTCACACACGCACACACGCACACACACGCACTGAAAATATCAAAAACTTTTAGCCTTTTATGTTCAAACCGGAGTCAGACAATGATGGAGAGACTCAAGAAGAAGTGACAACATGTAGAAGCAACAGGACATTTCTGAATGGTTAGTTGGTGAATTTATGAAGCTGATGTGTAGTTATCTTCTAGTCATTGATTAGCATATTCTGTCTTGATCATCTATAAATCATGTCCCGGGGGCGGGGTTTATGTAAATTCTAGGGTTGGTGATGTCACTAACCCGTGAAGAAGCTTGTGTAGTCTCTACCAGCCGTTTGTTGTAGTCCTTAAAAAGCGATTTCTTTAAAAGCAAATATCTCCCTTTGCTTTGAACTTTGAGCGTCGTAACTTTGCAGATGTTGTTTATGCTCAAACAGCAACATTACACACTAACTAAAGTTAGAAACGTGAAATCATAATCAACCACCCCTTTAAGGTATTCAGTATGGTCTGATGTCCAGAACTGTGTTGTTTCAGGCCTGTGTAACTCGCTGGACAGCTGGATGATCGCGCCCAACATCAAGCAGAACCACTACACCGTCCACGGCCTGCAGAGCGGCACGCGCTACATCTTCATCGTCAAGGCCATGAACCAGGCCGGCAGTCGCAGCAGCGCGCCGGGGAAACTCAAGACCAACAGTGAGCTCGCAGATCTGATCATGATGAGACCCGGGAACACTTTACTATAAGATTCATTAGTGAAGCGAGAGATCATGTAGATCCAGCCGGTCGTTATCTCAGAGTAAAGCCGACAGAGTGATCAGGTGTTCATCAGCCGGAAGGGGTTTATTCTGAGATAACACACACACACACACACACACACACACACACACACACGCACACACAAACACACACACTATTCAATTCACTAAGAATGAACAATACTTCTACAGCATTTATTAATCTTAGTTAATAGTAATTTCAACATTTACTAATACATTATTAAAGTCAAAGGTTGTATTTGTTAACATTAGTTACTGCACTGTGAACTAACATGAACACACATTGAACAGCTGGATTTTTATTAACTAACATTAACAAAGATTAACTAATACAGTAACAAATGCATTGCTCACTGTTAGTTCATGTTAGTAAACACATTAACTCATGTTAACTAATGAACATTATTGTAAAGTGTTACGAGATGTTAGTGGACATTAATGGTTAGTGTCTTTAAGATTAAAGGCTTTAGGATTTCCTGCATGTTCAGCCCTGAATCACTGTCATTGGCGACAGATGCATTCACGTTTTTGAAGTTTACACGGAGATTATAACGTTTTTCAAATATTTTCAAAACTTGCACCTTGGATCCTGTTTCAGAGTGTGTGTTCTCGAGCCAAACACTGTTCTCATGTGAATGAGCGGCCAGAACACATTAAAAGTTCTCTGTGAGAGCGGTGTGTGTTAGCGGCCGCTAAGTTAATAACTAATGATCTTTACAACGGAAGTGAATCAATCAAAACTAACTTTATCTGGACAATAACTTTATTCTAGAGCTGCTGTAAAACCTAAACAATCTCTGTTACTGTAATCTCCTGTTATCACTGTAAAGCTGCTGTGAAACATCTCTATTGTTAAAGCGCTGTATAAATGAAGGAGACTCGACTTGATGTTGTTGTTGACTCTCAGGCCAGCCGTTCAAGCTCGACCCGAAGTCGGCCCACCGTAAGCTGAAGGTTTCTCACGACAGTCTGACGGTGGAGCGCGACGAAGCCTCGTCTATGAAGAGCCACGCTCAGGAGCGCTTCGGCTCCGGGAACTACGGCGTCACCGGGAACGTGTTCATCGACAGCGGACGCCACTACTGGGAGGTTCTGATCGGGGGGAGCACATGGTAACACACACACCTCGCCGGTCACGTTTTATACTTTACTTACCCTCGCACTTTGTAACACATCTTTCCCTCGAGGGTCCAAATGACCTGAAGCCCTAAAATTACATTTTTTTATTTTTTTATTTACCTTTAAATTACTAGATTTGATCAATAAATAATAAATAAAGAGTAATTTAAGCACATTCCTCACATTCTTTCAACTTAAATTCAAAATAACTCAATTTCATGCATAACCCTTTTAATTTAGCTCAAAATATCTTACATTGTGTGTCTTTGACCTCTTGTGGAAATAAAATAACATAACATGATATTTCCTGACTCTAGATGGCCTTATAGCTCTATATGAGCAAATGGGCTGTTCCTCTGGGTCCTTTCTCTTCAGTAAGCATTCAGATACACATGTAGACATTATAAAATAAGTTTTAGCATTTTGAGGTTTCTCTATCTGTACTGAAGCATTCCTCACATTCCATTCATTCCTAAGGGGGTCAATATATACATGCATGTGCATGTTTCCCTATCGTCCGGTCACTATGACGTACGTCGTGGTGACCGACGAATAGGAATCTCGCTAGAGAGGCCAATCTACTTCGAGTGAAACTAAAACAAGCCAATACACATTGGCGTGCAATCATTTGCATCAGCTGTGCAGCCTCGCAGTGCGGGTATAATAAGCAGCTGGTGATGATTGCACTTCAGCTTTTTGCTTCGGAGCCAAGCACATCGATGCTCTCTACTAGAGTGACTTCAAAAAAGACAAGCCTTTCTGGACCTCTCCATCTTCGGTGCGGGCGTGACAGCACAGCAGCGCGAGCGGTCTTTTCTCTCTCTCTCTCTCTCTCTCTCTCTCTCTCTCTCTCTCTCTCTCTCTCTCTCTCTCTCTCTCTCTCTCTCTCTCTCTCCTTCTTTTTTTGTTTTTGTCAATTGAGCAAAAAACAAAAAGCTGTTATCACAGCTGGTAAGGTGTGCCTGAGAGCGCTCAACGGCCGTTTCCACGGCTGGTAAGACCAGCAGCAGAGAGACAGCGCACAGACAGGTGCACATTCCTGTCTGTGTTCGCGGTGGCCGTTCCCCTGCGTGCTTCAGCACCAGTGAGAGCAGTCCCTAAAAGAGCTTACACAGATAGAACGCGTCTTTTTAAAGATGACATTCTATCTGTGTTTTTCTGGATGTGGTCGTTACCTGGGCTCGCGGGATGGTCACAATCGCTGCCTCGTGTGTCTGGGCATTGAACACGCTGAGGCAGCTTTTGTGGGTGAGTCATGTACCCATTGTGGGAACATGACCATCGCGGAGCTGCGGTCGAGACTCTTGTTCCTGCAAAGGGGCGGAGTCCCCGTGCCTCTGCCTCGATCCAATCCCCCTCAGAGGGTTGATCCGGGCAGTCACATGGGAGACCTGAGGATTACTGTGAGTGCGTCTCCTTCGGGGAACCAACCCCCTAGGAGCCCTCAACCCTCACGCTCCGCAGCCAGTTGAGCTGCCATTGGAGAAAGCTGGACCATCCTCGAGGTGTGTACCGGTTGTCTCCTTTGGTGCTCCCCGCGAAGACCAGATGTCGATCGCTGCATCGGAGGGTGGGTCAGACTTCTCTGCAGATGACGACTCGCCGCCGCTACCTCCTTCGGGTGTGTCAGCGGTGCCTGAGACGGACCCGGAGATGATGGCCATGCTTTCCTGGGCCGCCAACAGGGTCAGGCTCGTGTGGAACCCTCCACCGTGTCCCGAACCCTCGAGGTTGGATGATTGGTATCTTGGGGTGGCACGCGCTGGTTCTCAGCAACCCACCCCAGTGCCTTTCTTCCCGGAAGTGCATGAGGAGCTTACGGGGACGTGGACGGCACCTTTTACACTGCAACACTGCAACCGTTGTATACATCAACCGCCAAGGTGGTCTACGCTCCCGTTGCATGTCGCAACTCGCCCGCCATCTCCTCCTCTGGAGTCAGAAGCATCTGAGGTCACTTCGAGCCATGTATGTCCCCGGTGTGCTCAACCGTGTGGCCGACAAGCTGTCACAAGCTGTGCTCCCAGGAGAATGGCGACTCCACCCCCAGGCGGTTCAGCTGATCTGGAGAGAGTTCGGGGAGGCTCAGGTAGACCTGTTTGCCTCCTCAGAGACCTCCCACTGCCAGCTGTTTTACTCCCTGACCGAGGGAACACTCGGCATGGACGCACTGGCACACAGCTGGCCCCGGGGCCTCCGCAAATATGTATTTCCCCCAGTGAGCCTACTTGCACAGACCCTGTGCAAAGTCAGGGAGGACGAGGAGCAGGTCCTTCTGGTGGCTCCCTATTGGCCCACCCGGGCTTGATTCCCAGAACTAATGCTCTTCGTGACAGTCCCTCCCTGGCCCGTTCCTCTGAGGAAGGATTTTCTGACTCAGAGACGGGGCACCCACATCCGGACCTCTGGAAACTCCATGTCTGGTCCCTGGACGGGACACGGAGGTTCTAGGTGACTTATCCCCAGAGGTACTTAACACCATCACTTCTGCACGAGCGCCATCTACAAGACGTGTACGCCTAGGAGTGGAACCTGTTCGTCGAATGGTGTTCCTCTCGCAGAGAGGACCCCCGAAGATGTTCGATAGGGTCAGTGCTTTCCTTCTTGCAGCAAGGGTTGGAGCGAAGGCTGTCTCCCTCCACCCTCAAAGTACATGCTGCCGCTATTTCAGCATATCATGACCACATAGATGGCAAAACAGTTGGAAAGCGCGACCTAGTCGTCAGGTTCCTTAGGGGGGCGAGACGTTTAAATCCTCCTCATCCTCCCTCCATACCCTCTCAGGACCTTTCCCTGGTGCTTCGAGCACTTCAGGATGCTCCCTTTGAGCCTTTGCAGTCAGCAGACTTAAAGCTTCTCTCCTTGAAGACTTTGCTGCCGATTGCACTGGCCTCGATCAAGAGGGTAGGGGACCTTTAGAGATCAGGTAGTGAACCTGCAAGCGCTGTCCCTGGAGGAGGCAGACCCAGCCCTGGCTTTGCTCTGTCCCGTCCGCGCTCTGCGTATGTACGTGGACAGAACTCAAAGCGTCAGGACCTCAGACCAGCTCTTTGTCTGTTACGGAGGCCAGCAGAAGGGAAAGGCTGTCTCCAAGCAGAGGATGGCCCACTGGATAGTGGATGCCATCGCCTTGGCTTACCAAGCTCTAGGCGTGCCCTGCCCGCTCAGGTTGCATGCACACTCCACGAGAGGCGTTGCATCCTCCTGGGCGCTGGCACGTGGCTCCTCGCTAACAGATATCTGTAGAGCTGCGGGCTGGGCGACACCTAACACGTTCGCTAGATACTATAGCCTACATGTAGAGCCCGTGTTCTCACCCTAAACGGGTAGAAGCACTGTGAGTACCGGCTCTGTCGGCTTGCTGCACCCTACTGTGCATCCTTATTGCTCCAGAGTCAAACCTGTTGAGTCCTCCAACACCCTCGGCCCGGACATGGCGGAGCGTCCGGTGCCAGGCCTTTATCCGCTGAATCCTTGAGAACCGGGTCTAGGCTGGGTCCCATATGGTTGACCCTACGGGGATCCCATGTGTATATATTCTCCACGGCTGCTCCTAAACGGAAGCTTGTGTCTTTCCCTTGGGCTAAGTCACCCACTATTCATATGCAGTACAACCCTCGGGTTAGTCCATATGTGTATTCCCACATAACTCTCCTTAAGAATGTGGCTCCCGCAGCGTTCCCCTCCCTCAGATCCCTCAGATCGGGCACGCTTTCCCAGTGTTATCCAATAATCTCACTGTATGGGTTATCACGGAACAACAGTGACAGATACACTCGGTGTAAGCCCTCTCCTTTCGTCCTTCCAGGCAAGAAGGTGTGGAGGCTTACACAGGGAGCTGGATGGAGTGCAGCAGCTGTGGCGCTTTGGTAGGGATTCCTATCTGTCGTTCACCACGATGTACGTCCCGTCGCCACATCTGCTGCTGCCTGCCGGGGCGACCAGCTTTTCAGGCTTGGCTCCTCAGCAAAAAACTGAAGTGCAATCATCACCAGCTGCTTGTTATACCCGCGCTGCGAGGCTGCACAGCTGATGCAAATGATTGCACGCCAATGTGTATTGGCTTGTTTTAGTTTCACTCGAAGTAGATTGGCCTCTCTAGCGAGATTCCTATTCGTCGGTCACCACGACGTACGTCTCCGTTCCCTCCCTCAGGGAACGAGGGTTAACATATGTAACCGAGACGATTTATATATACAAAATAATTATACATAGTACACACACATATATTATGTAAACAGACTTTTATTTTGGATGCAATGGATCGCGATGAATCGTTGCCCAGCACTAGCTATATTGTAATAATATTTCACTGTTCTGTATCAGCCTTGGTGAGCAGATCTGACGTCGTTCAGAATCTCCTAATAGATCTGAACTGTAAACGTTACAGCTGTAATGATAGCTCTGTACTTGATGCTCTGTCATTTCTCACAGGTTTGCGATTGGTATCGCATATAAATCGGCTCCCAAACACGGCTGGGTGGGGAAGGACTCGACGTCGTGGGTCTTGAGTCGCTGCAACACCTCGTGGGCCGTGCGTCACAACAGTAAAGAGTTCCCCATCGAGCCGTCTCCGCACATGCGGCGCCTGGGCGTTCTGCTGGACTACGACTCCGGGTCGCTGGCGTTCTACGACGCCGCAGGAACACAGCACCTCCACACCTTCGACATCTCCTTCTCTCAGCCCATCTGCCCCGTCTTCAGCGTGTGGAACAAGTGCTTGACCGTCCTGACCGGGCTGCCCATTCCCGACCACCTGGAGACTGGCGACGCGCACGACTGAACCCACGTCACGAGCCTCCGTCACACGCCTGCTGTTAACATGCGTTTAGATGACGTCAGTGTACCAGTCAAAAACAGGCCAAAACACGTCAATATACCAGAACCAGTGCAAACGGCAATCAAAAACAGGCCAAAACGCGTCAATATACCAGAATCAGTGCAAACGCCAATCAAAAACAGGCCAAAACAAGTCAATATACCAGAATCAGTGCAAACGCCAATCAAAAACAGACCAAAACAAGTCAATATACCAGAACCAGTGCAAACGCCAATCAAAAACACGTCAGTGTACCAGAACCAGTGCAAACGGCAGTCAAAAACAGGCCAAAACACGTCAGTGTATCAGAATCAGTGCAAACGCCAATCAAAAACACGTCAGTGTACCAGAACCAGTGCAAACGGCAGTCAAAAACACGTCAGTGTACCAGAATCGGTGCAAAACACGTCAGTGTACCAGAACCAGTGCAAACGCCAATCAAAAACGCGTCAGTGTACCAGAACCAGTGCAAACGGCAATCAAAAACACGTCAGTGTACCAGAATCGGTGCAAAACACGTCAGTGTACCAGAACCAGTGCAAACGCCAATCAAAAACGCGTCAGTGTATCAGAACCAGTGCAAACGGCAGTCAAAAACACGTCAGTGTACCAGAATCGGTGCAAAACACGTCAGTGTACCAGAACCAGTGCAAACGCCAATCAAAAACACGTCAGTGTACCAGAATCAGTTTAAACGCCAATCCAAAACGCGTCAGTGTACCAGAACCAGTGCAAACGCCAGTCAAAAACACGTCAGTGTACCAGAACCAGTGCAAACGCCAGTCAAAAACACGTCAGTGTACCAGAATCAGTGCAAACGCCAGTCAAAAACGCGCCAGTGTACCAGAATCAGTGCAAACGCCAATCAAAAACAGGCCAAAACACGTCAGTGTATCTTTAAACTGCAAGCGTTTACAAGTATCCTAACCCCACAGTAAAAACCGCAAACTTGGCAACCCTGGATGAAGTGCAGATTTAAAGGGCCAGTTCACCTGAAAATGATCATTCTGTCGTCATGTCGCTCCAGACCTGTAAGACTTTCCTTCATCTGAGAAAAGCTAACGAGGATATTTTTAATGAAATCTGAGAAATCACTCAGAACATTCATAAAGAGATGCTAAAATAAATCCATATGAATGAGACTTGGATCAAGAGTTATTTTACCATCTCTTTATGAATGTTGTAAGCGAGTTTTGGGTGAACAGACTTTAGATGGAGGGACAGAAATCTCTCAGATTTCATTAAAACATCTTCATGCGTGTTCTAAAGATGAGGGAGAGTCCGGAACGACATGAGCGCGAGTAAATGATGAGAGAGTTTTTATTTTTGGGTGAACTGTCCCTTTAAGGCCAAACACTACAGGCAAAATATTGTATTTTCATGCACTGCTCAATTTCAAGACTTTTTGGCTATTTGGCTTTTCATAACGTGTTTTCTGTTTCAGATTAGTGGAAAGAAAATGCACTTTAAAGTGTTTATTTTATTGCACTTTATCTATTTGCGTCTGTCAGTTTCAATCTCAACGCAGTCAGAAATCTCTTTACACACACCGAACTTTACAGTTTTATTCATATCTATATTCTGAAGGTGTTCAGATATAATTACCTGATTTCTGTTGACAGTATTTAAGAGCAAAAATACAGAGATAAAAAGATAAATCAATAATCCCCTCTGTGAATTATGAATCTGGTTTTATCCAATGATTTCTGCTCTGGAAATGTATGCAAATGAGTGCTTTTTTAATTAGATAATGCCTGATTTGCATATTTAAACATTTTAGAAAACTTGCCATAAAAATTTTTTTGGGGCAATTCTTAATATAATCAATGATCTGAGCGCGTATGATGATATATACGAGTTATATTATTGTCTTGAGCTGAACAGGGCCGTGTTTCTCCTGACAGATGAGATGCATGTTAATACCGGTGTAAAACCTGCAGAACGGCACAAATAAACACATATAGTTCTCTATACTCTCCCCGGGTTCACCTCATAATACTCGCTTGACCTACATCCCATAATTAAGCACCTTGAATGGTAATAGTCGAATTATGTATGACTCTTCTGTCTCCTGCACCTCGACTCACTTTATTTACTCGTTCTGTAGGGTTTTAGTCTGAGATGTTATTCAAGAACTGGAATCAGCGCTTACACTCTCTTGATTTACTCTTCTGATGCGCAATATTAGAAAAAACAATGATTTGAATGAAGATATAGAAGTACACAAACAACAGAGTGATTATGCACAAAAAAGAAAAATACAGCAAATGTTTGATTCCCTCTTCAGTGCTTCAACTATAGACACACTCACAGTTTACACTGTTTATCTCGGAAATAAGGTTATTTTCACTTTTTTTAATACAATTTTGTACAAAATTCTGTCTGTAGGGTCTGTAGGACTGAGAAACCCTTGTTATAAACGTAAGCCTCAGTCGACAGGTTTTCAGAGACGACCCGGGCAGTCGAGGACGTTTCTTGGTTTCCTTACGAGATGCTCACGATGGAAGCTCGTGTCCGCCACAGAATTAAACATTTTAAAAGAGAATTGCGACTTTATTTCTCAGAATTGCGTGTTATAAAGTCAGAATTGCGATATAAAAACATGCAATTCTGAGAAAAAAAGAATTGTGAGATAAAAAGTCACTATTACCTGTTTTATTTTTGTATTCTGTGGCGGAAACGAGCGAGTTCACACATTGGCAATAAAGAAAGATGAATGCATGAACAGCTCTCACACACAGCCCTTTAACTTCTGCCAGTCTTGTTGAATAATGAGTCATTAATAATAGTAATAATGAGTCTGTACGCTTTAATTGAGCTGTTCTGAACAGAGACATTATTAAACCCGCACTTTTGTGTATCCGACCTTTACTCTGCAACTCTGCAAGAAAACTGTGACGTTTCATTTGAATAATTTAATTTCTGAAATTATTATTTTTGGTCCCGCTTTGCTTATCATGTGTGACATGAAAGTATGGATATATATCCTTTATAGTGGAGTAATTATTTAACTGAGGTGTGTGTTGATAAAGGGATGCTCGTTAACGATCAGCTGAACGATAAATCAGTGTTTTATTATAAATGTGTTATTGCAGACTGAGGAGCTCCTGCTGCACGTATGCATGATTTACTCTTACTTTTTTTTGCCCTTTTCTGGAAATGCTTCTAATCTTGTTCAGTGTACAGTGCTACAGTTATATTTTGTATTTCAAATGATTTTTTTTTTCCTGAGTTAAAAAAAATTTGTGAAAAATGTCCTGCCCTGGAATAATAAAATAGTTTGTCCCATTATCAGTGTGAATGATTGCCTCTAAATATTAAATATGATGACACTCCAAAATATTCAGATATTTGTGATGTACAATAGAAGATTCAAATACTGAAGAAGATTAAAATGAAACACGCTTTTAAAGTTAAGCTTTATAGGCTCCAATCATAAATATCAGATATATATATATATACACACACACACAAAAGTTTGGAAACATTTCTGTTTTTAATGTCTCTTCTTCTCACCTCATTTATTTGATCAAAAATACAGGAAGAAAATAGAAATTTGTTACAAAAGTTTTCTTTTTCAAATAAATGCTGTTATTTAAAAGTATCATGGTTTCCACATAAATATGAAGCAGCAGAACTGTTTTCAACACTGATAATAATCATAAATGTTTCTTGATCTTCAGATCATCATATTAGAGTGATTTCTGGAGGATCATGTGACACTGAAGACTGGAGTAATGATGCTGAAAATTCAGCTTTGATCATTGGAATAAATTACACTTTACTGTATATTCACATAGAGAACAGATGATTTACACTGGAATAATATTTCACTGTTTTTACTGTATTTTTGATCAAATAAATACAGCCTTGATGAGCAGAAGAGACTTTCAAAAACATTAAAAAGTCATATGTTTAGTAGAATATATTTTCTACAATAATACGCGAGTTTCTTTACAAAGCTACTCTGTTTATTTCCTTTTCATTTCAATATACCTGAAATATAATGACGTTGTTTAAATGAATTTATTATCTGACGGTGACGAGGAAGTGAACGCCGTTCACTGATTGGTCGCCGGCGCATTGACTCCGCCCAACACGGAAGTAGCGTCCGTGTAGGTGACGTCGAGTGTTGTTGTCCATGATGGCGTCTTCCACAGAACAGAGTCTCCTAGAACTCACTGATAAAGAAACCCGAGAGAAGCTCTCACACTGGGACCGTCGCGCTGATCCAATGGCGCCGTTAACGGACAAACAGACCGACTCGGTTCTGGAGATCCGCGCAGCCGCAGAAGAGACGCTTCTTCCCGCTGAGGTGTCTGCTAACATCACACACACAACATTCTCATTACACACACACTTCTGCTCTGTAGTGCAGGTGTAGCCTGTCTGCTAACATCACACACACAACATTCTCATTACACACACACTTCTGCTCTGTAGTGCAGGTGTAGCCTGTCTGCTAACATCACACACACAACATTCTCTTTTATACACACACTTCTGCTGTGTAGTGCACTAGGATCAGCTCAAGCCCTGGTTAGACAGGGTTAGTGCTGCGATGGAAGCTTGCCACGTATAACATCATTCAGTATGCAAATGAGTCTGTTTAGCTAAACAAGACTTGCATTTAACTTTGATAACTGTTGAAATTGCTGAGGTTTAGTTTAAGCAAGGGTTCACAAACCAGCAGAACCCCTATGACCTAAATAAGGGGTTTTTTAAACTGGGGGAAGGTTTAGTGAAATACAGGGTAAAAGTGTAAAAAATAATTAATAAAAAAAAAAAGAAGAAAACTAAATAAACAAACAAATTAGATTAAAATAATAAATGGATAATTAAACAAGTATCTAACAATACAGTACTAGATTGTGTAGGGGAAAAAAAGTAATGGAAAGAACTAAATATTTCCCAAATAATATTTTACACACATTTATAATATACATTTTTCACTCGTTGTACATAAATATATAGCTTCCTTTTTGTATTTTAGGGTTGCACAAGTATGATTATATATCTGTCGCATCTAAAAAAAAAAAACATTCCAATTAATAATGAGATATTAAGTCATTTTAACCTTTAAAAATATAATGATTTTTACAATGTTTTCTTTTTTGAAGTATGCTATTTTAATGAACCTTTGAATGAAACTTTTTTTGTCAAATGTTTAGTTTGTAAACTATTTGTTCTTGTGCATCTTTCTTTAAAAATATATTGCAACAAACATTCCTTCGTCTTAATAATAGTCACAAGGGTTATAAACATTACTTGTTACTGTTAAAAGTAATTCTTTACCTTACAATATTACTGTCTCAGAATTGTAATGCGTTACATTACTCCTGTATTACTTTTGAGTTACTTTCACCAAAATAACTACAGAAGTAGAACTTAACATTCTAAAATGACTAGGGCTGTAAAGATATGCGATATGAAACCGCGACACTCAGATCCACGGACCTGTGTCCCGGTGCGCGGTGTGAGAAGGCAGAACTTCCCCTTCCAGTTCCCAGAGTTATCCTTCCCGTCCAGATCCAAAGCTACCACATTAGTATTATTTGAAATTAACATTATAAAATACGGACCTACACCACAAAACTAGTTGAGAATAAATTCTTTAAAATTGAGCAATTCCAGCGTGGACCTGACATTTGCTGTAAAAACGTGAAATATAAATTCTCAGAAAATGCATTTAATACCAATATATTGAAACGACTGTTTATATATCCATAGGCTACTCCCTTAATAAAGGAGACCAGATATTAGAAAAATATCAATCTACACACATGCATTTTATATTTAATATGAGGGAAATAGATGTGTGCATGCGTGACACAAAAAA
>NC_139970.1:45202154-45222154 GCF_963993115.1 Abramis brama
TAAATAAATACAGTTCTTTTTAACTTTTTATTCATCAAATAATCCTGAAAAAAGTATCTCAGGTTATAAACAAATATTAAGCAGCACAACTGTTTCCAACATTGATCATAAATCATCATATTAGAATGATTTCTGAAGGATCATAAGACACCAAAGACTGGAGTACTTGCTGATGAAAATTCAGCTTTGCATCACAAAAATAAATTACATTTTAAAGTATATTAAAAAAGAGAACCATTATTTTAAATTGTAATAATATTTCATAATATTACTGTTTTTTTTTTTTTGTTTTTTTTTTTAACTGCAGGCTTGATGAGCATAAGAGACTTCTTTCAAAAGCATTAAAAATAGTAGTGTTTCCAAACTTTTGACTGGTACTGTATGAGCAGTAACACTAAAAGCTGATGTTTGATCAGTAGCTTAGTTGGGGACATTTAATATTCAACACTATTATTGATCTTTATTGATTATTAATTATTGATTATTTATACCAAAAATAGGCAGAAACAATGTAACCTTGTTCTCACTTGAAACGTGTCCCCACATTAAGTCCTTGAGTTTGAGAGTATTGGACCTGGAAAGTCCTGGAATGTGAAGTTACCCGAGGTGTGGGAACCCTGATTGTAAACAGCGCTGTGTAAGTAAAGGTGACTTGACTTGAGACGATGGGTCTTGCCTCCACAGGAGGACCCGAGATGTGTTGAACGGGTATCAGGAGCAGTGCGACGCGATCCTGAGCGACGTGAACGCGGCCCTCGAGCACCTGGACTCTCTGCAGAAGCAGTATCTCTTCGTGTCCAACAAAACTGGAACGCTTCACGAGGCCTGTGAACAACTCCTGAAGGAGCAGGTCTGAAGAGATCTCCTCAATCTCAAGCTCACATCAGCACACACACACACACACACACACACACCGCTCAGACATGTGTGAAGAAGAGTCTCTTCTGCTCAAGAAGCCTGTGTTTATCTGATCAAAAATACAGTGAATATATAGTAAAGTGTAATTTATTAAGCTGAATTTTCAGCATCATTACTCCAGTCTTCAGTGTCACATGATCCTCCAGAAATCACTCTAATATGATGATCTGATGATCAAGACACAATTTTGATTGTTATCAGTGTATTTTTACTGTTTTTATTACTGTAATTGTAATCAAATAAATGCAGCTTTGATGAGCAGAAGAGACTCTTTAAAAACATTAACGGATCGTAATGATTTCCAGAGGTCGTAGCGAGTGTGTGTGATCATAGAGGCGTTCACACAGGTTCATTAATCTTCTCTCTCCGTCATCTACAGTCAGAGCTGGTGGATCTCGCCGAGAGCATACAGGAGAAACTCTCATATTTTAATGAACTGGAGAACATAAACACGGTAATGCCTCGCTGCCGTTTCCAAAGTGTGTCCGTCATGTGTTCGTCATCTATTAATCGACTCTCCTCCTGTAGAAACTCAACTCCACAACGTTATCGGTGAACAGCGAGGGATTCATCCCGATGCTCTCCAAATTAGATGAATGCATTGAATATGTTTCATCACATGTAAGCAAAGCATTCTGTGCAATATCCTCCTGTTTCTTTCAAGCATGAGTTTCGAACATGTATAATCTGTTCCTCGTGTTTTCTTTCAGCCAAATTTCAAAGATTACCCAGTGTATCTCAGCAAATTCAAGCAGTGCCTGTCCAAAGCCATGTATCTCATCAAGAGCCACACTGTCAACACCATGCAGAACCTCACCAGTCAGCTGACCAAACGCGTGCGTTTACTATAGTGAAACCCAGCTGGTTATTATATCTCAGCGGACTGTATAATCATCTGTGTTTGTTGATTGACAGGACCCGCTGGGCGCTCCGAACGCAGACAACGCCTTCACGCTCTACTATGTGAAGTTCAGAGCGGCGGCTCCTAAAGTTCGAGTAAGTCTCGAGCAACCGTTCGCTTGACACCAGACCTAACCCTAACCCTAACCCCCACCAGACCTAACCCTAACCCCACCAGACCTAACCCACCCTAACCCTAACCCCACCAGACCTAACCCACCCTAACCCTAACCCCACCAGACCTAACCCACCCTAACCCTAGCCCTAACCCTAACCCCCCACCAGATCTAACCTTAACTCTAACTCGGACGTTTAACCCTGCATATGCAATAATATTCTTTTTTGGTAATGGAATAGTTTATTAAACCTTTTAATCCCCCCCAAAAAGTATTATTTTTGATGCATCAGCCTTTGATGACTCATATAGTGAGAATATGGTGGAAAAAATGGCCTCAAATGGTGCCTGAATAATTTTTGGTTTGACTGTATATATTATTTTTTGTGTGTTTGTTTCAGAGGCTCATTGAGCAAGTCGAACAGCGGTCTGAAATAATCCCAGAGTAAGTGACACACACCACTGCAACCTTCAGCAATGAGTAATGTAGGAAAGTTTGGATCATCGTTCTTCCACCAGTGCCGTGTAATGAGGAGTACCTCTTCTCTGTCAGGTATCAGCAGCTCTTGGATGAGATTCACCAGTGTTATCTGGACCAGAGAGAACTTCTGCTCAGTCCCAGTATAAACTCCACCATCACGGACCTCACCGGCCAGAACAACAAGGATCACTGCGCTCTGGTGAGCGAATCAACTTCTGCCTCTCTTTAGGGAAATCATACTAAAATCAGCGTTAGTTATTGTTTCTCTTAGTGTTGTTCTTCTTATTCCTCCTCCTCCTTCTTCCGCTCGAGTTCGTGGCAGCCCATAGAAGCGCTTGCAGGAAAATTATGAAATTTGGCACAAAGATAGAGAACAGTCTGAATGTTAGCCACAGCAAATTTGGAGTCTCTAACTTATTCCCTCTAGCGCCACCAAGTGTCCGAAGTTGCACTTATGTTTATAATAATCAGGATGATTCGATTGCACCATGACGTCATTCTACGCCATGAACACCTACTTTTTTAACTCGTTCTTGATGGTTAGTCTGATTTGGACAAAAATTGGTTCAGATCGTGTTTGCAAAAAGTTAGGTTAAAGCTTTTTGATAGACCCAACCGTTTTTGAATAACACGCGAGTGGATTTGAGGATGCAAAGCTATATCTGGAAGACGTAGAGCACGTCAAAATTTGCTTTTTATTGCTATTTATTGACGAAGCATCTTAGTCATACACTCTAGTTTCTAATTTTTTATTGGTTAATGTTTTTATCTTGTGTTTTGACCGGGACATTAGTACTTAGTTTCGTTCCTTCATATACAAATGTGTTTGGAATGACAATAAAAGACCCTTGAACCTTGAAATGGATGCAAGGCTGAATCTCTGCAACGCTCTTGTGTATTGAAACAAATATTGGTACGTGTCGTCACAAGCATGACCTGAGGCTACTTGCAGCGTTTCGGTACAGTGCCACCTACTGGTCAGGAGATATAAAAAGATTTGTATTGATATTACAGTGCAGCATACTGAGTCAAATGATAGCCAGTTTTTTCATGTCGTCCAATTTAGGGCGTCGCCCATGCAGAATTGTCGTAAAATGCTGTATTTTTGGAACTCATTAGCATATTGTTATGAAACTCGTATGTGTGTTTGGCACCATGCCCGGAAGGTACTCAAAAAGTTTAGAGACAGCGCCACCTTGAGATCAAATTATAATGAAATTTCAAAACATGCTAATGTTTTTGATTAATTTTGCTTATTTTAAACTTTAAGTTATACCGAGGACAACCGTTTTGGCTAAAATAATGTAAAAATGTGCCCAGCCATGCTTGCATTACTTATCATGCCTTTTTTGTGCTTGGCCCTGTTAATCGCTGCATTTTGTATTTTGTTTTGTTTTGTTTTCCGTGAGCTTTACATTTGTCTGAAGTTGTGGAAGTTCAGAATGACCATTTTTGCAGTTTTGTTTTTGCTTTTGTGTTCGCTCTTGACTGAAAGTTACATGGGACATTGGGACGTTGTATCTTAGCATATCAAAGACAATGTAATTCCTAATGATATGAGCTCATTACTGATAATGTTCAGCTGGTGATTGGAGTTGTTGATGTTTCAGGTGCGCAGTGGCTGTGCGTTCATGGTCCACGTTTGTCAAGATGAACACCAGCTTTACAATGAGTTCTTCTCCAAACCCTCGTCCAAACTGGAGTGAGTACCAGACACTCGTCAGGTTCAAGGAATCATCCAAACATGAAAACTGTTGTATTGTTCTGACCCGGAATTATTGTCTGTACATGTCGCTATTGCTTCAATGCAAATGAACAAGCGCGCCGTTATTCGTTGCGTAGTGACGTGTGTGTTCGAGTAAGCCAGATATGAGCAGAGTCTGCGCAGTACGCTGTATTTAATATATCATGATGACTCACGAGTATTTGAGTACTTACACGAACTTCCCCAGCAAAGTGAGTAAACATAATAAGTAACACGCCATATTGGCTAGAGATTTGACAGCGTTACTCGCCACAGTTGATTTTACCCGCATTTGACGGGTGTTAATTTCAAACCCTGTTTATAATGCTGCAAAAGATTCTGTTTCATATAAATGCTGTTGTTGTGAACCCACTCAGTGAGCTCCTGGAGAAACTGTGCCTGTCCCTGTATGACGTGTTGAGGCCTCTGATCATACATGTGGTGCATCTGGAGACGCTGTCTGAGCTCTGTGGGATTCTGAAGAACGAGATGCTGGAGGATCACGTGCAAAACAACGGTACAGAAGCTTTGTCTATTTAACTAAGGATCCTAATACTCAACACACAGTACCAGGGCCGGAAATTAACTATAAACCTACTTTCCTGACAATTTCCCCTAAAAGTGCCCATATTTTGGGATATTCTCTTTCATATAGAGTGTAACAGAGCTGTTTGTCAATGTAAAAGATCTGAAACATCAAAGTGCAGATGAATGGATTTTTTGCTGCGTCTCTTATACTACGCCCTAAAAGTATGTACTAGATACTTTTGAGTGTGTAGCAGAAGAGTAGACAAGCTTTGGGACAAACTATCATGTCATACAATTGCGTCATTAACGGTTGCTCTCTGTCGCTTAGTGTCACTGTAAACTGACCTGTCAATCATCTTGAGACTCTCCTCATATTCATGCATAATGATGCATTTAAAAGTTAATGGCCAAAACGGATCTTTATAAAAGTTGACGAAATGAAATATAACATGGAGAACCTTACATAAATATTTTAATCAGCTTAAATGTTGATTATTAGTCACTCAAACCTCTTTATCTAAACCTCTCTACTTAACCGTCTGTCGCACGCATCCGCCATGTTTGTAGTTTTCTGAACACTTTTTACTCGTGCCTGTAGTTCTGAACTGGATCCTCCTCCAAAGTGCAATGTGTTGTGGGTAATATTAGCTGTTATAGTGAGCACGGATCCACACTTCGAAAATCCACCGGAAATAGTAGAGTTCTGGCATACTCTTTTCAACATACTATGGTTTGGGACACACTTATTTTAATCTCACATACTTTTTAGGATGAATAATATGGACATTGAGACGCAGTATTTCTCCCAAAAGAAAGAAGTGATTCTGAACTGAAATGAGTCGTTAGTAATTCAGTCTCACTTCCTGCTGAACCTGAATAGGTTTGTAACTAATTAGCATAATGCCAGTCTGTGGTCTTGATTGACTGAACCTTGATTGGCTGTCTCTTAGCCCCGCCCTCAAACACTGTAGTGTATCTGAGACTGGAAGAGTTTGGTTCGTGTTGTTCGTGTCAAGAAGTTGTGAAGTTGTCAAGAAGTTGTGTTCGTGTTTCCCACTCCATCATTACTGTTCGTATCACTGTGATCAAGAGCTGAGATTCAGATATGTTAATGAGCGTTTGCTTTCTGACCATTCAGAGCATAGCAGCTCTCAGAGAGGCGGGGCTTAGAGAGCCTGAATCGAAGTGTTTCAGACATGAAACCTTTTGTAGGAGAGACCAAAACAAAATCACATTCTGAACGGTAGTGAGCATGTCAAATAAATTGGTTTGTTTGTAAACTGAGCTGTGATTGGTTGGTTTGTCTCAGTGGTCCAGCTGTCAGCGTTTGATGCGCTAGTGAAGCAGATGCTGGAGGACGTGCAGGAGCGATTGGTCTACAGAACACACATCTACATCCAGACTGACATCCTCGGGTACAATCCTGCTCCGGGAGACCTGGCCTATCCCGACAAACTGCAGATGATGGAGGTGAGCATCAGTGTTTTTATCATTCAGAAGGTTTGATCAGTGAATTCTCATCTGCTGTTTCTGTTGTAGAAAATCGCTCAGAGTCTGAAAGAGGAGCAGATGAAGCTGAGCTCGAGTTCAAACTCATTCTCTGAAGTTCAGCTGGAGGAGGATCACAGAAAGCTCATCGGCTCTGGTGTGTGTGAGTGAGTGTGAGAGTGAGTGAGTGTGAGAGTGAGTGTGAGTGTGAGAGTGAGAGTGAGTGTGAGAGTGAGAGTGAGTGTGAGAGTGAGAGTGAGAGTGAGTGTGAGAGTGAGTGTGAGAGTGAGTGTGAGAGTGAGTGTGAGAGTGAGTGTGAGAGTGAGTGTGAGAGTGAGTGTGAGTGTGAGTGTGAGAGTGAGAGTGAGTGTGAGAGTGAGTGTGAGTGTGAGAGTGAGTGTGAGAGTGATTGTGAGAGTGAGTGTGAGTGTGAGTGTGAGAGTGAGTGTGAGAGTGAGTGTGAGAGTGAGTGTGAGTGTGAGAGAGTGAGTGTGAGAGTGTGAGTGTGAGAGTGAGTGTGAGAGTGAGTGTGAGAGTGAGTGTGAGAGTGAGTGTGAGTGTGAGTGTGAGTGTGAGTGTGAGAGTGAGTGTGCGAGTGAGTGTGCGAGTGAGTGTGAGAGTGAGTGTGAGAGTGAGTGTGAGAGTGAGAGTGAGTGTGAGAGTGAGTGTGAGTGTGAGAGTGAGTGTGAGAGTGAGTGTGAGAGTGAGTGTGAGTGTGAGTGTGAGTGTGAGTGTGAGTGTGAGAGTGAGTGAGAGTGAGAGTGAGTGTGAGAGTGAGAGTGAGAGTGAGTGTGAGTGTGAGTGAGTGTGAGTGTGAGTGTGAGTGTGAGAGTGAGTGTGAGAGTGAGTGTGAGAGTGAGTGTGAGTGTGAGTGTGAGTGTGAGTGTGAGAGTGAGTGTGAGAGTGAGTGTGAGAGTGTGAGTGTGAGTGTGAGTGTGAGAGTGAGTGTGAGTGTGAGTGTGAGAGTGAGTGTGAGTGTGAGAGTGAGAGTGAGTGTGAGAGTGAGAGTGAGTGTGAGTGTGAGAGTGAGTGTGAGAGTGAGTGTGAGAGTGAGAGTGAGAGTGAGAGTGAGAGTGAGAGTGAGAGTGAGAGTGAGTGTGAGAGTGTGTGTCAGGTAACGTCGTTTCTGGAATCATCAGATTATAATCTAATCATTAAACTGCTGTTGTTCCCTCAGAAGCTCGAGTGCAGAGCTCAGTTTCTCCTGCAGATCTTCATGGCATGTGGTATCCCACGGTTCGACGCACGCTAGTCTGCCTGTCCAAACTCTACCGCTGCATCGACGTGAGCAATTCATATTAATTCTATCTATGTCTGTCTGTCTGTCTGTCTGTTGTTTTATATATCCTTTTGTCTGTCAGTCTCAAGCAGTTGAGATGATAATAATATGTGAGTTAAACACCAATGCGACTTTCTGATAAAATATGGTAAATTAGTGTGTTAAATGTAGCTTTATGATGATAAATCACCAAACATAAATGTTTTTCATCTTTTACTTACTCTCATGTTGGTACATTATAGTTATTAACAGTATTAATAAGAGCAGTTAGGATATCTTCAGAAACAAATACTTAAATGGATAGTTCACCCTAAAATGAAAATTAGCCCATGATTTACTCACCCTGAAGTCATCCTAAGTGTATATGACATTCTTCTTTTAGACAAATACAATCGGAGTTATATTAGAAAATGTCCTGGCTCTTCCAAGCTTTATAATGGCAGTGAATGGCTGTTTCTGTTTTGAAGTCCATTTGAAGTGCATCTATCCATCATAAAAGTGCATCTCTGTCATATAGAATGTCATATACACCTAGGATGACTTGAGGGTAAATCATGGGCTAATTTTCATTTTTGGATGAGCTATCCCTTTAATAATATGGGGTCAGTAAATAATGTCAGTAATAACATTTGTCCTGTAGAGGGCAGTGTTCCAGGGTCAGTAATAACATGTTTGTCCTGTAGAGGGCAGTGTTCCAGGGTCAGTAATAACATGTTTGTCCTGTAGAGGGCAGTGTTCCAGGGTCAGTAATAACATGTTTGTCCTGTAGAGGGCAGTGTTCCAGGGTCAGTAATAACATGTTTGTCCTGTAGAGGGCAGTGTTCCAGGGTCAGTAATAACATGTTTGTCCTGTAGAGGGCAGTGTTCCAGGGTCAGTAATAACATGTTTGTCCTGTAGAGGGCAGTGTTCCAGGGTCTGTCACAGGAAGCGCTGTCGGCCTGCATCCAGTCTCTGCTCAAAGCCTCTGATGTCATTCAGAAGAACAAGGTGAGGATCAGGATCTTTCAATCAGTCGTTCATACATGAGGAGTTCAAACAAAAGCACAAGGAGATGAATGAATGAATCTTTAGGGATGCACTGATTTTTTTAAATGTATTATTCATTTAGCAAAACTGAAAATAATTGTAAATAATAATCAACTCAAGTCACCATAATTTGTATAGCAGTTTATACTATAGGAATATAAATGTAACAAATATCTGTATGTTTATTAAAAGGCTCCTCTCTATAGTTAAATTGTATTATTTTTTTCAGTTAGTGAGTGAGTGAGAGAGAGTGATTGAGAGTGAGGGACTCGCACTCACTCACTCACTCACTCACTCACTCACTCTCTCTCTCACTCTCACTCACTCACTCACTCTCTCTCACTCTCACTCACTCACTCTCTCTCACACTCATTCTCACTCTCTCTCAATCTCACTCTCTCACTCACTCACTCACTCACTCACTCACTCACTCTCTCTCACACTCATTCTCACTCTCTCTGAAGTGAGAGAATGAGGGAGTGAGAGGGAGTGAGAGAGAGTGAGTGTGAGAGTGAGTGAGTGAGTGAGTGAGTGAGAGTGAGTAAGTGAGTGAGTGAGTCCCTCACTATCAATCACTCTCAATCACTCTCTCTCACACTCATTCTCACTCTCTCTCAATCTCACTCTCTCTCACTCTCTCACTCTCTCATTCCCTCATTCTCACTCACTCACTCACTCACTCACTCACTCACTCACTCTCTCTCTCTCACACTCATTCTCACTCTCTCTGGAGTGAGAGAATGAGGGAGTGAGAGGGAGTGAGATTGAGTGAGATTGAGTGAGAGTGTGTGAGAGTGAGTGTGTGTGAGTGAGTGAGTGAGTGAGAGTGAGTGAATTTAAATATTTAAATTTATTATTATTTATAATTATTTAAAAAAAAATCTAAAATCTTTTTTAAATGTGGTGTATGTCAGCCGTGTGAACTGAAGCGCTGTTGTTCCTCCAGACTCAGATAGACGGGCAGCTGTTCCTCATCAAACATCTGCTGATCATGCGTGAGCAGATCGCCCCGTTCCACGCAGACTTCGCCATCAAGGAGATCTCGCTGGACCTGAAGAAGACCAGAGGTGCGAGAGCTCAGGCTTATCAACAACACCTGTGTTTGTGGGATTATGGGTAATTTGAATGGTAGGGGTGTAACGAGACCCTCATGTCACGATTCGACACATATCACGATACTGAACTCACGATACCATATTATTGCGATACTCCAAGACACATGATAAAAGGTGAACTAAAACTGTTGATTAAAATGCTAAATTTGGTTTTACATTGTAAATAAGAATAGTCTTGGACTTGGTGCTGATAAACCCAATACAGGACAATAGAGACACCAGAATAAACATATTCATGATTCTGAAGCTGAAAATACACAATTATTTTAGATGAATATTCTTGAACTCTTTCACTGACTAGATATATTTAAAATAATGTCGGCCACTTTTTACTGGTAACATCAGACATTTGGCATTATCAGGACACTCAGATATTCCCACATTGATTTTTTATATATTATATTCAACATTTATATATATATTAGTTTATTGTAACCCTGACACTAAAACTCTGTAAACTTGAAATTTTTCTACTATCCACGATACATATTGATGCATTTTTGTATTGCGATGTATTGTGACGCCCCTACTGAATGGTTATTTGCCCACAGCTGGATTTTTATTTGAAATATAATCTTTTGTAACATTATAAATGTCTTTACTGTCACTTTTGATCGGTTTAATGTATTAATTTCTTTAAGTTCTTTCCCCCAAAAAATGTAAAAAAAATTCTTACTGACTCAAAACTTTTGAACGGTAGTGTTTAATGTTGCAAAAGATTCTATACTTACAAGTATTGAGTTGTGAGATGATTGTGTACTGTGAATGATATATGTGTGTAATATCAGTGAAGAACACCAGGTGGCAGAACAACATCAGTTTCTCTTCTTCCTCAGACGCCGCTTTCAAAATCTTCAATCCCAAAGCTGTGCATCACTTCTTCCGACTCAACAGCCATAACGCAATCCTGGAGTTTCTGCTGGAGGTGACGTCTGTTATTACTCACATTTAATTTAATATTCAACAATATTATTGATCTCCTGCACTGACTCCATTATATGAGAACTGAACTGAGCTGGACGATGACATCACGGTTTTCAACAGAGCCGCTATATATATAAATGAACTAAATTAATAACTTCTTTACAACAGAAATGAAGCATCACTGAACTTACTTAAGCTGGACTGACGCTATTTTCTTCTAGACAAACTCTGTTGCATTATTTTCCTGTTATCTCTGTAAAGCTGCTGTGTTGTGAAGCGCTATAGTAATAAAGCTGACTTGACGAGACTTGTCTTCAGAGTCTCACAGCTGAGTCCTCGTCCCGAATGAGTGATTTATGTCTGGTTTGAGTCGCTCATCGTGAGCTTGTGTTCTCTCAGGGTTCTCCAGAGATAAAGGAGCATTACATCGACTCGAAGAAAGAGGTGGACCGACACCTGAAGTCCAGCTGTGAGCAGTTCATCCAGCAGCAGACGCACACGCTTGTGGGAAACCTGGAGGAGTTCCTCAGCAAGGTCAGAATCAGAGGGCATTGTGGGTCGGCAAACACATCTATGGCGAATGCAGACATTAGTAGTGTATAGTGAGAGCTATTCTGCTTTTGTTCCATGTTCATCAAGATTTTGCTTAAAACAAGCAAAATTATCAGCCAATGGGGTCAGAAAAATAATGTTAATTCGAATAGAAAACAGGAAAAAAAAATCTTAATTTGAATGGAAAACAAGATTATTTTTCTGACCCCATTAGCAGATAATTTTGCTTGTTTTAAGCAAAAACTCACTTAATTTAGATTTTTCTCTCCAGAAAACAAAATATAATTTCTTATATCATTTTACTTCTCTAGTAGATGCTTCTTGATTTAAGAATTTTGGAGATTTGGACTCAGTCTTCAGTGTGTAATGTTGCTGTTTATTCTCTATATCAGAGTCAGTGTTTCTGAACTCCTGAAACGCCTCCACTGTAGTCGTGAGTTTCTTCCGGGAACGAACACGTCACAATATTCCTCATTATAATAATTCATGCACAGAATAAAGGGGCGGGGCCTGGTTGAGTTAGTTAGTAGTGTGTTAAACTGGCGGTTATGGAAAGGGGCGGGACATTTCCCAAACACACTCGAAGCGCTCGACCAATCACAAACAGAGCGTTACTGACAGACTGGGAAGAGAGGAGCCGCAACAATGGAGAATATGAGGAGAATAATCAACATTCAAGCAGGAAAACCTGCTCTAGTAGAGCCTGAAACAACATCAAGACTTTGATAAAAGGCATAATAGGTCCTCTTTAAAAATTATTGAAGTTATTTGTCAGTAGAACATCTGTGGATGCTTGTTTCCGCTACAGAATAAAAAATTCAAAAGCTAACTGAGTTTTTATCTCAGAATTGCATGTTTGTAACTCGCAATTCAAACTTTATAACATGCAATAAGGAGATTGTGAGGTGTAAACTTGCAATTGTGAGATAAAAAGTCGCAATTATCTTTTAAAATGTTTTATTCTGTGGCGGAAACGAGCTTCATTATAAATCAGTGTTAGTGGGCACTTATTCTTCTACTCATTTATTACTTTAGTCTTGGTCTTAAAACTGAGTTTAATTTAAAGGTTTGTGGGTGAAAGCGAATCCTCTCTGAACGCTTCGCTCGTGTGTGTGTGTGTGTGTGTGTGTGTGTGTTCATCACAGGTAGCAGCTTTAAAGACGATGGCTGTTGAAGGCGGGCCGACCTATAACCTGTCGCAGCAGCCGTGGGCTCAGCCTGGTGAGACGCATCACTGCTTCACTGATCAGCCAATCATAATCAGCTGACTATCTCACACACTTTTATATCGTTGAAGTGTCAATTTGACTGATTGACATGTAAATCAAGTGTTCTTGATGTTTTTGCACTTATTAATGAGGATGTGTTATCTGTACTTTCAGCCAAAATTAATGACGTTGTGATGAGCACGTACCGGATCCTGAAGAACAAGCTGCCCGTCACCTTACAGAGCCTGTCCCTGTATCTGGCCAATAAGGACACAGAGTTCATCCTGTTCAAGCCGGTCCGGGTGAGAGTCATCAGCGCACATCAGCTCTTCATAGTATTATTCAGAAGACTATCAGCCTAATCATATAATACTAGTAATGTAATCAAGTCTCGGTTTTAATCGAGCCTTCCTTCGGTCACTGTCATTCAGACACGGCAAAAATGCTTTTCTTACTCAGTGTTTTTGTCTTGTTTCCAGTCCAGATATCTACAAATCCTTAAATCTAGAAGGATTTACTAGAGAAGTAAAATTACATAAGAATTTATATCTTGTTTTCTGAAGAAAAAAAAATCAAGTTTTTGCTTAAAACAAGTCAAATGATCT
This sequence comes from Abramis brama, assembly GCF_963993115.1. Taxonomy (NCBI): domain Eukaryota; kingdom Metazoa; phylum Chordata; class Actinopteri; order Cypriniformes; family Leuciscidae; genus Abramis; species Abramis brama. The sequence continues at coordinate 45,215,039 of NC_139970.1, forward strand.
GCCAGTGGGATTAGAAAAATAATCTTAATTCGAATGAAAAAATAAAAAAATAATCTTAATTCGAATGGAAAACAAGATAATTTTTCTTAACCCATTTGTAGATCATTTTACTTGTTTTAAGCAAAAACTCACTTCATTTAGATTTTTTTTTTTTTTCAGAAAACAAGATATAATTTGTAATGTAATTTTACTTCTCTAGTAAATGCTTCTTGTTTTAAGAAAATCTAGATATTTGGACTGGAAACAAGACAAAAAATACAAAGTAAGGAAAGCATTTTACTTCTAGTATGTAATCTCAATGGTCTCATTAGCATACTGAGGTAGGATTGGTCAGTGAGCATAGGCGTAATTTGCGGGTGGGACGGGTGGGACATGTCCCCACCACTATTTTCTAAGGTCGATATTGTCCCCACCACTTTTGAAACATCTCGCGGCACGAATGTACCAATACAAATAAACAAAACATCTCCAGTTAACTAGCAGAGCATTCATTTCGTTTGTTTTTTAAATAAGAGGCGATCTAGCGCTGAAATGTGTTTTTTTATTTTTTATCAACTGATCAAAGTGCTCGTTGCCGCTGCGATCAGTGGCGCGGATACTATGTTTGTTTCTGGCACAGCCGAAACTCAGACGCGCGCTTCAATCCGTTGTGGAGAGACTCTCTATTGGTTCCAGTGAAATTAGAAAACAAAAAGCACAAAAAAAGTGTCCCTGCCTGATATACAACCACTGAAAAACATAATCGGTTTTAATGAGAAAAAAAAAAAAAACCTGTATGAGTGCGGATTAGAACTCAGAACCTCTGACACGCTTGGCAAAAATTCTACCCCTAGACCACTTTAATACATGCTTAAAAAAGTCGGATCAACATATAATAGGCCTCATTGAACGACCACTTAAACCCAATCAATGTAGGCCTACTATTTAAATCGATTGCTGGACATCGTAATGTTATATCTGTTGTATGATTAAGCATTGTGTTACAATCCCCCCCCCAGCTGTGTCCCACCGACTTTTTTAAAAAGTTACGCCACTGTCAGTGAGGGGTTAGGGCGGGGCCGAGCGCAGGGTCAGGGTCATGTGACGCGGGATGATGAGGAGAACCTGTTCCTCTGGTTCCAGAATAACGTCCAGCAGGTTTTCCAGAGACTGCATGTGTTCCTGCAGGAGGAGTTCAGTGGAGAAGACCTGCAGATCATCGCCTGTCCCTCCATGGAGCAGGTGCAGATATTACAGCATCATATCATATTTATACAGTACAGCTTCGGCCTTTCCTCAAGATGTTCTGAAGCATGGCATGTTGCGCACTTCATTTCACCAAGCCTTGTTTGTTTTCTTCTTATTTATTTAAATCCAGAAAATTGATTTACAAAACATTGATTGAAATTAAGGTACAAATTATACAAAAAAAAAAACTCATGAAGTGGTCAATAAATCATCTCCATATCTCCAACCCTCTCCACATCTCCATATCTCCACATCTCCACATCTCCAACCCTCTCCACATCTCCACATCTCCAACCCTCTCCACATCTCCACATCTCCAACCCTCTCCATATCTCCACATCTCCACATCTCCAACCCTCTCCACATCTCCACATCTCCAACCCTCTCCACATCTCTATATCTCCAACCCTCTCCATATCTCCATATCTCCACATCTCCAACCCTCTCCACATCTCCACATCTCCAACCCTCTCCATATCTCCATATCTCCAACCCTCTCCATATCTCCATATCTCCACATCTCCAACCCTCTCCACATCTCTATATCTCCAACCCTCTCCATATCTCCACATCTCCAACCCTCTCCACATCTCCATATCTCCACATCTCCATATCTCCACATCTCCATATCTCCACATCTCCATATCTCCACATCTCCAACCCTCTCCACATCTCCATATCTCCACATCTCCATATCTCCACATCTCCATATCTCCACATCTCCATATCTCCACATCTCCATATCTCCACATCTCCAACCCTCTCCACATCTCCATATCTCCACATCTCCATATCTCCACATCTCCATATCTCCACATCTCCAACCCTCTCCACATCTCCATATCTCCACATCTCCATATCTCCATATCTCCACATCTCCATATCTCCACATCTCCATATCTCCACATCTCCATATCTCCACATCTCCATATCTCCATATCTCCACATCTCCAACCCTCTCCACATCTCCATATCTCCATATCTCCACATCTCCATATCTCCACATCTCCATATCTCCATATCTCCACATCTCCAACCCTCTCCACATCTCTATATCTCCACATCTCCATATCTCCACATCTCCAACCCTCTCCACATCTCTATATCTCCACATCTCCATATCTCCACATCTCCAACCCTCTCCACATCTCCATATCTCCACATCTCCATATCTCCACATCTCCATATCTCCACATCTCCATATCTCCATATCTCCACATCTCCAACCCTCTCCACATCTCCACATCTCCAACCCTCTCCATATCTCCATATCTCCACATCTCCAACCCTCTCCACATCTCCATATCTCCACATCTCCATATCTCCACATCTCCATATCTCCACATCTCCATATCTCCATATCTCCATATCTCCACATCTCCAACCCTCTCCACATCTCCATATCTCCACATCTCCATATCTCCACATCTCCATATCTCCATATCTCCACATCTCCAACCCTCTCCACATCTCTATATCTCCACATCTCCATATCTCCACATCTCCAACCCTCTCCACATCTCTATATCTCCACATCTCCATATCTCCACATCTCCAACCCTCTCCACATCTCCATATCTCCACATCTCCATATCTCCACATCTCCATATCTCCACATCTCCATATCTCCATATCTCCACATCTCCAACCCTCTCCACATCTCCACATCTCCAACCCTCTCCACATCTCCATATCTCCACATCTCCAACCCTCTCCACATCTCCATATCTCCACATCTCCATATCTCCACATCTCCATATCTCCAACCCTCTCCATATCTCCATATCTCCACATCTCCAACCCTCTCCACATCTCCACATCTCCAACCCTCTCCATATCTCCATATCTCCAACCCTCTCCATATCTCCATATCTCCACATCTCCAACCCTCTCCACATCTCTATATCTCCAACCCTCTCCATATCTCCACATCTCCAACCCTCTCCACATCTCCATATCTCCACATCTCCATATCTCCACATCTCCATATCTCCACATCTCCATATCTCCACATCTCCAACCCTCTCCACATCTCCATATCTCCATATCTCCACATCTCCATATCTCCATATCTCCACATCTCCATATCTCCACATCTCCATATCTCCACATCTCCATATCTCCATATCTCCACATCTCCAACCCTCTCCACATCTCCATATCTCCATATCTCCACATCTCCATATCTCCATATCTCCACATCTCCAACCCTCTCCACATCTCCATATCTCCACATCTCCATATCTCCACATCTCCACATCTCCATATCTCCACATCTCCATATCTCCATATCTCCACATCTCCAACCCTCTCCACATCTCCATATCTCCATATCTCCACATCTCCATATCTCCACATCTCCATATCTCCACATCTCCATATCTCCACATCTCCATATCTCCACATCTCCATATCTCCATATCTCCACATCTCCAACCCTCTCCACATCTCCATATCTCCACATCTCCAACCCTCTCCATATCTCCACATCTCTATATCTCCACATTTCCAACCCTCTCCATATCTCCATATCTTCACATCTCCAACCCTCTCCACATCTCTATATCTCCAACCCTCTCCATATCTCCATATCTCCAACCCTCTCCATATCTCCATATCTCCACATCTCCAACCCTCTCCACATCTCTATATCTCCAACCCTCTCCACATCTCCACATCTCCAACCCTCTCCACATCTCCACATCTCCAACCCTCTCCATATCTCCATATCTCCAACCCTCTCCATATCTCCATATCTCCACATCTCCAACCCTCTCCACATCTCTATATCTCCAACCCTCTCCATATCTCCACATCTCCAACCCTCTCCACATCTCCATATCTCCATATCTCCACATCTCCATATCTCCACATCTCCATATCTCCACATCTCCATATCTCCACATCTCCATATCTCCATATCTCCATATCTCCACATCTCCATATCTCCATATCTCCATATCTCCATATCTCCACATCTCCAACCCTCTCCACATCTCCATATCTCCATATCTCCACATCTCCATATCTCCACATCTCCATATCTCCATATCTCCACATCTCCAACCCTCTCCACATCTCTATATCTCCACATCTCCATATCTCCACATCTCCAACCCTCTCCACATCTCTATATCTCCACATCTCCATATCTCCACATCTCCAACCCTCTCCACATCTCCATATCTCCACATCTCCATATCTCCACATCTCCATATCTCCACATCTCCATATCTCCATATCTCCACATCTCCAACCCTCTCCACATCTCCATATCTCCACATCTCCATATCTCTACATCTCCACATCTCCATATCTCCACATCTCCATATCTCCATATCTCCACATCTCCAACCCTCTCCACATCTCCATATCTCCACATCTCCATATCTCCACATCTCCATATCTCCACATCTCCATATCTCCATATCTCCACATCTCCAACCCTCTCCACATCTCCATATCTCCACATCTCCAACCCTCTCCATATCTCCACATCTCTATATCTCCACATTTCCAACCCTCTCCATATCTCCATATCTTCACATCTCCAACCCTCTCCACATCTCCATATCTCCAACCCTCTCCACATCTCCATATCTCCAACCCTCTCCATATCTCCATATCTCCAACCCTCTCCATATCTCCAACCCTCTCCACATCTCCACATCTCCAACCCTCTCCATATCTCCACATCTCCAACCCTCTCCATATCTCCATATCTCCAACCCTCTCCATATCTCCATATCTCCACATCTCCAACCCTCTCCATATCTCCACATCTCCAACCCTCTCCATATCTCCATATCTCCACATTTCCAACCCTCTCCATATCTCCATATCTTCACATCTCCAACCCTCTCCACATCTCCATATCTCCAACCCTCTCCACATCTCCATATCTCCAACCCTCTCCATATCTCCATATCTCCAACCCTCTCCATATCTCCAACCCTCTCCATATCTCCACATCTCCAACCCTCTCCATATCTCCACATCTCCAACCCTCTCCATATCTCCATATCTCCAACCCTCTCCATATCTCCATATCTCCACATCTCCAACCCTCTCCATATCTCCATATCTCCAACCCTCTCCATATCTCCATATCTCCATATCTCCAACCCTCTCCATATCTCCATATCTCCAACCCTCTCCATATCTCCATATCTCCAACCCTCTCCATATCTCCAACCCTCTCCATATCTCCATATCTCCAACCCTCTCCATATCTCCATATCTCCACATCTCCAACCCTCTCCATATCTCCATATCTCCAACCCTCTCCATATCTCCATATCTCCAACCCTCTCCAACCCTCTCCATATCTCCACATCTCCAACCCTCTCCATATCTCCATATCTCCAACCCTCTCCATATCTCCATATCTCCAACCCTCTCCATATCTCCATATCTCCATATCTCCAACCCTCTCCATATCTCCATATCTCCACATCTCCAACCCTCTCCATATCTCCACATCTCCAACCCTCTCCATATCTCCACATCTCTATATCTCCAACCCTCTCCATATCTCCACATCTCCAACCCTCTCCATATCTCCACATCTCCAACCCTCTCCATATCTCCACATCTCTATATCTCCAACCCTCTCCATATCTCCATATCTCCACATCTCCAACCCTCTCCATATCTCCATATCTCCACATCTCCATATCTCCAACCCTCTCCATATCTCCACATCTCCAACCCTCTCCATATCTCCACATCTCTATATCTCCAACCCTCTCCATATCTCCATATCTCCAACCCTCTCCATATCTCCACATCTCCACATCTCCAACCCTCTCCATATCTCCATATCTCCACATCTCCAACCCTCTCCACATCTCCACATCTCTATATCTCCAACCCTCTCCATATCTCCACATCTCCACATCTCCAACCCTCTCCATATCTCCATATCTCCAACCCTCTCCATATCTCCACATCTCCAACCCTCTCCATATCTCCATATCTCCAACCCTCTCCATATCTCCATATCTCCAACCCTCTCCATATCTCCATATCTCCACATCTCCAACCCTCTCCATATCTCCATATCTCCAACCCTCTCCATATCTCCACATCTCCAACCCTCTCCATATCTCCACATCTCCACATCTCCAACCCTCTCCATATCTCCACATCTCCATATCTCCAACCCTCTCCATATCTCCACATCTCCAACCCTCTCCATATCTCCAACTCTCTCCATATCTCCACATCTCCACATCTCCATATCTCCAACCCTCTCCATATCTCCAACTCTCTCCATATCTCCATATCTCCAACCCTCTCCATATCTCCACATCTCTATATCTCCAACCCTCTCCATATCTCTATATCTCCAACCCTCTCCACATCTCCATATCTCCATATCTCCAACCCTCTCCATATCTCCAACCCTTTCCATATCTCCAACTCTCTCCATATCTCCATATCTCCAACCCTCTCCATATCTCCACATCTCCATATCTCCAACCCTCTCCATATCTCCACATCTCTATATCTCCAACCCTCTCCATATCTCCAACTCTCTCCATATCTCCATATCTCCAACCCTCTCCATATCTCCACATCTCCATATCTCCAACCCTCTCCATATCTCCACATCTCTATATCTCCAACCCTCTCCATATCTCCAACCCTCTCCATATCTCCATATCTCCAACCCTCTCCATATCTCCATATTTCTCCCGACATATTGAGTTCAGTCCATTTCCACGCCCTTTATGACGGATCCCAGTTTTTGATATTTTCTTTCTTAATCAACAGATTCAATTAAAACAAAACAAACAAATAATATCATAAAATTGTAACAAAAATATGAAACCAAATAAATGTACTTGAATGGCTACAACAACAACTCTGCACAAGACTTTATGC
>NC_139970.1:45227154-45252154 GCF_963993115.1 Abramis brama
TTTGTTTTAATTATATTAATTTATTTTTATTTGATATATTTTTATTTTGTTTATTTTCATTTCATTTTTTTATTTAAATTCTATTTTGTTTATTTTTATTTATTTTTATTATATTTATTTATTTATTTATTTATTGTATTTGTTTTAATCTGATTTCTTTTCATTTTTTAAGTTTATTAGTCTTTTCATTTATTATTTTTTTATTTTATGTTTTAATTATTTACTTTAATGTATTTATTAAAAATTGTAGTTATATGTGTTAATTATTTATTAGAATCTAGTTTATTTTAATTATTTATTTATTAGAATCTAGTAATTATTTATTTAATTTTATAAATTTATTAGAATTGTATTTATTACTTTTGATTTTTATTACATTTATTTATTTATTTATTTATTTTAATGTGAAGAATGTAGTCGTTTTAGCCATTATTCCCCAAGCTCCAATCATACAAAAAAGATTTACTCAAATTTTTTTACTTGCATCTCCAGACAACTATAATTTATGTATGTAATATTTGTACATACTGTATATAAAATATAAAATGCTCATTATATATAATAATGATAAATAATTGGAATAAACACAGATCATCTTCATAAATCATGAAATCAAAATGGATTTTTTCTTTTTTTTTAAAGATGAACGAATGAATAAATACATTAAAACATAATCAGAATAACTTGCTTCACCTGTGAAACAGCTTTCGTTTCAAGTGATGTCATCAGCGCCTCCTCCAATCATCCGCTCCGGTGAGGAACGCCCACACGTCGCTCCAAACACACATTATTTTCTTTCCTCTGCATGTGAGAAACACAAGAACGTCAACCTTCTGGTTTTGTACGTACAGTGCAGTTATTTATACTGTCAAGCATCATAATAACTCATATGATGATTTTTGTGCGAGGAACATACTAAAATTTAAGTCATTATTCATTTTCCTTCATCATTGCCTCTTTAACTTGAACAAAAGTGTGAAATTTTCTGATGAGATATTATAAATGATTTTTTGCAAGCAACATAGAGTAGATAAAGTTTTTGTGTTTTTGATGCCATCATTTTTCTGTTTGCTGCAAGAGTTCTGATATAACGTGCTCAGTCACATGACATCTACGACTCAGGTGATTGGCTCAAAATAATGTATCCATGAGCAAAGATGGCAGTTTAAATGATAAATAATGCACAATACAGATTGTAATGGCAGGTAAGAAATCTTTAAGACTGTAATGTTCCTCAGTTCACTCGTCATCGGCTGCAGTCACCCCTAAAGACCCTCGGGGCGAGAACTAGAAGACTAGAGGAACAGAAGCTCAGTCTGTGTTTTCGGGATGATGACTGATGATGTCGTCAGCCTTTCCCGCTCTGTCTGAGTTGTGCTGGTTGCCATGGCGATGACCCTGTCATCAAACCCCTTCACCACGGTAAACCAGTGAGTCAAGAGCTCCGGACAGAACACAGCAAGCGGAGCCGAAGACAACAGAACACCAGAGATGTGTTGATGTCTGCCGGAGGGAGGGGAGCAGAACTGCACAGGGATTCAGATATGATGTTTTATTAACAAAGTTCGGGAGGAACACCTTCAAATTATCTATCCAATCATCACGTCATTCCAACCAGCTGTCAACAATCAGTAATCAACATGTCTACCCAATCAGCTAAATGAGTGAGGCCTGTATACAGTGGGGAGAACAGGTATTTGATACACTGCCGATTTTGCAGGTTTTCCCACTTACAAAGCATGTAGAAGTCTGTAGTTTTTATCATAGGTACACTTCAACTGTGAGTGACGGAATCTAAAACAAAAATCCAGAAAATCGCATTGTATGATTTTTAAGTAATTAATTTGCATTTTATTGCATGACATAAGTATTTGATACATCAGAAAAGCAGAACTTAATATTTGGTACAGAAACCTTTGTTTGCAATTACAGAGATCATATGTTTGCTGCAGTTCTTGACCAGGTTTGCACACACTGCAGGGATTCTGGCCCACTCCTCCACACAGACCTTCTCCAGATCCCTCAGGTGTCGGGGCTGTCGCTGGGCAATACAGACTTTCAGCTCCTCCAAAGATTTTCTATTGGGTTCAGGTCTGGAGACTGGCTAGGCCACTCCAGGACCTTGAGATGCTTCTTACGGAGCCACTCCTTAGTTGCCCTGGCTGTGTGTTTTCTTCACCCATCTTCAATGCTCTTACTGAGGGAAGGAGGTTGTTGGCCAAGATTTCACGATACACGGCCTCATCCATCCTCCCCTCAATACGGTGCAGTCGTCCTGTCCCCTTTGCAGAAAAGCATCCCCAAAGAATGATGTTTCCACCTCCATGCTTCACGGCTGGGATGGTGTTCATCAGACCACATGACCTTCTCCCATTCCTCCTCTGGATCATCCAGATGGTCATTGGCAAACTTCAGACGGGCCTGGACATGCGCTGGTTTGAGCAGGGGGACCTTGCGTGCGCTGCAGGATTTGAATCCATGACGGCGTAGTGTGTTACTAATGGTTTTCTTTGAGACTGTGGTCCCAGCTCTCTTCAGCTCATTGACCAGGTCCTGCCGTGTAGTTCTGGGCTGATCCCTCACCTTCCTCATGATCATTAATGCCCCACAAGGTGAGATCTTGCATGGTGCCCCAGACCGAGGGAGATTGACCGTCATCTTGAACTTCTTCCAGTTGTTGCCTTCTCACCAGTCTGCTTGCCTATTGTCCTGTAGCCCATCCCAGCCTTGTGCAGGTCTACAGTTTTATCCCTGATGTCCTTACACAGCTCTCTGGTCTTGGCCATTGTGGAGAGTTTGGAGTCTGTTTGATTTAGTGTGTGGACAGTGTCTTTTATACAGGTAACAAGTTCAAACAGGTGCAGTTAATACAGGTAATGAGTGGAGAACAGGAGGGCTTCTTAAAGAAAAACTAACAGGTCTGTGAGAGCCGGAATTCTTACTGGTTGGTAGGTGATCAAATACTTATGCCATGCAATAAAATGCAAATTAATTATTTAAAAATCATACAATGTGATTTTCTGGATTTTTGTTTTAGATTCCGTCACTCACAGTTTAAGAGTACCTATGATAAAAACTACAGACTTCTACATGCTTTGTAAGTGGGAAAACCTGCAAAATCGGCAGTGTATCAAATACCTGTTCTCCCCACTGTATACACACATTCGACTCACCTCGTTTACTCAACAGTTTTCAGCATCCCTCCACCGTCTCCTCACACTCGCCTGGTGACTGTCCTGACCAGGAGTACTGGAGGAGGAGTACTGGAGGAGTACTGGAGGAGGAGTACTGGAGGAGTACTGGAGGAGGAGTACTGGAGGAGTACTGGAGGAGTACTGGAGGAGGAGTACTGGAGGAGTACTGGAGGAGTACTGGAGGAGGAGTACTGGAGGAGTACTGGAGGAGGAGTACTGGAAGAGTACTGGAGGAGTACTCTGGGCAAATATGCATACTACTTTATCTGATTATTTGTAAGTGAGAACTCGTGAAACAACATTTTCTGAATGGATGGATGGATGGATGGGTGAGTGGATGGATGAATGGATGAATGGCTTGATGGTGTGTTTGCGTTTATTACATTCACAGCTGTTTAATCACTCAGTGTTTAGCAGAGCTCTCATGAACATCTGGACACACTGATGCGTCAGGAGGAATGAGCAGCAATGACTGTGTTGTGTTGTGTTGTGTGTGTGTGTGTGTGTGTGTGTGTGTGAGAGTCTGTGAAAGCTCTGCATATACTGCATCATGGAGGCAAGATCACACTGGAAACTCAGTCTCGACCCTCAGGCGTGTGAATGACACACTGAGTCTGAGATCGGGCCAAAACACATGATTTATTGAGCCGCTGTCAAACACTAGCGTATATAAACACACACTCACACTCGCGTATATAAACACACACCTTCACCTGCGAGACTCAAGAGCTGCAGGGAACAAACATCTCAAGCATTATTCTTCAGCATGAGACCTGATTAGAACCGGATTTCTCTCAGGTTTTAAAGTCTTTGACATGTTGGTCTCCGTCATTGTGCTGTTATTGCTGTGTGTTTATAGTTCTGCCGGGTTCATTAGCGCTCAGACTGCAGATCCGGGAGTAAATAACATCTCGTGGCACTCCCCGGACGACACCGGGAACAGAACCTGGTGGAACTCCCCGGACGGCACTGTGAACAGAACCCGGTGGTACTCCCCGGACGGAACCGAGAACAGAACTCAGAGGAACTCCCCGGACGGAACCGGGAACAGAACCCGGTGGAACTCCCCGGACGGAACCGGGAACAGAACCTGGAGGATTTCCCCGGACGGAACCGGGAACAGAACTCAGAGGAACTCCCCGGACGGAACCGGGAACCGAACCCGGTGGAACTCCCCAGACGGAACCGGGAACAGAACCTGGAGGATTTCCCCGGACGGAACCGGGAACAGAACCCCTAGGAACTCCCCGGATGGAACCGGGACAAGAACCCGTAGGAACTCCCCAGACGGAACCGGAAACCGAACTCAGAGGAACTCCCTGGACGGCACCGGGAACAGAACCCGGATGTGCTCGGCACCGGTGCGGATCAGAGACGCCTTCAGGTACATCAACAGTGTGGTCTCGGTTCTGGTGCTGCTGCTCGGGATGCTGGGAAATGTGACTCTTCTGAGGATCATCACAGAACACAAAAGCATGAGAACTGGACCCAATATTCTCATCGGCAGTCTGGCTCTGGGAGATCTCCTGCACATCGTCATCGCCATTCCCATCAATGTTTATAAGGTAACCAGTGTTATTGGTGGTAGTAGAAGTGCAGAGGCGTTGTGTGTGTGTGTGTGTGTGTGTGTTTGTGTGTGTGTGTGTAAACATGATGGTTATTGTAGTTCTAGACTAAATGTGTGCATTTCCTCATCTCACTTGCACAAAAAAGGATTCAATATTTCTCAAAATGAATAAAATCAGAGAAATGCAGAATCAGAATAATATGTAAACCTCCAATAACTAAATATGTTAAATTAATCATACATTTTTATGCATTTAATGCATTTTTTTCACTTTATTGACCAATGTACTTGCTTCTGACCTTCGATGATTCATAAGCAAAAATAACTATTGATTTTTTTGTTTTTATTGGTATTACGTCATGATGTGCAGGAAAGCGTTTGGAATGAGATGATCTGAAGTGTGTGTGATGAGTGTGTGAGATGATCTGAAATGTGTGATGATCTGAAGTGTGTTGATCTTAAAGGAGAACTCCGGTCAATTTTAACATTGATTTGTAAATTTGGAGTGCTGTCAGTACAGAGAACAACGACAAAAATCGGTGTTGCCTACACCATGTTATCCTCTTTTTAAAATGTGCACCCTGTTGACTTCAATGGGGCATGTTATAAACCTGCTTTTAGCCTCTTAACATCCTTGATGTGTCATTACAAGTGCACAGCCAATGAGTTCACGCGCATAGGTCAACTCGACAATCGATTACTGGACTTCGACCGAAAACAGGATGTAAATACAGGTATGAGCGCTGGCTGAAATAACATCATTTTTCTTCATATCTTTCACATCTACTGCAGTCAGAGTCACACGCGTTCACTCCGAAGGAATCACTCACATTGGCTGTGCACTTGTAATGACACATCAAGGATGTTAAGAGGCTAAAAGCAGGTTTATAACATGCCCCATTGAAGTCAACAGGGTGCACATTTTAAAAAGAGGATAACACGGTGTAGGCAACACCGATTTTTGCCGTTGTTCTCTGTATTGACAGCACTCTAACAAAATTTTTTTAAAACTGACCGGAGTTCTCCTTTAAGTGTGTGAGATGTGTGTGTGATGATCTGATGTGTGAGTGTGATGATCTGAAGTGTGTTGATCTTAAGTGTGTGAGATGTGAGTGTGATGATCTGAAGTGTGTTGATCTTAAGTGTGTGAGATGTGTGTGTGATGATCTGAAGTGTGTGTGTGATGATCTGAAGTGTGAGATGATCTGAAGTGTGAGATGATCTGATGTGTGTGAGATGTGTGTGTGATGATCTGAAGTGTGTGTGTGATGATCTGAAGTGTGAGATGATCTGAAGTGTGAGATGATCTGATGTGTGTGAGATGTGTGTGTGATGATCTGAAGTGTGTGTGGTGTTTCTGCAGCTCCTGGCGGAGGACTGGCCGTTCGGTGTCCTGATCTGCAAACTCCTGCCGTTTATCCAGAAAGCGTCGGTGGGAATCACAGTCCTGAGTCTCTGCGCTCTGAGTATCGACCGGTGAGAGACTTCTACATCACACTCTAGTCACGTCACATTTATTTATACAGCGCTTTTTACAAAAATACAGTAAAAATTGTTAAATATTATTCCAATATAAAACAGTTGTTTCTTCAGTGTCACATGATCCTTCAGAAATCACTCTAATATGATGATTTGATGATCAAGAAACATTTATGATTATTATCAGTGTTGAAAACAAAATTGATTTTTTTTTATTTTATAAAAACTGTCATGCATTTTTTTTCAGGATTCTCTGAATAGATTTCAAAAGAAATAGAATCTTTTGTATCATTATAAATGTCTTTACTGTCACTTTTGATCAATTTAATGCATCTTTGATGAATAAAAGTATTAATTTCAGATAATAACACTAACCCCACACTTTTGAACGGTACAAAAATTGTAGTTAGTAATGCAATCTATCAATTACACCATTTTTTTATTTATTACTTTTGACCTAACTTGTTTATGACATAGATTTGAATAGGATTATTTTGTATCACATTCATATCAGAATATATATATATTTTAAACCAATGCATAAAAATTTGATCAACACCATGAAGATCCTGCAGGGGTTTATTATCCGATCACAGACACGGATTATTTGTAATCTGACCACTAAAGTAGAAGCGTGTGTCGTCCTGAAGGTACCGGATTGTCTCATCCACGACTCGGACCAAAGCTCCGGGTTTTCCCAAGTGGATCGCAGTCCAGGTGTGTTTAATATGGACGATCTCGACGTTCCTGGCCGTTCCGGAGGCCGTGGCGTTCGATCTGATGGCGATGGATTACCGAGGCGAGCGTCTGCGGATCTGCCTCCTCCATCCTCTGCAGTCCTCCGCGTTCATGCAGGTACACTGAGGCAAACTGAGGGAACACACTGGAGAAACGAGAACATTCACTTCACAAACCCGACCGGAAGAGTTTCACACTCCTCTTTTCTCTAGAAAGATTCTTTTGCGGTCAGAGATCTATACAGAATAATCAAGCTCTGCATATTGTGCATTTCAACCCTCTGGTGCTCTTCGCGTGTCGGTCAAAAATGACCAAATTTTTATTTTTTATTTTTTAATGAAATGAATGTACTATATTTTAATTTGATAATGTTTTTTATTTAATATTTTGTATTTTTATGGGATTTTTTTATACTAATTTATATTTAATCTGTATTTATAATCCATGTATTCACTTTTTGAGCATAGACCTGAAAATAAATTTCCAACTCGTAAATCGTAAATCTTGAATTCTTTAGAACACAGACTTGAGTTTCTGTTTTCAAAGAGGACACTTGGCAGATTATTGCTGAAGTGAAAAAAGTTTTAAAAAGTGAACTTAAAAAAAGTAACAGAATTTTACGCGTATTGTTATGAAAAATTGCACAATAATACTTCAAAATCACATTTGACTCTAAAACTGCAAGAAAATCAAAGCCATCAATCTAAACAAGTCGTGTTTCAAATGTGAGGTTGATCTCTCAGTGAATGATCTCTCAGTGAGATGTTGTTCGGCTGCAGTTCCAGACGCTTCCACTAGAGGAAACTCATGTTTGAGGAGCTCAAGCGTGACTATTTTTTACAGGACCATTTAACCTTTTTCAATCATGTCCATGTTTTTTGTGTGTTCACACAGCAAGTGCCAAAACCTTTACCAAGTTTTGTACCATTGCGATGAAGTAAAAAATTCTTTAAAAAAACAAAACGTAAAATGTTTTGGTCAAATATGGCGGAAGGGCATCAGAGGGTCAGTAATGCTTCACGATGATGTGAGGACGTGTTGATGAGAGAGTCTTGATGATGACGTGCTTCCTTCGAAACGATGTCAAGTTCATGATGAACTCTCCTTTCTCTTGTTGTAGTTTTATAAGATGTCCAAGGACTGGTGGCTGTTCGGGTTTTATTTCCTGGTTCCGCTGACGTGCACCTCCATCTTCTACTCTCTGATGACCCGCAGGATCTTCAGCCGAAGCGTTCTGGACAAACACATGAAGCAGGTGTGTGTGTGTTTCCAGAGTTCATCTCAACATGCCTCTCAGTGTCTGTCACACCGTCACTCGTGATGCGCATGTTCACGTGTTTGAAGTTTACACGGAGATGAGAACGGTATCGCTTTCAAAACTTGTGTGTTCTCGAGCCAAACACTGCTGTTGTGTGAATGAACGGCCGGAACTCATTAAAAGTTTCTGTTAGAGCGGTGTGTGTTAGCGGCCGCTAAGTTAATAACTACATCTACTGGCAGAGAGTTCATCAGCGCTTTACACCGGTGGATCAGAAAGAAGCAAATGTCCATTCAAAAAATCTAAACATATATATCATATGACATAATTTAAATATAATCTTAATAATATAAATATTATAATTTATAATTTTGACTCGCTTTTCTTAAAAAATGGTTCAAAGGCTGAAAAGTTTTAGTACTTCAGATTACTTATTTAGTTCAGTTAGTTGTCAAGGCAGCATTTCTATGTTTTTGTGACTGGTGTGTGTGTGTGTGTGTGTGTTTGTGTCTGTGTGTGTGTGTGTGTGTCTGTGTGTGTGTGTGTCTGTGTGTGTGTGTGTGTGTGTGTGTGTTTGTGTGTGTGTGTGTGTGTGTGTGTCTGTGTCTGTGTGTGTGTGTGTGTGTGTGTGTGTGTGTGTGTGTATGTGTCTGTGTGTGTGTGTGTCTGTGTGTGTGTGTGTGTGTGTGTGTGTGTGTGTGTCTGTGTGTGTGTTTGTGTGTTTGTGTGTGTGTGTGTGTGTGTCTGTGTGTGTGTGTGTGTGTGTGTGTGTCTGTGTGTGTGTGTGTCTGTGTGTGTGTGTGTGTGTGTGTGTGTGTGTCTGTGTGTGTGTGTGTGTGTCTGTCTGTGTGTGTCTGTGTGTGTCTGTGTCTGTGTGTGTGTGTGTGTGTGTGTGTGTGTGTGTGTGTGTGTGTGTGTCTGTGTGTGTGTGTGTGTGTGTGTGTGTTTGTGTGTGTGTGTGTGTGTCTGTGTGTGTGTGTGTGTGTGTGTGTCTGTGTGTGTGTCTGTGTGTGTGTGTGTGTGTGTGTGGCAGAGGCGCGAGGCGGCCCGGACCGTCTTCTGTCTGGTTCTGGTGTTCGCTGTCTGCTGGTTCCCTCTTCACCTCAGCAGGATCCTCAAGTTAACCATCTATGATGAGCACGACCCCAACAGATGCAGCTTACTGAGGTAACACTTATTATCACACACACACACACACACACACACACACACACACACACACACACAGGACACTGAGACTTGGCTCTGAATTAATCAGTTATTCTCTCACCCATTAACTTCGGTGATTATTATTACTATTATTTTTGGCACTGATCTCTGCAAGCATGTTATAAAATAAGCCGATCAGATTTCGCTCTCCTTCTGACGTATGAAGAGGATCTTATTATAATATTACCGGCCCTTAATCTGCACACTTGTGGAGAAGTTAAACATGATGATGAGATGATCAGTGTAACTCCACAACAACAACAGAAATGTCTCCACTAACATCCAGAAGCTCTTCCTGAGTCTCTCCGTAAGGCTGCACTCGCTCCTGGTGATTCTGGGATTCTGGATGAGGGAGATTGGCCTGTTCTGTTATTGCCAGAGTATCTGAAGCTTGTGTAAAGACTCCGCCCTCTTCTGAACAGAGGCGGAGCTAAAGCTCATTTGCATTTAAAGAGACACACAGAAACAGCGTGTTTTTGCTCACACCCAAAAAGGGGCAAATTTGACAAGCTGTAATAAATGATCTGGTGTTCTGAGCTGAGATTTCACACACATTCTGGGGACACCATTGATTTATATTACATCTGGTGAAAGGGCTTAATATGTCACCTTTAAAACACTGCCTGTCAGTGTGTGTTTGGGACCATAGGCATGCAGTGAACTCTGTGTTTGTAGTGAATGTGATCATTGTTTGTGACGCTGTGATGTTGTTTTAGCACTTTTCTCGTCCTGGACTACATCGGCCTCAACATGGCGTCGGTGAACTCCTGCATCAACCCCGTGGCTCTGTTCGCCGCCAGCAAACGCTTCAGGAAACACTTCAAAGTAAGATGTGCTCCTCACGTCTGACAGTGTTTCTGCCATGCTTTACTTACTTCTCAATATTTACATACACTAAAAGAAGTCTCATAACGACTGCATTTATATGATCGAAAATACAGTAAAACAGTGAAATATTATTCCAGTGTAAATCAGCTGATGTTCAGCATCATTACTCCAGTCTTCAGTGTCACATGATCCTCCAGAAATCACTCTAATATGAGGATCTGATGATGAGCGTTGAAAACAGTTCATATTTCTGTGGACAGTGTTTATGTGAAATAGAATCTTTTATAAATGTTATATTCTAATCGGTAGTTTATCTTAATTACGTTTGTTGCTTTGGCAGAAAGGTTACATTAGTGTGTGCAGGTGATCAGCGGTATTCACTGACAGAACATGATGCAAAAAAAGGAAAAAGAAAAGCAGAATTAATTAGCATGTTTATTGGCCTCGTGTGTAACGCGATTAAAGAGCATCGGATCTGTAGATTAGCCGAGGCGGGTTTACACACACACACACACTTTGTTTACAGCTGAATTATGAATGAGTGTCACAGGAAACTGGATGTGACAGCAGGAGAACTGTGGATTCTTTCATCCTATTCTCCCTGACAGAGAGAGTTTGAGTCTGACCTTGTGCTCAACATCTGCATGAATCATGAATGACGGCTCATGCTAATCTGCTCATGCTAATCTGCTCCGGCGTGGCATTAGCATATGTTTAGTGAGACAGAAGAGCATTCGCTGTGATTCCTCCGTTCTGATGCTAATCGTGTTTAATCCCGACGACAGGCGTCTCTCGGCTTCTGTTCCTCCGGCCCGGAAGACAAGAGGAGTTTCCGGAGGTCAAAGGTCACGGATCCGCTCTCTGACACCAGCGGCTCCGGGAAACAGGACTCGTCCGACAGCGAGAGGAACGCCTTCCTCAGCAACTTCACGTGTTGGAGACGTTCACAATAGCCTCAGATCTTTGTGTCACTTTTGTTTTTGTAAATACAAGATTGTGTGTGTGTGTGTGTGTGTGTGTGTGTCTGTGTGTCTGTGTGTGTGTGTGTGTGTGTGTGTGTCTGTGTGTGTGTGTCTGTGTATCTGTGTGTATCTCTGTGTGTATCTCTGTGTGTGTGTGTGTGTGTGTGTGTCTGTGTATGTGTCTGTGTATCTGTGTCTGTGTCTGTCTGTGTGTGTGTGTGTGTGTGTGTGTGTGGCATATTCACACTGTGTGTTGTAATACACTCATTTTGTACCAACTGTGATTATTACAGTAAAATGTTCTTATCATCAAATATTGAAGTGTTAATATTATCACAAACATTTGCCCACCAACATTCAATAAGAAAATGTATTACTTTTGTAATTGAAAGTGTGTGTAATATATAGTTTAAGTGTGATGAACAAATACATGTAGCAAACAATTATTGTATAATAATTAATTTAGATCCACTATGCTAAAATAGTTTGATTAGACACACAACATTAGATCAGTGTCTCCTGCTCACCAAAGCTGTGTTTATATGTTCACAAATACAGTAAAACAGTGAAATATTATTATAATGTAAATCATCTGTTCTCTATGTGAATATATAGTAAAGTGTAATTTATTCCTGTGATCAAAGCTGAATCTTCAGCATCATTACTCCAGTCTTCAGTGTCACATGATCCTTCAGAAATCATTCTAATATGAGGATTTGATGCTCAAGACATAATTATGATTATTATCAGTGTTGAAAACTGTTCAGATTTCTGTGGAAACCGTCATACATTTTATTTTTCAGGATTCTTTGATGAATAGAAAGTTCAGCATTTATTTGACACGCAGTAAATCTTTTATCATAAAAGCCTTTGAGCAATTTAATGAGTCGTTGCTGAATAAAAGTGGCCTATTAATGTCCTACCGCACAAATAAATAAATAATCGAACTGATCCCAAACTTTATATATGTTCTTTCTCAGCTGTGTGTGTGTGTGTGTGTGTGTGTGTGTGTGTGTGACCCAGCAGACCGAGATCGTTTCCGGGTCAGAACTGAAGCTTGAACTCATTTCACAAAAGCACAAACTGAGCTTTATTAATATGTAGAAGACACTGACATCATCATCGTCATCATCATCACATTAGCTGTTGGCAGGTGATCTGCACACACACACACACACACACACACACACACTCCCTCAGGGTCTGTTGACTCAATCCCAGCCATTATATAAAGTGCTGTTTTTTCCTGCACAAATATGAGGCGAAGCAGGTCATGAATCATCACTCAAACATCAGGTGTTCGTGGATAAACCCGCGTAATTGGTCGGATTCCAATGCATATATATATATATATTTATATAAGCACAATCCGAATAATGAAGTCATGTGCACTTCTGATGTCAATCACGTGACTGAAACTCTTCTCATCTGCGCTCCTCCGTCTCTCTACAGCAGAAACGCATCACTAAACTGGTGTATTTTCCTTCACGCCACCGAGTGACTGACTGATGACTCGCACATTTATAATGCATTTGTACATGTGTTGTGCACTGGGACACTGGGAGAGAGAGAGTCTGACAGAATGAGGCCAGGAATCGGGAAACTCTGTCAGAAGCGCGAGACGAGCGGAGAGTGGAATATCTCCTGTCTTTGACCCACATCTCTCTAATATCACCATCAGTTCGGCAAATACTGTCAGATAAATCTGGCTCTGTTCTGCATGTGAACGAGTGGATGAAGAACGAGAGTCGACATGCAGAGATGCGCTTGTGATCGGATTGCTGCAGAGATGAGGAATAATAACATAATTATTATGTGCATATCTATTAGAATCGAGAAACATGATTTGTGCAAAAGGAAATGACTGTAGGAGAGAGCGGGGACAACCCAACACTCTTTTCTTTCTCAGTGTGTAAATCCACTTACGGTTCAGAGTATTTATTTTTTCACATGTTTTTCAATTTCACATGTCTAGTACAATTATGTGGTTTTGTTTCATTAATACAGTGTATACTTATTTCTTGATTTCCCCTGAAAGAGTGGAAGTGAAATGAAATGAATAGGTTCATTATAACATGCCCATATGACTGATTCAGATGTTATCTGATCTAATAAAAAAATATACAAGACAAACTAAAATATTTTCTCAATAAAATACAATTAGTAACTTTTTCATATAAAATAATGGCATTTTTTAATAATTAAAAATAAAATAATGTTTGAGTTTGACAACAATACAAACACAGCTATACTGCACAGTTCAATATAATAATAATTACTACTTTCTGAACATTGACTCTCAGTCTTTATTCACCTTTTTCTCAAGGTTTCTCCATAGAATTCATAAAAGTATAGAACAGAATATCATAGTTGACTGTAGCTCAGTGTGAGTGATGGTGTGCAGCCGCTGAAGGTCAGGTGGAGCCGAGGCTGAATGCTGATGTTAATGTCTCTGAGCTCCTGCCAGCGAGACACTTTCCTCGTGTACAGGACGTGCTCATGATGTCACTTCCTCCTGCGGGACGTGCTCATGATGTCACTTCCCCCTGCAGGACGTGCTCATGATGTCACTTCCCCCTGCAGGACGTGCTCATGATGTCACTTCCCCCTGCTGGACGTGCTTATGATGTCACTTCCCCCTGCCGGACGTGCTCATGATGTCATGATGTCACTTCCCCCTGCGGGACGTGCTCATGATGTCACTTCCCCCTGCTGGACGTGCTTATGATGTCACTTCCCCCTGCCGGACGTGCTCATGATGTCATGATGTCACTTCCTCCTGCCGGATGTGATCATGATGTCACTTCCTCCTGCTGGACGTGCTCATGATGTCACTTCCCCCTGCAGGACGTGCTCATGATGTCACTTCCCCCTGCTGGACGTGCTTATGATGTCACTTCCCCCTGCCGGACGTGCTCATGATGTCATGATGTCACTTCCTCCTGCCGGATGTGATCATGATGTCACTTCCTCCTGCTGGACGTGCTCATGATGTCACTTCCTCCTGCGGGACGTGCTCATGATGTCACTTCCCCCTGCTGGACGTGCTCATGATGTCACTTCCCCCTGCCGGACGTGCTCATGATGTCACTTCCCCCTGCTGGACGTGCTCATGATGTCACTTCCCCCTGCCGGACGTGATCATGATGTTACTTCCCCCTGCCGGACGTGCTCATGATGTCATGATGTCACTTCCTACTGCCGGACGTGATCATGATGTCACTTCCCCCTGCTGGACGTGCTCATGATGTCACTTCCCCCTGCCGGACGTGCTCATGATGTCACTTCCCCCTGCTGGACGTGCTCATGATGTCACTTCCCCCTGCAGGACGTGCTCATGATGTCACTTCCCCCTGCCGGACGTGCTCATGATGTCACTTCCCCCTGCCGGACGTGCTCATGATGTCACTTCCCCCTGCCGGACGTGCTCATGATGTCACTTCCCCCTGCCGGACGTGCTCATGATGTCACTTCCCCCTGCCGGACGTGCTCATGATGTCACTTCCCCCTGCCGGACGTGCTCATGATGTCATGATGTCACTTCCTACTGCCGGACGTGATCATGATGTCACTTCCCCCTGCCGGACGTGCTCATGATGTCACTTCCTCCTGCCGGACGTGCTCATGATGTCATGATATCACTTCCTCCTGCCGGACGTGATCATGATGTCACTTCCTCCTGCCGGACGTGATCATGATGTCACTTCCCCCTGCCGGACGTGCTCATGATGTCACTTCCCCCTGCCGGACATGCTCATGATGTCACTTCCCCCTGCCGGACGTGCTCATGATGTCACTTCCTCCTGCCGGATGTGCTCATGATGTCACTTCCCATGTCACTAGGGCTGGGTACCGAGTTTCGATACTTTTTAGGTACCGATCGAATTGCCTTGATACTATCGAGTATCCAAAAATGACATGTTGTTCGGTACCAGATTTCGATAAGTGGTTAACTCGTCAACGTCAGTGCTCAAACAAATACATATGAAATGCACAACGACACACATAAAGTCGCTCACGCACATACATGTGTAGAGTTTGCGTAACTCTGCACACACGAGAAGCGCGGAACTCTCCACGCACATTCTCATATGAGACGCGCGCACGCACAAACTCTCCACGCGCATACGAGACGCGAGCACACACACAAAACTCGCGCACATACTCAATGAGACGCGAGCACACACACACAAACTCTCCGCGCACATATTCATGAGACGCGAGCACACACACACAATACCTTAAAGATGTGGAAAAGTCGATCAAAAGTGTGGCTACATTTCCCCAGGCTCGATGCCAACAGCGCGCGATGCAGTATTTGCGGTAAAATAATTGCTGCAAAGACCGGTACCGCGACAAATATGATGAAGACCTTGACAGTGCACGGCCACGGAGTAAACATAATAGGCAAGGCAAGGCAAGGCAAGGCAAGGCAAGTTTATTTATATAGCACATTTCATACACAATGGTAATTCAAAGTGCTTTACATACTATTAAAAATAATCAGAAGAAATAAGAATATACAAAACAGTTTAAAATAAAGAAACAAGAAAGAACTAAAAATAATTAAAACAGTTTAGAATAAAGAACAGTTTAAAATAAAGAAACGAGAAAGAACTAAAAATAATTAAAACAGTTTAGAATAAAGACTAAAATAAGACACAGTATAAACAGTCGGACAAACAGTGACACAGTGCTCATTCATTAAATGCAAAGTTAAACAGATGTGTTTTGAGTCTGGATTTGAATGTGACTAATGTAGGAGCACATCTGATCTCCTCTGGAAGCTGGTTCCAGCTGCGGCTGGCATAATAGCTAAAAGCAGACTCTCCTTGCTTAGAGTAAACTCTTGGAACTTCTAGCTGATGTGATCCTAATGATCTGAGTAATCTGTTGGGTTTGTATTCCGTGAGCATATCTGCAATGTATTGAGGTCCTAGGCCATTGAATGATTTATATACTAGTAATAATACTTTAAAATCAATCCTATAAGTAACTGGCAGCCAGTGTAATGACCTGAGGACTGGTGTGATATGATCATATTTTCTGGTTCTGCTAAGAATCCTGGCTGCAGCGTTCTGTATGAGCTGCAAATGTCTTATGGTCTTTTTGGGAAGGCCAGTGAGGAGTCCATTACAATAATCCACCCTGCTGGTGATGAAAGCATGCACTAGTTTTTCTAAGTCTTGATTGGAAACAAAGCATCTAATTCTTGCAATATTTTTCAGATGATAGTATGCTGATTTAGTTATTGCTTTGACATGACTATTGAAACTAAGGTCTGACTCTAAAGACACACCAAGATTCTTGACCTGATTTTTAGTTGTTTGACCTTTAGAGTGAAGGTATGCGTTCACCTTGAGAACTTCATCTTTGTTTCCAAACACAATGATTTCAGTTTTGTCTTTGTTTAACTGTAGAAAGTTTTGGCACATCCAGCTGTTGACTTCATCAATGCATTGAAGCAGAGAGTCAATGGGGCTGTAATCATTAGGCGATAGGGCTAAGTAGATCTGTGTGTCGTCTGCATAGCTGTGGTAAGAGATTTGGTTCTTTCTCATTATTTGGCTCATTGGGAGCATATACAGGTTGAACAGGAGTGGCGCAAGAATTGAGCCTTGAGGGACTCCGCATGTCATGGGCGTCCACTCAGACTTATGGTCACCTATACTCACATAATAACCTCTCCCATCTAAGTATGACCTGAACCATTTTAGAACTGTCCCAGAAAACCCCACCCAGTTTTCCAGCCTGTCCAGAAGTATTTTGTGATCGACAGTGTCAAATGCAGCACTGAGGTCGAGTAGAACCAGCACTGATAATTTGCCTGAATCTGTATTTAAGCGAATATCGTTTATTATCTTAATGAGCGCTGTCTCTGTGCTGTGATGCGATCGGAAGCCAGATTGAAAATTATCAAAGTATCCATTTGAGTTTAAGAATTTGTTCAGCTGGTTGAAGACAACTTTTTCAATGATTTTGCCTGTGAAAGGAAGATTTGAGATCGGTCTATAGTTGCTTAATATAGTCTTATCCAGATTGCTCTTTTTCAGGAGGGGTTTGACAACAGCAGTTTTAAGGGAGTTTGGAAAACTTCCATAGAAAAGTGAGGCATTTACCACTTCTATGAGATCTGCTTCTAAACAGTCTAACACACTTTTAAAAAAAGATGTGGGAAGTGTGTCAAGGGCGCAGGTTGATGTTTTAAGGTGCTGAACGGTTTCTTTCAGAATTTTGCCATCAATTTCTTCAAAATCAGACATAGTAACTACTTTCTCAGGTTGAAGTCTGATCTGACTGACCCCAGCGCAACTCAAGGATGTGCTGATCACCTTTCTAATATTATTGATTTTCTCAGAGAAAAAGGTAGCAAACTCACTACACTTGCTGTCGGAGAGCATTTCACTGGGAATCTCGCTTGGGGGATTTGTTAGTCTGTCGACAGTAGCGAAGAGATTTCGAGTATTATTTATGTTTCTGTTTATGATATTGGAGAAGAAAGTCTGTCTAGCTTTGCCTAGTTCCATATTGAAAGCACGAATGGTGTCTCTATAGATGTTATAGTGGATTATAAGTTTTGTCTTTCGCCACATGCGCTCTGATTTTCTGCATTGTCTTTTCATAATTTGCACTGCTGTTGAGTTTCTCCAAGGTGCTTTTTGTTTACCATTCTTCCTGACTTTCACAGGAGCAATATCATCAATTACATTTTTAACCTTTGAGTTAAAAGAATCAAGGAGAGAATCAACCGAGTCAGCAGATATGCTCGGTCTTAGGGATATGGCCTTCATAAATAGTACACTAGTGTTCTCATTTAGGCATCTCTTCTTGACAGACACAGATCTAACTTCAATGGCAGGAGAGATCAATAAATCAAAGAAAATACAGTAATGATCAGAGAGTGCGACATCCTTAATATCATTCAATGAAATGTTTAGACCCTTACTGATAAGTAAATCTAGAGTGTGTCCACGATTGTGTGTGGGCCCATGTACATGTTGAATCAGATCAAAAGTTTTTAAAACAGTATTGATTTCTTTTGTCATATTATTTTCTGCATTATCTATGTGAATGTTAAAATCTCCAGCAATAGTGAAACTGTCAAACTCTGAGGAAATTATTGATAACAGTTCTGTAAAGTCTTCAGCAAAGGCTGAAGAGTATTTTGGAGGCCTGTAAATAGTGATAAGTAAAATCCGTGGAGCACCTTTTAACACAATACCCAGATGTTCGAAAGACGGGTAATTCCCAAATGATATTTGCTTACATTGATAGACATCTTTAAAAAGAGCAGCTACACCCCCACCTCTCCTTCCAGCTCTGGAGACACTCATAAAGGTAAAGTTCGGAGGAGATGTTTCATTGAGGATTGTTGCACTGCAGCTGTCTTCTAGCCAAGTTTCATTTAGAAATATAAAGTCCAGGTTGTATGTGCTTATAAAGTCATTGACTAGAAGTGATTTATTTTTAAGTGAGCGGATGTTTAAAAGTG
Organism: Abramis brama; assembly: GCF_963993115.1. NCBI lineage: Eukaryota > Metazoa > Chordata > Actinopteri > Cypriniformes > Leuciscidae > Abramis > Abramis brama. The sequence goes on from NC_139970.1 coordinate 45,245,882, forward strand.
CTAACTTAACAGTCTTGCTTTTTGTGTCCACAATCTTAGTTTGTCGTGTGATAGGCACCAGATTAGATGGGTTTGCTGTACGGCTTTTAAAGGCCTTAGACTTTCTAACATGTGAATGAACAGATGATACAGGAACACTGGGTTCCCGCTTGTTCTGTAAACATTTGAGAAAGTTACTGTTATCACAGCGGGGACCCGGCACAAATCACTTGGACATTACATTAATAGCAGAAAGTTGCTTCGCCTTCGACTGGTAAATGAAGAGGTACCTTGTTGATCACTCTGACAGTGTTTATATTGCAATAATAACCTACTGAGTGTACACTGCCGTTCAAAAATGTGTTGGTCAGTCAGAATCTTTTTTTTTCCAGTAAGGATGCATTAAAGTTATCAAAAGTGACATTAAAACGTGTAATGTTACAAAATATTTAGTTTTTAAATAAATGCTGTTCTTTTGACATTTTTATTCATCAAAGAATCATGAAAAAAAAATTATCATAGTTTCCAAAATATTAAGCAGCAAACCGTTTTCATATTTCTGAAGGATCATGTGACACTGAAGTAATGATTTTGAAAATTCAGCTTTGACATCACAGGAATAAATTACATTTTGAAATATATTCAAATAAGATTTTAAATTGTAATACTATTTCACAATATTACAAGTTTTACTGTATTTTTTATATAAAAAAAAAATCAGCTTTGGTGAGCATGAGCTCTTTATAAAACATTTTTTGTTCCTTTGTGCTTTTTTTGTTCCTTTGTGCACTGGCTAAGGAGCATGAGTCAAACTGAAAAAATAAAACCAACATTTTCTGAGGTAATGTGTTATGTAATCTTGTTAAAATGGATTTCATAAAATTGGTATCGAAAAAAGTATCGTTAGGAACCGGTATCGAAACTGAGGTATCGAAAATGGCACCGGATCGAAAGATTTTGAACGATACCCAGCCCTACATGTCACTTCCCCCTGCCGGACGTGCTCATGATGTCATGATGTCACTTCCCCCTGCCGGACGTGATCATGATGTCACTTCCCCCTGCCGGACGTGCTCATGATGTCACTTCCTCCTGCCGGACGTGCTCATGATGTCACTTCCCCCTGCCGGACGTGCTCATGATGTCACTTCCCCCTGCTGGACGTGCTCATGATGTCACTTCCTCCTGCCGGACGTGCTCATGATGTCACTTCCCCCTGCCGGACGTGCTCATGATGTCACTTCCTCCTGCTGGACGTGCTCATGATGTCACTTCCTCCTGCTGGCTGCTCTCCAAGAGCTTTCTGATCACAGTTCAGTCCGATCGTTTACAATCTATTCTGTTTCATTTAGTGCTTTGTTTCAAAGGCTGGAATGTTCCTAAAGGAATGCTAGTGGAGGATTGTCGTGATGTGGAAGCAATCCCGATATCAGCCCTGCATCTTGAAGAAATATTCTGCTGATTTGCAAAAAATAGCAAATATTACCTAATTTAAGTTACAAAAAAAGCTCTCTTCTGCTTTTATATGATCAAAAATACAGTAAAAACAGTGATATATTAGTGTCACATGATCCTTCAGAAATCACTCTAATATGATGATTTGAGGCTCAAGAAACATTTATGATTATTATTAATGTTGAAAACAGTTGTGCTGCTTCATATTTCTGTGGAAACTGTGATACATTTTATTTTTCAGGATTCTTTGATGAATAGAAAGTTCAAAAGAACAGCATTTTTTTTTATATATAATCTTTTGTAACATTATAAATGTCTTTACTGTCACTTTTGATCAATTTATTGCATGCTTGATGAATAAAAGTATTAATTTATTTTTTTTGTTTTTAAATACTGATCTACTGATATACTGTATATTTATATATTTATATGGATTGAAGATAATATTTTATGTATCAGCTTTAATTCACTTATCAGAATTATAAAAGCAGTTTAAGGGCCCTATCTTACACCCAGCGCACTGCAGCGCCAAGCGCGACGCAAGTGTGTTTTGCTAGTTTCAGCCCGACGCAGTTTTCATTTTCACGTCCTGCGCCGCGCTGTTTAAATCAAGGGTGCAGGGATTTGTATTATTTTGAAGGTACCCCCAGACGCCGCCATTGGCTAACGGAACCCCACCTGCAGTTAGCATCCCATTGACTCCCATTCATTTTGGCGTCACTTTGACAGCGAATAACTTCACATCTGAGGCGTTTAAAGACTCCATTTGTCCATTATTTATTTCTAAAGAAACACGACAATGTATAAAATGCTCCATTACCTTGTAGCTTATGTTATGGCCCTGTAGAAGCAGTTTTTGTAAAAGTAGGCTAACGATTGCGTCACAGCCACGCGACTCTCTGTCGCACAGTAAGAAATTACCGTATGGACCGGAGGAGAAGCTCGCGCGCAATCGGGAGGACCTGGAGGCAAAATGACAAAGTAATTAATCAGAACACCTACTAAAAGTTTTTCCTGCTCCTCGCTCATGGACAGCTCCTACTCACGCTCTCCGTCTCTGCAAGTTTCGGAAGGGAATGATTCAGATTTCTCTTGGCACAGCTACTAGAAGACAGACGGTTTGCTCACGTCACATCTACGTCGTCAAGCTCAGCTTGAGTCTGCGCAGTACGCTGGACCCCCAGGAAGTAAGAGTTTCTAATGGGCTTCACTTTGTCTCCGTTGAATCCAATGGGGTCGCTGTGTGCATTTCTTTTACTGTCTATGGTTTAAATAGCAAATGCATTTGTGGCCCATAGGCGTGCTGGTCTGAGAACGAGTGTGTGTTCTGGCGCATTATTGGAGCGTTTGTATTTTGAGGAACTGAAATAGACTGAGACACTGACCAACTGAAACCTGCTCTAAAGAGTGCGTTAGTAATGTGCATCTATAGGCGGGTCCACAACACACACACTCTGCTTATTATACACACACTCTGCTTATTACACACACAGGGACGCACAGCAACACACAAACATGCCAAATATTTAAAATAAAAGGATTACAATGTAAAAGATTATTATTGTGTCCATAAAGATATGGTGAATCCGGCGTGTCCCGTAGATGTTCTGCTTCCGCACTTTGACCTCGCGCACGAGCAGATCCGTCTGCGCTCTGGAGACGCGTTCGGTCTTTCCACTATCAGATTCCGTCATGTAAACAGCGAATCCGCCATGGGCGAGCGCAACTGGCATTTAAAGGGAATGGGAGATGAGACTCTGATTGGTTTAACGCACGTAAATCCTAAAACACACCCATTACTCATTAAGAGAATAGAGACGACCCTTTTAGACCAGCGCCGGGAGCACCGACCATTTATCCCGTCGTTAAACTAGCAAAAGTGGATTCAGACGCACTAAGTGAACTTGCGCCCTGCGCTTTAGACCATGAGCTTAGATCGTAAAAATAGGGCCCTAAATGTAAAAAGTTTCAAAACTTCAAAGTTTTTTTTTTATTTTGAAGAAAAAAATTCACTTTGAGGCTGTTGTTGTCGTCAACTAAAACTATGTGAAACACTTTTTAGAAATAATTACTTAAAATAAATTTTAAATAAAATAAAATATAATTATTAGATTAAAACCCTTAAATTAAATGACAATTAGAAATGTCGCATTGGCAACTAACAGAAATAAACTAAAATTCTAAGTAGTTTCTTTATATTTTTATTTAAATAAAAAAAATTTTTTTTTTTAAACTGAAATAAAAAATTAAAACTATTTAGAATGTTTTTTTTAAAGAAATAAAAATGACAAAAGCACAAAATTACTAAATGAAAGTGAAAGTAAAATGAAAACAAACTATAGAAAATAAACCAATTGACATGTTTAATTAAATGACTTTAATAGCAATGCTCGATTAAAAAGCTTCATTTTACTGACCATTTGAAAGAAGAAACGACTTTTGTTCCATATTCCTGGAAAGTGCAAAATATTTTTAATGCAGATTTGAAAAGGAATGACATTCAAATGAAAGACTTTAATTGGGTCATCTCTGTCTCGGTGGTTCGGGGGTTAATTATACAGTGTAGAGTTAATTACTCAGTGTAGAGTTAATTAAACAGCAGGTCCTCAAGCTCTCTTTCGCTAAACGGCCGTTTGATACGAAGTGACAGGAGTCGTTTACAGTGTGTTTTATATAATGTGTGTGTGTGTGTGTGTGTGTGTGTGGGGGGGGGGTTGCTCACAAGTTATCAAAATCAAATCTGTCCTATAAATTAATTAGAAGTGTTCTGTATAATGATTTGCTGTAAATGAGATGGAAATGAGATGAAATATTCATAGAGTCTCCAGACGCGTCTATACGGCTGTTCAGAAGTGTTGGTCTGATGCCTCTGGCACGTGTGTGAGTGTGTGTGTGTGTGTGTGTGTGTGAGTTAGTGTGTGAGTGTGTGTGTGTGTGTGTGAGAGCCAGAGATAATGAGATTGTTGTAAGCCTGAAGTACAGAAGCTGCCTCGGGGTTTGAGCGTCTGCTGTTGTTTGCGTTTAAAAACCCATTTACTTCTTATTCTTCTTCTTCACAAACGTCCTCCAGTGTGTCTCTCTGACGGCGAGTGTGTGTGAAGATGCTGGATCAAATGTTGCTGTTAGAATCATTCATCATTTTAAATATGTTATCCCCCCCCCCCCCCCCCCCCCTAACATTTTTAGGTCGGGAAGTTCGGTCTGGACTTGATCCGTTGTGGAGCCGTTATGCCAAAAGCTGTTCGGACCAATCAAATTGTCAGGGCGGGGTTTATACGATGATGGACAGATGATCAGCAGTAACGCAATCATCCACGGCACCAACGAGCGCTTGGGGTGAATTCGTGTTTGGCGTGCTGTCCGAGGAGAGGCTCCGGGATCAGGGATCGGTATTCGGCCCGAACCCAGAGTACTCCCCCCGTATTCCTGTGGAAGAACAGGCCGAGAGTGAGTGGAGGGAGGCTGGAAACTGTAGAGGAATGTTAGGTGAATATATATGCTGATAGGGTAGACATGGCAATTGTTTGATGACGAGTTGATTGGATTGATTATTTGAACGTGCTCCTCCCGAACAACCCCACACCATCACCCCCCCCCTCCCCCCCTCCCCCAAACAACCCCACACCATCACCCCCCCTCCCCCAAACAACCCCACACCATCACCCCCCCCCCTCCCCCCCTCCCCCAAACAACCCCACACCATCACCCCCCCTCCCCCAAACAACCCCACACCATCACCCCCCCTCCCCCAAACAACCCCACACCATCACCCCCCCTCCCCCAAACAACCCCACACCATTACCCCCCCCCCTCAACCAAACAACCCCACACCATCACCCCCCTCCCCCAAACAACCCCACACCATCACCCCCCCCCCCTCAACCAAACAACCCCACACCATCACCCCCCCTCCCCCAAACAACCCCACATTTCCACACGCTGGAAATGCACATCATAAATATGCTTGAGCGAGTATCTAGAGCGTAATGTTATTAATAAGTAGGAGGTAGCCAGCTTTCTCCAAAAAAAGTGATTAAAATGAACATCCATTGAGCGGGATTCACGATGCTTTAGGTTAATGGACTTGCCGTCGGACAGAAAGAGCTGGGATAAACCTTGAAACAGCGGGACAGACTGCGCCAGCATGCAAAGATGGCAGCGCTCAGCCAACCATGAGATTAAAAGCATTAAACCTGAGCACCACATCATAGCTTTCATAAATTAGCAAACCAAAAAATCTGCATGCTGCCACTGTACTGTACAGCCAGATGCACGTTCGAGAGGTGTGTGTGTGTGTGTGTGTGTGTGTGTGTGTCCTTCACACTGATAATGCAGGAAACAAACTGAGGAATATAGTGAAATTAAGTCCATTAAGGGCGGCGAAAACATTTGCCATATCGATTGTTAAACAGGACAAACTCCCCATCCGATCTTATAATAATTCAGTATTCTGTCGGCTCAGTGTAGTTCAGCTTAATATTAATACTTTTCAGTATTTCTTTGATTTTTAACATCATACGGCCTCTAAATGACCAACGTTGAGTATTTCGTTCTGGAAACGTCCACCTCGTGTCTTTCTGCTGGGAAATCTTTAAGAATAACTTTAATATTGTTAGTAATATTTCAACTGAACTGATGTTTACTTGATTATCCACACATCATTTATTATACAAATCATGAGTATCACATATTTTGAGGAAGGTTTATTTGTTCATCTCTTGATCATCATTGTATTGCATTGCATTTTGTTTTAAAACTACAGAGCTTTGATCAGAAAACTAAGCATTAAATATCATCTTACTATAAGACATATTACTGGCAGATATTTATATGCAGTTG
>NC_139970.1:45257154-45277154 GCF_963993115.1 Abramis brama
GAAGTTCCTCGTGTTCCTGCTGAGTGATAAAGGTCGGATCTGAACAGGGAGAAGCGCTGCAGTAATGCACGTGTTCATTCAGTTCTATAAAGCATTGATAAAAATAGATCTAAATGAACAAATACACTGTAAAAAATAAAACGATTTTTCAAAGATGTAACTGTAAAAATTCATGCAGTCCATTTTTATAAGAAAATAAAATTATTTGTGCAATTTCCGAGTGAAAATTGAAAATCCTCCACTATTTTGTCCAGTGCAGAGCTGAATAAGATCGCCTCATGATCAGTGCGTGTGCTCTGGCCTCTGATGAGGTTTGGTGTCGTCTCAGATATAGACAGAGTAGAGCTCTCAGAGGACAAACGGGCCGTCTCTAAGATTTCATCGCATTTTCTATACGCGTTGTTTTAATAATCTAAAACTTGTTTGTGGATGCACATTAAGCAAAAGCAACACTGTAAAAAAAGTATTGTGATTTTAACGGTAAAAGACTGTAAATTACAGAAAGTTTTCGTACTGTATACGTGTCACCGCTATATTCTGTTTAGTTCATGGACGTTTGTTTTCGTCAGTCACATGTGCTTCTTTGTCTCTGTTTCCCGCCACTCATCTGTTCCCATGGTTACGATCATTAGTTATTTCAGTTCATCTGTACCCATGGTTACGATCATTAGTAGTTAGTTCACTCATCTGTTCCCATGGTTACGATCATTAGTTAGTTCAGTTCATCTGTTGCCATGATTACGATCATTAGTTAGTTCACTCATCTGTTGCCATGGTTACGATCATTAGTTAGTTCACTCATCTGTTCCCATGGTTACGATCATTAGTTAGTTCAGTTCATCTGTACCCATGGTTACGATCATTAGTTAGTTCAGTTCATCTGTTCCCATGGTTTCGATCATTAGTTAATTCAGTTCACCTGTTCCCATGGTTACGATCATTAGTTAGTTCACTCATCTGTTCCCATGGTTACGATCATTAGTTAGTTCAGTTCATCTGTTCCCATGGTTACGATCATTAGTTCAATCATCTGTTGCCATGGTTACGATCATTAGTTGGTTCAGTTCATCTGTTCCCATGGTTACGATCATTAGTTAGTTCACTCATCTGTTGCCATGGTTACGATCATTAGTTAGTTCAGTTCATCTGTACCCATGGTTACGATCATTAGTTAGTTCAATCATCTGTTGCCATGGTTACGATCATTAGTTAATTCAGTTCACCTGTTCCCATGGTTACGATCATTAGTTAGTTCACTCATCTGTTCCCATGGTTACGATCATTAGTTAGTTCAGTTCATCTGTTCCCATGGTTACGATCATTAGTTCAATCATCTGTTGCCATGGTTACGATCATTAGTTGGTTCAGTTCATCTGTTCCCATGGTTACGATCATTAGTTAGTTCACTCATCTGTTGCCATGGTTACGATCATTAGTTAGTTCAGTTCATCTGTACCCATGGTTATGATCATTAGTTAGTTCAATCATCTGTTGCCATGGTTACGATCATTAGTTAATTCAGTTCACCTGTTCCCATGGTTACGATCATTAGTTAGTTCACTCATCTGTTGCCATGGTTACGATCATTAGTTAGTTCAGTTCATCTGTACCCATGGTTACGATCATTAGTTAGTTCAATCATCTGTTGCCATGGTTACGATCATTAGTTAGTTCAGTTCATCTGTACCCATGGTTACGATCATTAGTTAGTGCAATCATCTGTTGCCATGGTTACGATCATTAGTTGGTTCAGTTGTTTGTGTTCGCTACTGACGTTGCTTTGCTCTCACTCACTGTCCGCTCACTGTTACGTTAAGTTGTGTTTGTTATCGCCTGTCTGTATGCTTAAGGAATTATTAAACTTTGATGATCTTGATCACGAGTGTGACAATATGGTGAATATAGTTTGAATATAATTACATTTATTGTAATTTTACAGTAAAACACTGCTAAATTTACAGTTTTTGGAAGTGAAAAAGAACAGAAACAGTTGTTTCAACAAAAATACATCAAATATGAAGTGTCACGCAGGGAATTGTGGGAATGTCAATTTACGTTTTTTACTGTAAATTATACAGTGATTATACATATTTGATGTATTTTTGTTGAAACAACTGTTTCTTCATAGTTTTTCTTAGTTTTTTTCTAATCAGTGACGTACATAGTGTTTTATGTTACATTTAATGTTGTTGAATTAATGTTTATTGCATTTTTATAATGCCGTGTGTGTTAGAATGATGGTGTTTAGTGTGTGTGTGAGTGACACTGTCCAGCTTCTATATTAATATTAACTCTCTTGTGGAAAAGCTGCATGTGATGAGCTTTGATTGATCATGTGACTCTCATCTCCACTGTGATTGGTGGTTATCAGCATTTTACAATGGTATAAAACAGATATTAGTACTTCAATAGATCGGTAAATTAACATTATATCATATAATGAAATACTTTTTTTACTGTAAATTTATGTTAAGTCTGTAAAACCTAAAATGTTGCTGCTGTATTTTTTACGGTAAATTTCTGGAAACCACAGCTGCCGTTTTTTTACCGTAAATTTAACAGATTTTCTTTTTTTTTTTACAGTGAATTATCTATCTTCTTCTTCATCTTCATCTTCATCTTCTTCACAGGCATGAATGAGGGTCTCTCTTCTCTCTCCCACAACACCGTCAGGAAGAAACCCTGTCGTTCTCTCATGATCCTGTAATGTGCGTGAAACAGAGTTGGAGAAGTGTGTGTGTGTGTGAGAGAGAGAGAGTGTGTGTGTGTGTGTGTGTGTGTGTGTGTGTGTGTGTGTGAGAGAGAGAGAGTGTTAGCGCGTGTGTGCGAGTGTGTGTGAGAGTGTGTGTGAGAGTGTTAGCGTGTGTGTGTGTGTGTGTGTGAGGTTTTCGTTAATGTCCCGGATCATCAGGAGGTCTGGATATGTCAGGCTGTCTCGCTGCTGTAAGTGTGTCTGGCAGGCGTGGGTGTGTATTAATATTATAGAGCCTCCGGAGAGCTGTCGTATCAGTTATGAAGCGCAGAATCACTGTTGACCGCAGGAAACAGGGCAGATTCTCTCCATACCGAGATAACAACATCCTCGACGTGACATTACCAATCACAAGTGCTGGATCGGGAAGATGTTTAATGTTTTAAAAGAGTCTCTTCTGCTCGTGTTTATTTGATAAAATAATAATAATAATAATAATAATAATATATAAATATAGAGCTGTTTTACTGAAGATGGCTTTAGGAGCGAGCAAAGATGAGCATAACTGATGTCATCGATATCTAAAGGGGTTTGTTTTTTTTCTTCTCACTAACATTTAAAACGGCAAAAATAAAAATAACCTGGTTCTGATTACCTCAAAAGTCCATCAGTTTTTTGTCCATCATGTGTTTTTTTAGGGCTGTGCATCCAAAATAAAAGTTTGTGTTTACATAATATATGTGTGTGTACTGTGTATAATTATTTTGTATATATAAATACACACATATGTATGTATATATTTAAGAAAATTTTTTTATTTTCTATATAAAATATTTATATTTCTGTATAATATAATTATATATAAATATATATGCAGTATATACATGCAAATATTTCTTAAATATATTCATGCATGTGTTTATTTATATATACAAAATAATTATACACAGTGCACACACAGATATTATGTAAACACTTTTATATTGATTATAGATTAACCGTTGCCCAGCACTAGTTTTTTTCACAGAATGCCATTTTTGACCAATCAGTATCAAGTATTCCCGACAGCAGTATCGCGAATACTTCATTCAGCTCTATAGCCTATATCACACATACTGTAGGTCTATGTTATATCTGCTGTCGTGCACTAGATAGGCGTCAGAAGAGCAAACCTCATATTTGTCAACAGCTCTGACTTTGGAAAGGTCATGAACTTGTCACAAGGAGAAAATCAATGACTTCTCAAAATATCTGAGAAACAGAGCTGTGCATAAACCTGAACCCTGTGAGAAACCTCTCGTGTGAGCTTAATGCTGAACGTCTGAGCGTTCGCTGACGGCGGTGTGAGTGTGTTCACTTCTGACGTGCTCATGCTCAGACACTTCATGCCAGAGTTCATCTGGTCTGCTCATGTTCCCCACTGGGACGGCACTGGTGTGACTGAAACACGAACTGAGGATTCACTCGCTCGGCACAAACTCTTTACTTTATACATCATTAAATCCAAACCTTTCCATGCGTTCGGAAGTTCGTGAGCCTGTTTGTGGAAAAACAATAAATAATGAATAATAAATAAATAAATGAAGACAGAGACTAGACAGCCTTCAAATTATTGAAGTGGGTAAGGTGGTTTTTATATGTGAAATATCATATTTTATTCAGATGACTTCTTCAGGAACGGTGGCACAGAACTCATGTTAGTTTAAGATGATGAGAGAGATTTCTCGGGGGTTCATAAGAAGGAAAATGTTCATCACAGATTATTATCAGCATCACAGATTATTATCAGCATCACAGATTATTATCAGCATCACAGATTGAGCGATGAATGAGAATCTGTACAAAAACACCTCATGCGTTTAGTCATATAGTAGATTATAGTAGAGCGCAATGTGAAATATTTCTGCTCCATTTTGCATCATAAATTTGTTTTATGTGTCAGAATCACCCATTTTTTTACATGCATATTTAAATGAAAAGATTTTCAGACGTTTGAACCTCACATTCTTCAAAGAAATGGATGTGCTTTTCATTATAAACCTGAAATCACTGCAGGAGGAAAGTTAAATACGCCGACACATTTATAGAGTTCAGAAGGTGTTTCTCTTACATGTAAATCTTACACTATTAATATCTCAGTGGGTTAATTCCTGGATTAGCTAAACGATTATTCTGTCGTGTTATCTTATTTCTTTCATAGCAAACCAGGCCTAAGCTTAATGAGTTATTAATGCCTACACAGAGGATTTAGTAAAATTAGGTTGCATCTCTTGAACAGCAGACGATAGTTTCATCCGACGCAGAACTTGTTAGTCGCCCGGAGGCTAGAAGCGTATTTTACAGTTTGCATTTTAGAAATGCAATGCAGATATTCATTTTCATGTAGTTGTTCATGTAAAGCTGAAGATTTAATTTCGGTCCCTCTTGCATTACCAAACATAACTGCAAAATTAATGAGTGTTTTGAAACTGGCTGGACTGAGTCTAAACTCAAAGCACTTCGCTGGATCCTCTCAGAAATAATAAAACACCCCTCACTTTACTTTCGGTTAACATTAGCTAATGCATGAACTAACAATGTTTTCACCGCATTTATTAATCTTTCTAATGTAAATTAAAGGTGACATATTATGCCCCTTTTCACCAGATGTAATATAAATCTATGGTGTCCCAGAATGTGTGTGTGAAATCTCAGCTCAAAATACCAGATCATTTATTATATCTTGTCTAATCATGTTTTCTGGGTTGGTAGAAGCACCGTAGACCCATTATAGCACTTAAACACGGAGAAACTCAGATTTTCATGATGTCAGCTTTAATACATATGTTCATTTTAGTTCATAGTGCATTAACTAATGTTAACAGATCTAAAAATGTCTTGTCACGAGGGTCAAGATTTATACAACCTTCCTTAAAGTGTGCATCATTCAAGAACATTGTCTTGATAGTCCTAAAACACTGTTATTCAAAACTGCATATTCTCAACTAGTGCTATAGTTATATGTTTATTTGTATATCAAAACACATCGAAGTCTGACATTTGTTGGTTACATTGGAGCTTTGAGTCGCTTCCCAGCAAGCAATTCTGTGTTTAAAAGACGTCCGATAGCGTCCAGACTCAGCCTAGGCTAAAACAGGGCAACATTTGGGCTTTTATAGACGTCTAAACCATCCCAAGAATACACTAGTCATCAGTTAGATAACAAAGAAATGAGTGAAGAAATGAAACCAAACACCTTGTAATCACTGTTTACTTTGCTTACATGGTGGAATATCAAACATCTCGCAAGATATTCTGGCAAAAATGACATGAAACCAAATTCAAGGTTATTTTGTCTAGAAGTGTGTTTCTCACAGCCGGACTATATTGGGTCTGCAGTTAACAGAGACGGTGAGATGACGGATACACTGCAAAACATGTTTTTCTTACTCAGTATTTTTGTCTTGTTTCCAGTCCAAATATCTAAAAAATCTTAAATCAAGATGGATTTACTAGAGAAGTAAAATGCCATAAGATATTATGTCTTGTTTTCTGGGGGGAAAAATCTAAATGAAGTGAGTTTTTGCTTAAAACAAGCACAATTATCTGCCAATGGGGTCAGAACAATAATCCTAATTCAAATGGAAAACAAGATTATTGTTCTGACAGATCGTTTAGCTTGTTTTAAGCAAAAACTCACTTCATTTAGATTTTTCCCCCCAGAAAGTAGACATAATGTCTAATGGCATTTTACTACTTTAGTAAATCCATCTTGATTTAAGATTTTTTAGATATTTGGACTGGATCAAGACAGAAAACTTTTTTGTTTGCAGTGTGTTGCTTGCTGGGTTCCTCCTGTTGAAGTTGTCTGGTCAGAGCTCATCTGGAGACTCACACGAGGCCCATGACGCGAGCGGCCCACCACCGGCAGGGCATGATGACCCGGCACACCGGCCGGCACCCGTGGTAGTTATAGGGCCACGGCCAGTAGCCTCCGTGTGGCTCACACACACGCTCGCAGTGTGTGTAACTGCGGTGGCATTCGGTACAGCAGATCCCACGGTGGTCCAGCATGGGGTCGAACACCATGTGGCCTTCAGAACCCTCCTGATTCTGCTGGAGAGGAGAGGACATCGATGGTGAGCGAGTCCAATTCTGATTCACTCGCAGCATAAAAGAATTTAAAAACATAAAGTATAATTTATTTCTGTGATCAAAGCTGAATTTGTGTGATCAAAAATACAGTAAAAATTTGTAAATATTTTTTCCAGTGTAAATCATCTGTTCTCTATGTGAATATATAGTAAAGTGTAATTTATTCCTGTGATCAAAGCTGAATTTTCAGCATCATTACTCCAGTCTTCAGTGTCACATGATCCTCCAGAAATCACTCTAATATGATGATCTGATGCTCAAGAAACATTTATGATTATTATCAGTGTTGAAATGATTAATAATGAAGGCACTGCTCACGTGATAAGGGTTCTCCGGGTTATACTCGGGCCGTTCGTCCTCTCTGACTGAACTTGTGGAGTTTCGACGTCTCGTTTGTTGCCGGTTTGATCCTCCTGTATTCTGTCGTCTCACTCGCGTCACACTTCTCCTCTTCCTCAGTGCTAAAGAGAGAGACATGTCTAAGCTTGAGATGGTAATGATGTCATGCCCTAATGCCACGGTGCTTCTGATTTGCCTTAAATGTATTTGTATCTGAAAACATGTTTATGTGCTTTGAGTGGCTCATGGCTCATGAACTATTAATCGTACAATATGAAGATTAATGCTTTAATCAGATAATTACCTTGACATTTGTCATTGCTCTTCATGTGTTGCAGGTTTATTTAGTAGAAATATGAAGTACCTCTGGAGTTTGCAGGATGATGCCAGAAAATGGGAAGATCTCCACAGAATCTCAGTATTTCAGGGCTCAGAAAACTGCTGTCCTTCAGCGGCTCATCAGACGCAATCCAAACCAGAGACGCCACGTCAGATTTCACTGCAACATTGTCTTCCTCCTATTGGAAATTATAATATAACTGATGATTGAACACTGAATACTAGAACTTCTGCCTCTTCCTGGCTTAAAGATATATATGTATACATTATATAAATTTGTGTTTGCAATCAGATTCCATCCTGCTTGAGCCGGAAAGGTAGTGGGCGTGTCTGAAAGGTAGGGGGTGTGTTGAAAGTTAGTGGGCGTGCGTGCTGAAAGGTAGTGGGTGTGTCAAAAGTTAGTGGGTGTGCCTGAAAAGTAGGGGGTGGGCTGAAAGGTAGTGGGCGTGTCAAAAGTTGGTGTTTGGTGTTTTATGCCCCCAACGGCGCCTTCCAGGCAGCGAGGGGATGGGTAGGTTTAAGGTTGAGGGTAGGGTTAGCTGCCTCTAAGGAGCCATTGGGGGCTTAAAACACCATCGAGCTCAAAAGTTAGTGGGTGTGCCTGAAAAGTAGGGGGCGGGCTGAAAGGTAGTGGGTGTGTCAAAAGGTAGTGGGCGTGTCTGAAAGGTATAGGGCGTGTTGAATGTTAGTGGGCATGTCTGAAATGTAGGGGCGTGTCAAGAGTTAGTGGGCGTGTCTGAAGGTGGGGGCGTGTTGAATGTTAGTGGGCGTGTCTGAAAGGTAGGGGCGTGTCAAGAGTTAGTTGGGCGTGTTTGAAAGTTAGGGGGCGTGTTGAACGTTAGTGGGCGTGTTTGAAAGTTAGGGGGCGTGTTGAACTTTAGTGGGCATGTCTGAAAGGTAGGGATGTGTCAAGAGCTAGTGGGCGTGTCTGAAAGGGAGGGGGCCTGTTGAACGTTAGTGGGCATGTCTGAAAGGTAGGGGCGTGTCAAGAGTTAGTGGGCATGTCTGAAAGGTAGGGGCGTGTCAAGAGTTAGTGGGCGTGTCTGAAAGGTAGGGGGCCTGTTGAACGTTAGTGGGCATGTCTGAAAGGTAGGGGCATGTCAAGAGTTAGTGGGCGTGTCTGAAAGGTAGGGGCGTGTCAAGAGTTAGTGGGCATGTCTGAAAGGTAGGGGCGTGTCAAGAGTTAGTGGGCATGTCTGAAAGGTAGGGGCGTGTCAAGAGTTAGTGGGCGTGTCTGAAAGTTAGGGGCGTGTCAAGAGTTAGTGGGCGTGTCTGAAAGGTAGGGGCCTGTTGAACGTTAGTGGGCGTGTCTGAAAGGTAGGGGCGTGTCAAGAGTTAGTGGGCGTGTCTGAAAGGTAGGGGCGTGTCAAGAGTTAGTGGGCGTGTCTGAAAGGTAGTGGGCATGTCAAGAGTTAGTGGGCGTGTCTGAAAGGTAGTGGGCATGTCAAGAGTTAGTGGGCGTGTCTGAAAGTTAGGGGCATGTCAAGAGTTAGTGGGCGTGTCTGAAAGGTAGGGGGCCTGTTGAACGTTAGTGGGCGTGTCTGAAAGGTAGGGGCGTGTCAAGAGTTAGTAGGCGTGTCTGAAAGGTAGGGGCGTGTCAAGAGTTAGTCGGCGTGTCTGAAAGGTAGGGGGCCTGTTGAACGTTAGTGGGCGTGTCTGAAAGGTAGGGGCGTGTCAAGAGTTAGGGGGCGTGTCTGAAAGGTAGGGGGTGTGCTAAAAGGTCTTTGCAATTGGTTGTGAAAGCTGCCTGTCAGGGTGTGGGCGGGGTTAGGGCATTGTTTACGCCCATTACTCTGACCTGCAGCAAACCCTGTCTCAGAATAAACAGAACTATATTGTTGTGTTGGTGTGGACGCTAATAGTTATCGTTATAGTTATCGTCCCTTGTGTGATCCTGACATAAAAGCATTGGCTCAACCAATAAGGACTACCTGTTTGACAGACTGCAAATCACACACTTCAGCTGTTTATTTCTAGGTAGAATTACAGATAATTACCTTTCATTTAGCTCGATAAAGGTTTTATCCTTATTTAACCAGGTATCTTATTTATTCATGTAGCTTTTGATTTATGAAACATGATGAACATGTAGATTAATTTATGCAGGACTATTTTTAGACATCAATTTCATTCATATTTCATCAAAGTGAAATACACTTGATACTGTCAAAATAGCCAGTAAATATGCAGAGCAACGGATGGCTTTTACAGTTAATGAATGATCCTGATAGAATGATAAATTGGGCACATAATGGTGATAATGGCAGTTCTCACCTCAGAAAGTTCAGATCTGACTTGTGATTTGATGTAACACTTCTCTTTTCCAGGAAACTTGACCGCAGTAATGCCCTGTGAATGAGGCCGGAATAATGCTGTCATTTGGTGAATAGCTCTGGAATACGATGAACAGGTTTATAATCCGCTACTCACAGCTTTAAAGTCTCGAACTTCCACAGTTTTGGCATCTCCAGCATCAGAGTAATCTTCGGTCATCTCTATATCGATGTTCCTGCTGTAGTGAGCGCTGATCGCCTGTCGACACCATCAGACTAAACTCACACATTCTCCACAGTAAAACACTGTTGGGTTACACATGTTGGGTCACTGTGTTGGGTTATTTCCCAAAAATCATTGGGTCTTTTCTAGTAATAACCCGGCTGCTGGGTTAAATACGTATGTTGTATGTACACTTGCGTATTTTGAATTCATGTACACAATTATGTATATTTACATAGACTCCCCAATACTTGTTTTATACAAATAAACAATCTGTATTTGAAAACAAAGTGTATTTTATTTATTAAAATAATGTCATGAATAAAAAAAAAAATAGTTAACTTAACTGTTGGGTTACTTTTAACCCAACTGGCTTTCAACCCAATGCATTGGGAAGCTGCTATACCCCCCCCCCCCCCCCCCCAATAGTTGGGTTACTCGTTGGGTTATTTTTAACCCAACATTATTAACTGAGTAGTTGACAAAGGGAAAAGGAAACGCTTCCAAATTGTGTGTATTATTGGCTAAATATATCAAATTAAACAGCTAAATATATAATATTAGCTATAATAATGCATTTATTGTGTGACATGCTTTCTTTTGTCCATTAAACAGTTTTAGAGAACCACTGCTTTCATCCATATGAAACGTAATATTCCTGTATTATTTGTTTTGCTGGTCGTCTGACTGGCCGTGTGTGTTTCTCGGCCGCTGGTGTGTTTGCACTGTTCACACTGCGTGATTATAACCCAGCAC
The DNA here is from genome assembly GCF_963993115.1 of Abramis brama. Classification (NCBI taxonomy): domain Eukaryota; kingdom Metazoa; phylum Chordata; class Actinopteri; order Cypriniformes; family Leuciscidae; genus Abramis; species Abramis brama. Next base: position 45,267,911 of record NC_139970.1, read on the forward strand.
ACACACACCTCTCTGTTTGCCAGATTCCAGAGGTGCCTGAAATCAATGCACTCTATTGATCATTCCTGACACTTTCCTGAGACAAACTGCATTTAAATATTTCCACTTCAGGCTCAAACTCATTGCATGTGTGCTTCAAACATCGACACGTCTGCACTTTTGCATCAGGATGCCGTTCTAGAGAACACTGGGCAAAATGCTGGAGCGTGGAATATTAAAATACAGCAGTGTTACAGAATTCCCCACACGACTGCATGCAAATTAAACCCAAAACACAGAACAATTTGCTGCACATCATGAAGAACAAATAGTCCGCGGTAAAAATGTTTTTATGGTCACACAGCAGAACAATGGTTTACTTCATCGGGTTCTGCTTTGATTTGCCTTCAAACTTCAATTTTTTTATAGTGCAGAATTTGATAGACACTCGCAAAAGTGATATTTTTGTGCATTATATTGCACAACGGTTGCTCTTATTTTAAGCTAAAATACTCTAGACTGCTTATGATTTTCTACCTACTTCTTTTTCCGTGACTTTCCACAGGTAAAAAGCTCCAACGCCTCCGAACAGCAGAAGAGCGGCTCCTGCGATGAAGACGAAGACCAGCGTCCTCCTGAGACGCGTGAACCCTCCAGGCTTCAGGACCACGTCACTGTAAGCCTGATATACACACATATACACAAACATGAAGTATAATAGAGTTATAATGTGAAGAAATGCCATGCTTAGAGATAAAGGGAGCGTCGTTTACCTCAACGGGAGCTTTTCCTGGTGTTTCCTCCATGGTGTTCTGGCGTCTACTGAAAGCAAAGCTTTGTGACTTTCTGCAGCTTCTCTCGAGTTTCTGTCATCTAGGTGAGAGAGAAGAAAAATTCAGGGAAAATAAACAAGATCCCGGAGAAACTCAAGACTGGAATTCCTCTCCAGGGACGTCCTGTGGCTTGAGAAAACATTGGACTGAGACGCACGGTTTAGGCCATTCATGCGTGTTTGAAATGAACTCATGTAAATTGACGGGCAAAAGGAGGCCAGAATTCACTCTATTAGTTTTACTGTAAATCCATGAGACGCTTTCAACAAAGTTAAGGAATGTGCTCCAGTTTTACCAGTTAGATCTGATCTCATTTATGTGCAGATCACATCCGCTCATTCCCATGACTATTGTGCATGTTAGAAATATAGGAAACTGATTAATTAAAAATGTATACTTGAAATATAGCAGTGTTACAGAATTCCCCTTATGACTGCATGCAAATTAAACCCAAACACAGAACAGTTTGCTGCACATCAAGAAGAACAATTAGTCCACGGTAAAAATGTGTTCATGGTTACACACAGATTCTTTATTTCCATCCGTTTGACTTGAATTCACTGTAAAATCATGGGAGGCTTTTGAAAGGACATTTTTTATTTCAACTCAGCAAAGGCAAATAATATTCCTCAGTATTACTAGGGTAAGATCGGAGCTCATTTACAGGTGAAACTCGAAAATTTAGAAAAAAAGTGCAAAAGTTCATGTATTTCAGTAATTCGAATTAAAAGGTGAAACTAATATATTTAGTATATATAACTATATACATATGCATGATTATACTTTTCAGAGGGCCGACATTTCTGTATTTAAAATTCCTTTTTTTTTTTTACTGATTTCATGTAATATTCAAATTTTCTGAGATTTTGAATTTGGGGTTTTCATAAGCTGTAAGTCATAATCATAAAAATTATAACTTTTGCACGATATTTTTTTTTATTTTTATTTTTTAGAGTTTCACCTGTATGTGCACTCGCCTTCAAAAATCACTCTCATGACTATTTCGCATGTTAGAATAATGATGTGTGAGATTCAGTTGTTTCATGTGGATGAAGTGTATGTCGATGTCGATGTTGATTGTTGTACACAGATACTGAAGTCTGAAAAGTTCAGTCTGATAATAAAGTATTATATCATATCATATCATCATATCAATAAACAGAAATGGCGTATATGGGAATGATGAAAACATGACACAAATGAAAACTCTTATATTTGATCTTCGTCTGGATTTCAGCTCATTCTGGACATTCATCAGGAGAAACATGAACTTCACTTCATCTGGCACAGTTCAACTTTTTTAATATAATGCCATTTGAAAATGTATGACAAAACTGAATTGTGTGCATTCTATGCAAAAATGATATTCTTCCTCAGCATTTTTGTCAGAAAAACTGCGATTATTTTTCAGACTCCATTGGCTGATATTTGTTCTTGTTTTAAGCACAAACTCACTTCATTTTGATGCAGTTTTTTAGAAAACAAACTCAATATCTTCAGTCATTGTTCTTCTCCAGTAAATGTATCTTGATTTAAGAATGTTTAGATATTTGTGCTGGAAAACAGTGAGGAAGAACATAATTGAAGCAATTATGCAAATTAAATAGTTCAGATCAAAAGGTTTATAAGATCATAAATATTTTCACTGGTTTCATCAAGGATACAAAACACTGTAGATTTGATCATAACTTATTTTATTCATCATGTTTTTTAATTTCTTAGAAAGAAACAAGTGGTGTAAGTAAATGTTATAAAAGTGCTAACATTTGCAGCTTTAAAAAAATGACATTTCATGTGTTACAGTGCGACCAAAGTGACGAACACAATCACATTATAATCATCCAAAACATGCCATGAGAAAAAACAGGTAATATTGTTAAAAATATATATATACTTTTATGTACAAAACATCAATGCAGTCAAAGATAAAGTATGTACAGCAATTTGGACTTTGAGTTTATTTCTCAGAATTTTGACTTTTTGTCCCAGAATTCTGAGTTTATATCTCAGAATTTTAACTTTTTGTCCAAATTCTAAGTTTATATCTAGGAAATTGGACTTTTCGTCACCGAATTCTGAGTTTATATCTCGGAATTTTGACTTTTCGTCACCGAATTCTGAGTTTATATCTCGGAATTTTGACTTTTTGTCCCGGAATTGAGTTTATATCTCGGAATTTTGACTTTTTGTCCCGGAATTGAGTTTATATGTCAGAATTTTTACTTTTTGTCCCGGAATTCTGAGTTTATATCTCAGAATTTTTACTTTTTGTCCCAGAATTCTGAGTTTATATCTCGGAATTTTATTTTTTTGTCCCAGAATTCTGAGTTTATATCTCAGAATTTTTACTTTTTGTCCCAGAATTCTGAGTTTATATCTCGGAATTTTATTTTTTTGTCCCGGAATTCTGAGTTTATATCTCAGAATTTTTACTTTTTGTCCCAGAATTCTGAGTTTATATCTCAGAATTTAAATTTTTTGTCCTGGAATTCTGAGTTTATATCTCAGAATTTTTACTTTTTGTCCCGGAATTCTGAGTTTATATCTCGGAATTTTATTTTTTTGTCCCGGAATTCTGAGTTTATATCTCGGAATTTTTACTTTTTGTCCCGGAATTCTGAGTTTATATCTCACAATCTGGACTTTATGTCCTGGAATTCTGAGTTTATATCTCAGGACTTTTACTTTTTGTCCCGGAATTCTGAGTTTATATCTCACAATCTGGACTTTTTGTCCTGGAATTCTGAGTTTATATCTCAGGATTTTTACTTTTTGTCCCAGAATTCTGAGTTTATATCTCAGGATTTTTACTTTTTGTCCCAGAATTCTGAGTTTATATCTCAGGATTTTAACTTTTTGTCCCAGAATTCTGAGTTTATATCTCACAATCTGGACTTGTTTATAACTCAGAATTTTGACTTTTTGTCATGAGGATGAGGTTCTGTCTCAGACTGAATCTGTGAATCTGGCGGGACTTTGTGTGTTGATGGGTTTGGTGGAGTGTGTGTGTGTGTCCTCAGTGTCTTGTCTCATCTGAGACTGTGAATCTGTGTGTGTGATGGGTTTGGTGGAGTGTGTGTGTGTGAACAGGTGTGTGTCCTCAGTGTCTCGTCTCTGTCTCTGAGACTGTGGAGAGCAGATGTGTATGTAATCGCACTGACTCTGCTGGTCTTCTGTGAGGCTGTGTAAGACCACGCTCCTGGGCGTGTGTGTGTCCGAGCTCCTGGGCGTGTGTGTGTCCGAGCTCCTGGGTGTGTGTGTGTCCGAGCTCCTGGGCGTGTGTGTGTCCGAGCTCCGGGTCCTCGTGAAGGTCGAGAGGTGTCTAATGTTCCCGCTGGTTCTGCTGACCGACGGGCTCCAGCACCGGTCCGAGTGGCCCAGGATCCTGCATTCACTGGTACAGGCCCACAGACCTGGGGAAACACCGTTCGGCACTGATTACTACACATTTAGTCAAACTTTACAGGGATGAACAGGAGAGTAACAGAATACAAACATCAGTTATGAGGCACATTCAGAAGCAGCTCTACAGAAGACAATAGAGTCAGTTTTAGTTCAGGTTGAACCGCCATCTGTATGGAATCTCGTTTGTGCCACCGAATAAAAAATAAAAAGCATTTACAACTTTTTTTTTCTCAGAATTGAGTTTAAAAATTGTATAATATTATTATATTACAGTGCCCTCCACAATTATTGAACCCCCTGGTAAATATGATCAAAATTGGCTGTAAAAAATAAATCTGCATCGATTATCCTTGTGATCTTTCATTCAAAAAATGTGCAAAATTCTAACCTTTCATTGAAGTAAAAGAATTGAAAGTGGGGGGAAATCACATTATGAAATAAATGTTTTTCTCCAAAACACGTTGGCCACAATTATTGAAACCCTTTTATTAAATACTTTTTGCAATCTCCTTTTGCCAAGATAACAGCTCTGAGTCTTCTTCTATAATGCCTGATGAGTTTGGAGAATAACTGACAAGAGATCAGAGACCATTCCTCCATACAGAATCTCTCCAGATCCTTCAGATTCCCAGATCCATGTTGGTGCTTCTCCTCTTCAGTTCACTCCACTCATCAGGTCAGGGGACTGAGACGGTCATGGCAGAAGCTTCATTTTGTGCTCCACAACAAATTTTTGTTTTGATTTTGATGTTTGTTTTGGATCGTTGTCCTGATGGAAGATCCAACCACGGCATATTATAAGATTTCTAGCAGAAGGCATCAGGTTTTGATTTTTTATCTGTTGATATTTGATAGAATCCACAATGCCATGTATCTGAACAAGAAGTCCAGGACCTCCAGCAGAAAAATATGCCCACAACATTAAAGATCCAATGGTATATTAAATTGTACACATGGGGTACTTTTTATCCTTGTGTTCACCAAACCCATCTAGTGTGTTTGCTGCCAAAAAGCTCTGTTTTAGTCTCATCTGACCACAGAACCCTGTGTTGTTTGAAGATCCAGTCGTGTCTGACAATTAAATTTGCTGGAATTTGTTTTTGGATGAGCGAGGAGGTTTTTTTTTAAACCCTCCCAAACAACATGTGGGGATGTAGGGGTTGTTTGATCATTTTTTTTTTAGGCTTTCTGACCCTAAGACTCAACTAATCTCTGCAATTCTCCATCTGTGATCCTTGGAGAGTCTTTGGCCACTCAAACTTTCATACTCGCCGTGCATTAAGACAGTATAGACACACGTCCTTTTCCTGGCAGATTCATAACATCTTTAGTTGGTTATAACTTCTTAATTATTGCCCTGATGGTCAAAATGGGGATTTTCAATTCTTTAGCTATTGTCTTACAGCCACTTTCTAGTTTGTGATGCTCAACAATCTTTTGCTACGCATCAGAACTGTATTCTGTGGTTTTACTCATTGTGATGGATGATTAAGGGGATTTGGCCTTTGTGTTTCCTCATATTTAAACTTCTGTGAAACACGAAGTCATAGCTGGACAGTTTCATGTTCCTAGTCACCCTGGTGTACTAAAAAAGGTAAATATTAATGGGAATATACTTCAGAGATATTTTACTCGTAAAAAATTCTAGGGGTTTCAATAATTGTGGCCAACATGTTTTGGAGAAAAACATTTATTTCATAATGTGATTTCCCCCCACTTTCAATTCTTTTACTTCAATGAAAGGTTAGAATTTTGCACATTTTTTTAATGAAAGATCACAAGGATAATCGATGCAGATTTATTTTTTACAGCCAATTTTGATCATATTTACCAGGGGGTTCAATAATTGTGGAGGGCACTGTATATAAGATATATAATTGTGAGATGTTAACAATATGTACTTTTTAATTACCCATTTTATTTATTTATTCAGTGGAGGAAATGAGCTTCCACAAAAATGTAATTGATTCAATTCTCACAATTTGGACTTTTTGTCTCAGAATTCTGAGTTTATATCTCAGAATTTTTACTTTTTGTCCTGGAATTCTGAGTTTATATCTCACAATTTTAATTTTTTGTCCTGGAATTCTGAGTTTATATCTCGGAATTTTTACTTTATGAAGACTTTAAGAAACTGTAATGAAATTTGTACAGTACATTTATTTACTGTACTGTAATTGATAGTTTTCTGTATTGTGTTGCATAATGTGAGTTCATCTTTGGAATTTGAACTATTCTTCTGTAGTGCTTTTCATCTACTATAAGATCATTTTACGGTAGTGTAATGAAAATTAATTTTTCCTACAGCTCATTGTTATAAGAGGTTTTTGTTACAGTGTTATGAACTGATCCCACTAGTGTTCACTGGGCAGTGAAATATGTGTATTTGTAAGGTTGTGTGTGACATCTGAGGCCAAAATGTTATTTTGACAGAAGAGAAAAAACTTTTTTTTGTACTAAAATATTTTATTTTGTCTTTGGGCCAGGAGAAGATGCCGTCAGGTGGTAAACTCAGAATTCCGATAAAAATTTAAAAACTGCAAGATCAAAACAGAATTCAGACAAAAAAAATCTAAATTGCGAAACTTAAACTTAGAATTCTGTGAAAAATGTAAAATTTGTGAGATGCCAATTCAGACTCTGTAAAAGTGTCTGCGAACTGCAAACTGAGTTGCGAGATGTAAATGTGTATTCTGAGAAAAAAAGGTCAGAATTATGAGATAAAAATGTGCAATTACCGTATTTATTTATTGTTATTGAGGGGCATAAATAGGCTTCCATACACCTGTGCCATCAGAGTCTCCGTCCGCTCCGGTGTGTGTGACGCAGCATTAACACACACTCTTCAGCTCATCAGTTTCCCAGAGTTTAACAAGTTTGCACTAGAAACAAACTGACCTTGACATGAACCGATCTAATCAACGTCTCGATAATCTGAGCATCTCTGCACTGTAACTGCAAGCCGACTCAAGGTTTGCCTGACTAATCCACACGACACCTCGTCAACTCATCATGATCCTGTAAGTGCCTTCTATACACACAGTCACACCAAAGATTACTCACACACCAGGTAAAATGTTTGATATTGTTTCACTAGTGTGATCAGGACACTATAGTGCATTTCTGTAAGTGAGGAGAGCAAAATAAAGTAAACTGTGACATATTATACCCAAATATTCTTCATACAGCGACTACCAGTGACATTAATAAACATTTGGGACCAGAAATGATTCGGACACTTTGAGCTGATCATGTTTTGCTGAAGTGTGTTTTCTTTAATTGCTAATGCTCTTTTTACACACAGACTGAACACAATGAAGCATTGCTTGGTGATTGGTTGAGCTAAACTGGTATTATCTAATTGTGTAGTTAAATTTAACAGCTGACAGATATTCAACATAATTCATGTGTGAGACAGTCTAACAGAAGGACGGACAAAACCAGGCAAATATCAACTGAGTTCTGCTCATATTTTATCACCATTTTGATAAATAAACTGAATAAACTGAGATAATGTGAGAAATGTTGAAGGAGTGTGAATAAGTTTGGGTATGAGTGTATATACTGTATATTTGTATGTGTGTGTGTTTATTTTTTAAATAAGAGCAAGCGTGTGTGTGTGTTAGATGAGCTCTCACCTTTATACGAGGTGTAGTCCTTCTTGAGTCCTTCACTGATGTCAGAATCACTGTCATTGACGTCACTGTCTCCTTTCCCACTGTCTTTCCCGCTGATCTGAGGATCTCGGACCGCGATGGTCATCATGGAGTTTCCCTTCCACACTGTGACCGGGCGAGCGCTGTCTCTGCCGTAACCCGGGAGAGTGGAGTATCCCTGTGGAGAATCAGAACAACGGCTCATCCTCGTGAGGGAGAGGAATCATGACATGCCATGGACCTTTTTATTTGAAAGACAGTTTAAGACTTTTTGTCCTGGAGTTTATATATCTCACAATCTGGACTTTTTGTCCCGAAATTCTGACTTTCTATCTCACAATCTGGACTTTTTGTCCCGGAATTCTGAGTTTATATCTCACAATTTGGACTTTTTGTCCCGAAACTCTGACTTTCTATCTCACAATCTGGACTTTTTGTCCCGGAATTCTGAGTTTATATATCTCACAATCTGGACTTTTTGTCCCGGAATTCTGAGTTTAAATCTCACAATTTGGACTTTTTGTCCCAAAATTCTAACTTTCTATCTCACAATCTGGACTTTTTGTCCCGGAATTCTGAGTTTATATCTCACAATTTGGACTTTTTGTCCCGAAATTCTGACTTTCTATCTCACAATCTGGACTTTTTGTCCCGGAATTCTGAGTTTATATCTCACAATTTGGACTTTTTGTCCCGAAACTCTGACTTTCTATCTCACAATCTGGACTTTTTGTCCCGGAATTCTGAGTTTATATATCTCACAATCTGGACTTTTTGTCCCGGAATTCTGAGTTTAAATCTCACAATTTGGACTTTTTGTCCCAAAATTCTAACTTTCTATCTCACAATCTGGACTTTTTGTCCCGGAATTCTGAGTTTATATTTCACAATTTGGACTTTTTGTCCCGGAATTCTGAGTTTATATCTCACAATATGGACTTTTTGTCCCGGAATTCTGAGTTTATATCTCACAATTTGGACTTTTTGTCCCGAAATTCTGACTTTCTATCTCACAATCTGGACTTTTTGTCCCGGAATTCTGAGTTTATATCTCACAATTTGGACTTTTTGTCCCGAAACTCTGACTTTCTATCTCACAATCTGGACTTTTTGTCCCGAAATTCTGACTTTCTATCTCACAATCTGGACTTTTTGTCCCGGAATTCTGAGTTTATATCTCACAATTTGGACTTTTTGTCCCGAAACTCTGACTTTCTATCTCACAATCTGGACTTTTTGTCCCGGAATTCTGAGTTTATATATCTCACAATCTGGACTTTTTGTCCCGGAATTCTGAGTTTAAATCTCACAATTTGGACTTTTTGTCCCAAAATTCTAACTTTCTATCTCACAATCTGGACTTTTTGTCCC
>NC_139970.1:45284654-45324654 GCF_963993115.1 Abramis brama
AGAGCTCCAGAGGCTAACAGCTTTTTCAGATTGTTAATTATTATTAATTATGAGTATTCAGTTTTCATGTCCTCATTAATTGACAGACTGTAGGGAATATGTGCTTTATATAAGTTAGTTCATCACTGCAGGGCCGTCGAAACTGATCGACACACGCACTCATGTGCAGGAATATGATGATGTTATCAGCCGGCCTCATCTCTCTCAGATCATAACTGTGATGTGTTCATCTTTAATCCCGTCTGCAGGGTTTCAGTCTCGGCTCGGATCGGATCTGGAACGTTCCAGGCTGTAATGCACAGAAAGCTTTTCTCTGGAGTTCTGGAGATGTTGTGTTCTGGAGTGAATCCGAGGAGCTGAAGAGTGGAGTTGTGCCGAGATATGGAGTTTGGTTTCAGGGGATATATCTTTGTGCATTTCCAGGCTTGCTAATCACATCCGTCTGTGACACGCTTGGAGGAATGGCACAGAAGTGACACTTAAAGCTGGAACGCGCTTCATAAAGGCTTGAAACCGGATTCGGCACCGATGACGATTACTGATCTGAAGATTCCTTCCGGACTTTTCCTGAGATGCATTAACATTTGCGACTCGTGAGTTGTGTGTGCCAGTCCTGAATCTGACGAGTATGAGAAAGAGGAGATGTGAATGACCTTTGCTTTGCATATTTTAATGGCATCTCAAGCACTGAAACTCCTCTCGTCTCGTGATAACCCGTGTGGAGGAGTTCAGAATTACACTCTATTACACTATTCTGTGATCGTCACACTGCATCCAATGCTTCATTTCTGGTCATGTTCCTGTAGGTGCTCTCTCTCTGCTTGACCGTCACACACACACACACACACACACACAGGAGAAGCTGAACTGAAGATCAATCTGACCAGACAACCTGATATACACACACGTTAGGATCAATTGCAGTTTTAGTATTTGTGAAAGAGTCTCTTCTGCTCATCAGAGCTGTGTTTATATGATCGAAAATACAGTAAAAATTGTGGAATATTATAATAATGTAAATCATCTGTTTTCTATGTGAATATATAGTAAAGTGTAATTTATTCCTGTGATCAAAGCTGATTGTCAGCATCGTTCCTCCAGTCTTCAGCGTCTCGTGATCCTGAGAGGTGTGTGTGTGTGTGTGTGCCGGTTAGAGCGAGACTGATGGAGTGAATATCTCAGACTCAGGGGTTGTGATTCACAGCTGGAGTTTTAGATGTTCAGCTTCTTCTTTCTCTCCGGCTGAGAGATTCTTCAACCGTCTCTCCGAAAACATGCGATCCCATGTGTGTGTGTGTGAGAGTCTCGGGTGTGTGTGTGTGTGTGTGAGTGTGTGAGGGTGTGTGTGTGTGTGTGTGTGTCAGGTGTGTGTGAGTCTCAGGTGTTTGTCAAGCCTTCCTCTCGAACGCTGAGCTGGAAATCTCTGCTTATTAACAGAAAGATCAAAGCCCATCAATCCTCTGATGTGTGTGAAGAGAAGAACATCAGTGTGTGTGTGTGCGTGTGTGCGTGTGTGTGCGTGCGTGTGTGTGTGTGTGTGAAGAGAAGAACATGAGATGAAGGAGAGATGAAGGAGAAATGAAGGAGAGATGAAGGAGAAATGAAGGAGAGATGAAGGAGAGATGAAGGAGAGATGGATGAAGGAGAGATGGAGGAGAGATGAATGAAGGAGAGATGAAGGAGAGATGAAGGAGAGATGGAGGAGAGATGGATGAAGGAGAGATGAAGGAGAGATGAAGGAGAGATGAAGGAGAAATGAAGGAGAGATGGAGAGATGAAGGAGAGATGGATGAAGGAGAGATGAAGGAGAGATGAAGGAGAGATGGATGAAGGAGAGATGGAGAGATGAAGGAGAGATGGATGAAGGAGAGATGAAGGAGAGATGGAGGAGAGATGGATGAAGGAGAGATGAAGGAGAGATGAAGGAGAGATGAAGGAGAAATGAAGGAGAGATGGAGAGATGAAGGAGAGATGGATGAAGGAGAGATGAAGGAGAGATGAAGGAGAGATGGATGAAGGAGAGATGGAGAGATGAAGGAGAGATGGATGAAGGAGAGATGAAGGAGAGATGGAGGAGAGATGGATGAAGGAGAGATGAAGGAGAGATGAAGGAGAGATGAAGGAGAAATGAAGGAGAGATGGAGAGATGAAGGAGAGATGGATGAAGGAGAGATGAAGGAGAGATGAAGGAGAGATGGATGAAGGAGAGATGGAGGAGAGATGAAGGAGGGATGAAGGAGAGATGAAGGAGGGATGAAGGAGAGATGGATGAAGGAGAGATGAAGGAGAGATGAAGGAGAGATGAAGGAGAGATGGATGAAGGAGAGATGGAGGAGAGATGGATGAAGGAGAGATGAAGGAGAGATGGATGAAGGAGAGATGGAGGAGAGATGGATGAAGGAGAGATGAAGGAGAGATGAAGGAGAGATGAAGGAGAGATGGATGAAGGAGAGATGGATGAAGGAGAGATGAAGGAGAGATGAAGGAGAGATGGATGAAGGAGAGATGGAGGAGAGATGGATGAAGGAGAGATGAAGGAGAGATGGATGAAGGAGAGATGAAGGAGAGATGGATGAAGGAGAGATGAAGGAGAGATGGATGAAGGAGAGATGAAGGAGAGATGGATGAAGGAGAGATGGATGAAGGAGAGATGAAGGAGAGATGAAGGAGAGATGGATGAAGGAGAGATGGATGAAGGAGAGATGAAGGAGAGATGGATGAAGGAGAGATGGAGGAGAGATGGATGAAGGAGAGATGAAGGAGAGATGGATGAAGGAGAGATGAAGGAGAGATGGATGAAGGAGAGATGAAGGAGAGATGGATGAAGGAGAGATGAAGGAGAGATGGATGAAGGAGAGATGGATGAAGGAGAGATGGATGAAGGAGAGATGGATGAAGGAGAGATGAAGGAGAGATGGATGAAGGAGAGAGGGAGGAGAGATGGATGAAGGAGAGATGAAGGAGAGATGGATGAAGGAGAGATGGAGGAGAGATGGATGAAGGAGGGATGAAGGAGAGATGAAGGAGAGATGAAGGAGAGATGGATGAAGGAGAGATGGAGGAGAGATGGATGAAGGAGAGATGAAGGAGAGATGAAGGAGAGATGAAGGAGAGATGAAGGAGAGATGGATGAAGGAGAGATGGAGGAGAGATGAAGGAGAAATGGATGAAGGAGGGATGAGGGAGAGATGAAGGAGAGATGAAGGAGGGATGAAGGAGAGATGAAGGAGAGATGAAGGAGGGATGAAGGAGAGATGGATGAAGGAGAGATGAAGGAGAGATGAAGGAGAGATGGATGAAGGAGGGATGAAGGAGAGATGAAGGAGAGATGAAGGAGGGATGAAGGAGAGATGGATGAAGGAGAGATGAAGGAGAAATGAAGGAGAGATGGATGAAGGAGAGATGAAGGAGAAATGAAGGAGAGATGAAAGAGAGATGAAGGAGATATGGATGAAGGAGGGATGAAGGAGAGATGAAGGAGAGATGGATGAAGGAGAGATGAAGGAGAAATGAAGGAGAGATGAAGGAGAGATGAAGGAGGGATGAAGGAGAGATGAAGGAGAAATGGATGAAGGAGAGATGGATGAAGGAGAGATGAAGGAGAGATGAAGGAGAAATGAAGGAGAGATGAAGGAGAGATGAAGGAGAGATGGATGAAGGAGAGATGAAGGAGAGATGGATGAAGGAGAGATGGAGGAGAGATGAAGGAGAGATGAAGGAGAGATGGATGAAGGAGAAATGAAGGAGAGATGAAGGAGAGATGAAGGAGAGATGGATGAAGGAGAGATGAAGGAGAGATGAAGGAGAGATGGATGGAGGAGAGATGAAGGAGAGATGAAGGAGGGATGAAGGAGAGATGAAGGAGAAATGGATGAAGGAGAGATGGATGAAGGAGAGATGAAGGAGAGATGAAGGAGAGATGGATGAAGGAGGGATGAAGGAGAGATGAAGGAGAGATGAAGGAGAGATGGATGAAGGAGGGATGAAGGAGAGATGAAGGAGAGATGAAGGAGGGATGGATGAAGGAGAGATGAAGGAGAGATGAAGGAGAAATGAAGGAGAGATGGATGAAGGAGAGATGGATGAAGGAGAGATGAAGGAGAGATGAAGGAGAGATGGATGAAGGAGGGATGAAGGAGAAATGAAGGAGAGATGAAGGAGAGATGAAGGAGAGATGAAGGAGAAATGAAGGAGAGATGAAGGAGAGATGAAGGAGAGATGAAGGAGAAATGAAGGAGAGATGAAGGAGAGATGGATGAAGGAGGGATGAAGGAGAGATGAAGGAGATGAAGGAGAGATGAAGGAGGGATGGATGAAGGAGAGATGGATGAAGGAGAGATGAAGGAGAGATGGATGAAGGAGGGATGAAGGAGAGATGAAGGAGAGATGAATGAAGGAGAGATGAAGGAGAGATGGATGAAGGAGGGATGAAGGAGAGATGAAGGAGAGATGAAGGAGGGATGAAGGAGAGATGAAGGAGAGATGGATGAAGGAGAGATGAAGGAGAGATGAAGGAAAAATGAAGGAGAGATGAAGGAGAGATGAAGGAGAGATGAAGGAAAATGAAGGAGAGATGAAGGAGAGATGAAGGAGAGATGGATGAAGGAGAGATGGAGGAGAGATGGATGAAGGAGAGATGAAGGAGAGATGAAGGAGAGATGAAGGAGAGATGGATGAAGGAGAGATGGATGAAGGAGAGATGAAGGAGAGATGAAGGAGAGATGGATGAAGGAGAGATGGAGGAGAGATGGATGAAGGAGAGATGAAGGAGAGATGGATGAAGGAGAGATGAAGGAGAGATGGATGAAGGAGAGATGAAGGAGAGATGGATGAAGGAGAGATGAAGGAGAGATGGATGAAGGAGAGATGGATGAAGGAGAGATGAAGGAGAGATGAAGGAGAGATGGATGAAGGAGAGATGGATGAAGGAGAGATGAAGGAGAGATGGATGAAGGAGAGATGGAGGAGAGATGGATGAAGGAGAGATGAAGGAGAGATGGATGAAGGAGAGATGAAGGAGAGATGGATGAAGGAGAGATGAAGGAGAGATGGATGAAGGAGAGATGAAGGAGAGATGGATGAAGGAGAGATGGATGAAGGAGAGATGGATGAAGGAGAGATGGATGAAGGAGAGATGAAGGAGAGATGGATGAAGGAGAGAGGGAGGAGAGATGGATGAAGGAGAGATGAAGGAGAGATGGATGAAGGAGAGATGGAGGAGAGATGGATGAAGGAGGGATGAAGGAGAGATGAAGGAGAGATGAAGGAGAGATGGATGAAGGAGAGATGGAGGAGAGATGGATGAAGGAGAGATGAAGGAGAGATGAAGGAGAGATGAAGGAGAGATGAAGGAGAGATGGATGAAGGAGAGATGGAGGAGAGATGAAGGAGAAATGGATGAAGGAGGGATGAGGGAGAGATGAAGGAGAGATGAAGGAGGGATGAAGGAGAGATGAAGGAGAGATGAAGGAGGGATGAAGGAGAGATGGATGAAGGAGAGATGAAGGAGAGATGAAGGAGAGATGGATGAAGGAGGGATGAAGGAGAGATGAAGGAGAGATGAAGGAGGGATGAAGGAGAGATGGATGAAGGAGAGATGAAGGAGAAATGAAGGAGAGATGGATGAAGGAGAGATGAAGGAGAAATGAAGGAGAGATGAAAGAGAGATGAAGGAGATATGGATGAAGGAGGGATGAAGGAGAGATGAAGGAGAGATGGATGAAGGAGAGATGAAGGAGAAATGAAGGAGAGATGAAGGAGAGATGAAGGAGGGATGAAGGAGAGATGAAGGAGAAATGGATGAAGGAGAGATGGATGAAGGAGAGATGAAGGAGAGATGAAGGAGAAATGAAGGAGAGATGAAGGAGAGATGAAGGAGAGATGGATGAAGGAGAGATGAAGGAGAGATGGATGAAGGAGAGATGGAGGAGAGATGAAGGAGAGATGAAGGAGAGATGGATGAAGGAGAAATGAAGGAGAGATGAAGGAGAGATGAAGGAGAGATGGATGAAGGAGAGATGAAGGAGAGATGAAGGAGAGATGGATGGAGGAGAGATGAAGGAGAGATGAAGGAGGGATGAAGGAGAGATGAAGGAGAAATGGATGAAGGAGAGATGGATGAAGGAGAGATGAAGGAGAGATGAAGGAGAGATGGATGAAGGAGGGATGAAGGAGAGATGAAGGAGAGATGAAGGAGAGATGGATGAAGGAGGGATGAAGGAGAGATGAAGGAGAGATGAAGGAGGGATGGATGAAGGAGAGATGAAGGAGAGATGAAGGAGAAATGAAGGAGAGATGGATGAAGGAGAGATGGATGAAGGAGAGATGAAGGAGAGATGAAGGAGAGATGGATGAAGGAGGGATGAAGGAGAAATGAAGGAGAGATGAAGGAGAGATGAAGGAGAGATGAAGGAGAAATGAAGGAGAGATGAAGGAGAGATGAAGGAGAGATGAAGGAGAAATGAAGGAGAGATGAAGGAGAGATGGATGAAGGAGGGATGAAGGAGAGATGAAGGAGATGAAGGAGAGATGAAGGAGGGATGGATGAAGGAGAGATGGATGAAGGAGAGATGAAGGAGAGATGGATGAAGGAGGGATGAAGGAGAGATGAAGGAGAGATGAATGAAGGAGAGATGAAGGAGAGATGGATGAAGGAGGGATGAAGGAGAGATGAAGGAGAGATGAAGGAGGGATGAAGGAGAGATGAAGGAGAGATGGATGAAGGAGAGATGAAGGAGAGATGAAGGAAAAATGAAGGAGAGATGAAGGAGAGATGAAGGAGAGATGAAGGAAAAATGAAGGAGAGATGAAGGAGAGATGAAGGAGAGATGAAGGAGAAATGGATGAAGGAGAGATGAAGGAGAGATGAAGGAGAGATGGATGAAGGAGAGATGAAGGAGAGATGAAGGAGAGATGAAGGAGAAATGAAGGAGAGATGAAGGAGAGATGGATGAAGGAGAGATGAAGGAGAGATGAAGGAGAGATGGATGAAGGAGGGATGAAGGAGAAATGAAGGAGAGATGAAGGAGAGATGAAGGAGAGATGAAGGAGAAATGAAGGAGAGATGAAGGAGAGATGGATGAAGGAGAGATGAAGGAGAGATGAAGGAGGGATGAAGGAGAGATGGATGAAGGAGAGATGGATGAAGGAGAGATGAAGGAGAGATGAAGGAGAGATGGATGAAGGAGGGATGAAGGAGAGATGAAGGAGAGATGAAGGAGAGATGAATGAAGGAGAGATGAAGGAGAGATGGATGAAGGAGGGATGAAGGAGGGATGAAGGAGGGATGAAGGAGAGATGAAGGAGAAATGGATGAAGGAGAGATGGATGAAGGAGAGATGAAGGAGAGATGAAGGAGAAATGGATGAAGGAGAGATGAAGGAGAGATGAAGGAGGGATGAAGGAGAGATGAAGGAGAGATGGATGAAGGAGAGATGGATGAAGGAGAGATGAAGGAGAGATGGATGAAGGAGAGATGAAGGAGAGATGAAGGAGAGATGGATGAAGGAGGGATGAAGGAGAGATGAAGGAGAGATGAAGGAGAAATGAAGGAGAGATGAAGGAGAAATGGATGAAGGAGAGATGAAGGAGAGATGAAGGAGGGATGAAGGAGAGATGAAGGAGAGATGGATGAAGGAGAGATGAAGGAGAGATGGATGAAGGAGAGATGAAGGAGAGATGAAGGAGAAATGGATGAAGGAGGGATGAGGGAGAGATGAAGGAGAGATGAAGGAGGGATGAAGGAGAGATGAAGGAGAGATGAAGGAGAGATGGATGAAGGAGAGATGAAGGAGAGATGAAGGAGGGATGAAGGAGAGATGAAGGAGAGATGAAGGAGAAATGGATGAAGGAGAGATGGATGAAGGAGAGATGAAGGAGAGATGAAGGAGAAATGGATGAAGGAGAGATGAAGGAGAGATGAAGGAGGGATGAAGGAGAGATGAAGGAGAGATGGATGAAGGAGAGATGGATGAAGGAGAGATGAAGGAGAGATGGATGAAGGAGAGATGAAGGAGAGATGAAGGAGAGATGGATGAAGGAGGGATGAAGGAGAGATGAAGGAGAGATGAAGGAGAAATGAAGGAGAGATGAAGGAGAAATGGATGAAGGAGAGATGAAGGAGAGATGAAGGAGGGATGAAGGAGAGATGAAGGAGAGATGGATGAAGGAGAGATGAAGGAGAGATGGATGAAGGAGAGATGAAGGAGAGATGAAGGAGAAATGGATGAAGGAGGGATGAGGGAGAGATGAAGGAGAGATGAAGGAGGGATGAAGGAGAGATGAAGGAGAGATGAAGGAGAGATGAAGGAGAAATGAAGGAGAGATGAAGGAGAGATGAAGGAGGGATGAAGGAGAGATGAAGGAGAGATGGATGAAGGAGAGATGGATGAAGGAGAGATGAAGGAGAGATGAAGGAGAGATGAAGGAGAAATGGATGAAGGAGAGATGAAGGAGGGATGAAGGAGAGATGAAGGAGGGATGAAGGAGAGATGAAGGAGAGATGAAGGAGAAATGGATGAAGGAGAGATGGATGAAGGAGAGATGAAGGAGGGATGAAGGAGAGATGAAGGAGAGATGAAGGAGAGATGGATGAAGGAGAGATGGAGGAGAGATGAAGGAGAAATGGATGAAGGAGAGATGAAGGAGAGATGAAGGAGGGATGAAGGAGAGATGAAGGAGAGATGAAGGAGAGATGGATGAAGGAGGGATGAAGGAGAGATGGAGGAGAGATGAAGGAGAGATGAAGGAGAGATGAAGGAGAGATGAATGAAGGAGGGATGAAGGAGAGATGAAGGAGAGATGAAGGAGAGATGGATGAAGGAGAGATGAAGGAGAGATGAAGGAGAGATGAATGAAGGAGAGATGAAGGAGAGATGGATGAAGGAGAGATGAAGGAGAGAGGAAGGAGATATGAAGGAGAGATGGATGAAGGAGAGATGAAGGAGAGATGAAGGAGGGATGAAGGAGAAATGGATGAAGGAGAGATGAAGGAGAAATGGTTGAAGGAGAGATGGATGAAGGAGAGATGAAGGAGGGATGAAGGAGAGATGAAGGAGAGATGAATGAAGGAGAGATGAAGGAGAGATGAAGGAGAGATGGATGAAGGAGAGATGAAGGAGAGATGAAGGAGAGATGGATGAAGGAGAGATGGATGAAGGAGAGATGAAGGAGGGATGAAGGAGAGATGAAGGAGAGATGGATGAAGGAGAGATGAAGGAGAGATGGATGAAGGAGAGATGAAGGAGAGATGAAGGAGAAATGGATGAAGGAGGGATGAGGGAGAGATGAAGGAGAGATGAAGGAGGGATGAAGGAGAGATGAAGGAGAGATGAAGGAGAGATGAAGGAGGGATGAAGGAGGGATGAAGGAGAGATGAAGGAGAGATGGATGAAGGAGAGATGGATGAAGGAGAGATGGATGAAGGAGAGATGAAGGAGAGATGAAGGAGAGATGAAGGAGAAATGGATGAAGGAGAGATGAAGGAGAGATGAAGGAGGGATGAAGGAGAGATGAAGGAGGGATGAAGGAGAGATGAAGGAGAGATGAAGGAGAAATGGATGAAGGAGAGATGGATGAAGGAGAGATGAAGGAGGGATGAAGGAGAGATGAAGGAGAGATGAAGGAGAGATGGATGAAGGAGAGATGGATGAAGGAGAGATGAAGGAGAGATGAAGGAGAGATGGATGAAGGAGAGATGAAGGAGAGATGAAGGAGGGATGAAGGAGAGATGAAGGAGGGATGAAGGAGAGATGAAGGAGAGATGAAGGAGAAATGGATGAAGGAGAGATGGATGAAGGAGAGATGAAGGAGGGATGAAGGAGAGATGAAGGAGGGATGAAGGAGAGATGGATGAAGGAGAGATGGATGAAGGAGAGATGGATGAAGGAGAGATGGATGAAGGAGAGATGAAGGAGCCCTAAAAATTGCCGCTGATGTATTTGCTACTTCCTAATTTTAATGTAAGTTTTGTCCTTTTTTTAATGAGCATCTCTGGAGAAGCTTTTCCAAACCGCATCATCAGGAGTAACGGCTTAAATCCTTCCCATCTTCCCAAACCTTTGAACTGTGGGAAACAATCCCTGTTTTAGACATTCTCTCTGTGCTTCCCTGGCGCTCCGACAGACACACACTTACACTATTAAACATCTCATGGTATTCATTCACTGTTCCTGACAGATCTGAGAGAGAAACCGAGTCCCAGTGTTATCCGTCAGGATTCACAGAGCGCTCCACATCCGTCATGAAGCACGAATCCCAATCTGGGTGAGCAGAATGAGACGAAATTATTAAATATGGATTAATAATCAGAAAGCACAGAGGATGAATGTGACTCTAAATATGCATCAAAGGAGCAGTGCGAGTGAATATTAATGAGCGACAAGCCTTCGGCTCTCTGGAAACTTGACAAAAAAGCCCCACAACAACTCCGACTCGGAGACAAATACTATATTTTCCCGTTTAATAATTTTTGCATGGCAGAAGAAAACATCCGTCTTTATCATTCCGCACAGCACACCCGGAATACAGATGAGTCGCTCTGGGTTTATTAACACTCAAAAACTGGTTCCAATAAAATCCAGCCGAACATTAAGTCTGACGGTCCTCTCTAAAGGCGGACACACACACACACACACACAGACTCACATTCTCTCAGACACACACACATACACACACACACACACGCGTTACATTAGTCTTATTACTCTACTGTTAGTTTTAACACGTAAACATTTGGATCTTAGAGATTCTAAACCCGGCCGTGTTCCAGTTGAACTTAATGAAATTAATGAAGTATATTTGACATTTTATTTGCTTTGTTCCTCATTCTGGGATGGATTATTCCACTTGTAATGCACTAGTGTTGATTTCTCTATGAAGACTGTTTTACTTTCATTACAAATAGCACATCACTTCTGTCTACACCGGATCTGAACAGCATATGTGTGCACTTGCTGCTTTTAGAGCTTGAACAGAATCTTCCTCTGTTTATACTCTATAGACCCCTTCTGCGCCGACGCCACAGTTACGTCACGGCGCTAGCTGGAGGCAAAACAAACGGAAAACTGGAGGCGGCCAATACAAACCAGCACAGATTCGCCTACATAATAAGGAGCTTAAATTATTATTTTTATTATTAAATGTCATCTTGTTGTGTTGTTGGGTGCAAGAATCGATGAAACATGAGTATGCTGTATCTGGAATTTTTTTTCTAGAAAATATTCATATCATTAAAATTGCACCGTAGTGTCACTCTTTACACTGTCGTCTTCTTGGCGCTGGCTAGGCAGAACTGCGGATCGTACACACAAATCTTTACATGACCATTCAGCACATAGTTATAGGCATCTAAATATATATATATATATATGCCCTCAGTTTCTCTTTACCCTCGGTTTCTCTATCGGGTCGGTGTAGAAGTCAGGCCACTCAACCGGAGGTAGCGTTAACGTTAATCCTGTCAGATAAAATGAACTTTTGCAAATAACAATCGCGGCCCTGGACAGTGAGTGACCTTGCACATTAAGATAAAATTGGATTTTCTCCAGTCATTGTTAAAAAACAAGCTAACAAAACTGGCAAACTAACGTTAGTGAAGCGGCCAGAGGGATTGTTCTGCCTCCAGCTAAGCCCCGTCCACACAAATACGTCACCATATTTACCAACTGTAAAAGGGTCTATAGAGCATCTGGAAATAAATGGGCCAAATGTGAGATCTTCTCTTCATAGGTTTAGAACAGACTCATCGAATCCTTCCGATGCCTTCATACATGTCATCTGTCATGTGATGGCAATGATAAAGAATAAAGAAAGGAAAACATCAGATTTCTGAGACGAGGCCGCGCTCGTCTGTGTGGTGGAGAGCGGGAGATGTGTGAGCGCACGGTGGGTTTGATTGACCCGGCGCTGGATGGAGGGAACGAGCTCAATCTGCGGAAGACGGAAATCACACGTTTGCTGCTAGTCAGGATTGACAGACACAAGATTGCTGGCTTTATTATGAGGCTCGTCCTGATTGGCTGATTCAGAGCCAGGCTCGTCCTGATTGGCTGATTCAGAGCCAGGCTCGCCCTGATTGGCTGATTCAGAGCCAGATTCAAGCATTAGAAGACAGGATTTTGAAAAGAATTCTCAAGGGTCCAAATTACAGGGCATGAAAACAAACCAGTGCTCGAGTCTCTCTCTCTCACACACACACACACACAGAATAGTTATTATTTGAAGCTTGTGACATATAAACGCGCACATCAACCCGATCACATGTTTATAGCGTTCATGTAAACACTCAGATTCAGATTCATGTATAGAAGCAGCCGCTCACTCGAGAAATCTGGCAGAACTACATCAACTTCATCAGCGCTATTGTGTGTGTGTGTGTGTGTGTGTTTGAACCCTGTTCAGTGAAAAGCTAAAGGACTGGCTTCCTCAGTGCTGAGAGTCAGAATGTTTTGTGGACTGCAGAACATCATGTTCTTCCTCAGTGTTTCTGTCTCGGTTTCCAGCACAAACATCTAAACATTCTTAAATCAAGATTCATTTACTGGAGAAGCAAAAGACTGCAGATATTAAGTGTTGCTTCTCCAGTATCTTGATTTAAGAATGTTTAGATATTTGTGCTGGAAAGCAAGACAGAAAACACATTGCTATTGTGCACAGCGTTTACAGTGTGAATGACCAACTACATCTGAATTGTATAACAAAGCAAGAGCACTGTATCCCAAAATGCAATGCACATGACTTGACAATCAGTTTCCATTGTTATAAATGATTGGGAACAAACATCAGCCACAATGATTAGCATTTCTGTCTTGACTCTTTTTTTCTTTTCTTTTTTCATTTTTTATAATTTTCCACTCAGTCATGCACTGGATTAAACATGCAGAATGATGACATGTACTGAGGTCTTAGTGAATAATGCTATTGTTTTGATTGCCTTTTTTAAAGAAAGAATGTATTCGGTTCTGAACACAGAGTCTCTCTCCTGTGAGAATAATACTGTATTTGTTGGAGAGCTCGATCCCACACGGGAAGCAGGACTATCAGAGACAGGCTTTATTCTGCCGGGAGAGACCCGAGCGCTCATGCGGAGACTTCAGATCGCTTTGGCCAGATTGAAAATATAATCGCTCTCAGAAATGTGTCTGAGATCTACAGACAGAGCGAGGGTTGGATGAACAGAACGGTGAAAAATGGAGAGAGAACGAGACAGAATGGGACCGAGCGAGAGACTGATGAGTCTCGACACACAACATCTCTCTCGACACGACCTCAACGACACCAGAGAGTGTGTGTGTGTGTGTGAGAGAGAGAGAGATACTGATGAAGCTCGACACACAACATCTCTCTCGACACGACCTCAACGACACCAGAGAGTGTGTGTGTGTGTGTGTGTGTGAGAGAGAGAGAGAGACAGAGATACTGATGAAGCTCGACACACAACATCTCTCTCGACACGACCTCAACGACACCAGAGAGTGTGTGTGTGTGTGTGTGTGTGTGTGAGAGAGAGAGAAAGATACTGATGAAGCTCGACACACAACATCTCTCTCGACACGACCTCAACGACACCAGAGAGTGTGTGTGTGTGTGTGTGTGTGAGAGAGAGAAAGATACTGGTGATGAAGCTCGACACACAACATCTCTCTCGACACGACCTCAACGACACCAGAGGTCACAGGCATGATGGGAAGAGGCTCAATTACTGAGAATAACACTCAAGTTCTGCTCCCAAAACTATTGGCGGAACCGCATACTCGTAATATTTCCCTCTTATCTTTCTATTGCAAAAATAGTAAGAGTAGTGTATGTTAGTATGCGATTCAGAATTCACTGATTCGTGAAGCTTCGAAACCAGGGATGCAGCCAATAAACAGGCTTGACGAGAATAAGCCCCGCCCACTATGATGAATAGGCCCACACAGTTTTTATACAAATATTATATTTATTAAAGTATTGATGTTTCATTGATTCTAATACAATTACAAGCATGATTACAACTTTTTAAATCCTATAATAAATAAAATGTGTTTTTGGATAAGGCTTGATTAGTTTGACTGACATCTGTGTGTTATCCAATTATTAGCGTGTTATCTAAAGCGTCTCGTGCATTTCGTGCCTGGGTGAGTTTGTGTGCGTTCATCTGTCCGTTTATAATTTTTAGTTTTGTGTAAGAAAATATTAGAAAACAGCAAGAACGTTTAACAAAGTTATGTTTCAATAATTATACATAAAAAATAAATAATAAAAAACTGGCGGGAGAGAACCTGTCCCTCAGCCCTCAGATAACGGCCGCCCGGGAGTCTCCGCATCTCTCTGCAGCAGGTAAGCCGTTTTCTCTCGCAAATCAGGTCTAATATTGTGTTGTTGTGTGTGTGGACGGGTGTAGATATACTAGCTGGCGTTGTGTGTGTGTGTACGGGTGTAGATATACTAGCTGGCGTTGTGTGTGTGTGGACGGGTGTAGATATACTAGCTGGCGTTGTGTGTGTGTGTACGGGTGTAGATATACTAGCTGGCGTTGTGTGTGTGTGTACGGGTGTAGATATACTAGCTGGCGTTGTGTGTGTGTGGACGGGTGTAGATATACTAGCTGGCGTTGTGTGTGTGTGGACGGGTGTAGATATACTAGCTGGCGTTGTGTGTGTGTGGACGGGTGTAGATATACTAGCTGGCGTTGTGTGTGTGTGTACGGGTGTAGATATACTAGCTGGCGTTGTGTGTGTGTGGACGGGTGTAGATATACTAGCTGGCGTTGTGTGTGTGTGGACGGGTGTAGATATACTAGCTGGCGTTGTGTGTGTGTGGACGGGTGTAGATATACTAGCTGGCGTTGTGTGTGTGTGTACGGGTGTAGATATACTAGCTGGCGTTGTGTGTGTGTGGACGGGTGTAGATATACTAGCTGGCGTTGTGTGTGTGTGTACGGGTGTAGATATACTAGCTGGCGTTGTGTGTGTGTGTACGGGTGTAGATATACTAGCTGGCGTTGTGTGTGTGTGTACGGGTGTAGATATACTAGCTGGCGTTGTGTGTGTGTGGACGGGTGTAGATATACTAGCTGGCGTTGTGTGTGTGTGGACGGGTGTAGATATACTAGCTGGCGTTGTGTGTGTGTGTACGGGTGTAGATATACTAGCTGGCGTTGTGTGTGTGTGGACGGGTGTAGATATACTAGCTGGCGTTGTGTGTGTGTGGACGGGTGTAGATATACTAGCTGGCGTTGTGTGTGTGTGGACGGGTGTAGATATACTAGCTGGCGTTGTGTGTGTGTGTACGGGTGTAGATATACTAGCTGGCGTTGTGTGTGTGTGGACGGGTGTAGATATACTAGCTGGCGTTGTGTGTGTGTGGACGGGTGTAGATATACTAGCTGGCGTTGTGTGTGTGTGGACGGGTGTAGATATACTAGCTGGCGTTGTGTGTGTGTGGACGGGTGTAGATATACTAGCTGGCGTTGTGTGTGTGTGTACGGGTGTAGATATACTAGCTGGCGTTGTGTGTGATGTTG
The DNA here is from genome assembly GCF_963993115.1 of Abramis brama. Lineage (NCBI taxonomy): Eukaryota > Metazoa > Chordata > Actinopteri > Cypriniformes > Leuciscidae > Abramis > Abramis brama. The sequence continues at coordinate 45,300,160 of NC_139970.1, forward strand.
TATGACTCAAGTGACTGTTGAAAAAGTTAACGTCTGTGTTTTTGTGTGTGTTCGTAATCGTAATGTTTGAGGAAACTAACCCTAACCCTAACCTAAGCGACCTGGATCTTTCTACACAGCTTTGTTCTAACTTTATAGTTTGAGTATTGTAATCTTCAACAGTATATAGTGATCGATACTATTGTGAATTTATTTTGCTTATGTTGACACTGGACGAAGTTACGCGAATCAGTGATGCGGAGCGCCAAAGTCACGTGGTTTCAGTAAACGAGACTTCGTTACGTCATAACTGTTTCGCCGCTTTGGGGCGATGATCTCCGCGAACCCATGAACCAGTATGTGTGTGTGTGTGTGTGTTCTTTAAAGGCAGTTTTAAGTTTAATGGCTGTTTAAAAGGTGTGACCTTTTCCAGAGGACACTGGCACAGCAAGCGGGCTAAAATATTCAGAAACTGTTTCTGCAGCACTCCAAACATAAATATGCCATACTCTGCTGTTCAATATATTCATAACCTCGGATGATGGGCTGTTGATCAGCAGGAGCATAACAACTCTCTCTATTATAAATGACAGAGTGAGGAAAGAAAATAGTCCCAGTACTTCTGTGATAATATGAATATTTGTAATACAGAAATAATGAAACTGTGTGTCATAACTAAAACAGCACGACGCAGATCCGAATGATCCCGTGTGATTGTTTCAAAGGTTTAGTTGACACACATTTAGGAATAAGATCACGTGGGTGTTTGAATCGAGATCTCCATCTTTTAACGATAATTTAAAATTTAAAAATCAATAAAAATGACAAAAACAACAAAATTACTAAATCTTTAACATTAAAATTAAAACAGAAAACATAAAAAAAAAATCTAATTCAGAATATTTATAAAAGTGTGTACATTAATGATACTAAAATAACATTAACAACATTTGCATGTAGTGCTGGAAAAATAGATTTTATATGGGCTTTACATCTGTTTTGCATAATAAGTAGGCTAAGTGTGAATGTAAATGTAATGGCCATTATATAGACGGGATCTGAGCGTGTGTGTGTTCGTGTGTGTGTGTGTGACGTCATTCAGACGGCAAAACAGTGTTATTAAAATATTTTTTACAAACATTTTTTTATCATAGAGAATGTTTAAATACTAATTAAAAACAATTGTTAACAGTCTGTGTTATTAATGGTCTATGTCGTTTCCAACTGTATTTGATTCTTTGCCAAGTACCCCCCCGACCGCCAATCATCTGAGATAGACATAAAAGCTATGACTATGATATAGTGATGTGCCATCATTATGAGATTTATTAAACAAATGAAAAACATTTGCAATAATAAACAACGTATCATTACCGATAACTGATCATGCAGTTTAATTACCCCTTGACTGGCCCCAAACATGTTTGATAAAAGAAACATATGCAGTGTGTATATAGCCTATATGATGTGTATTACATTTTAGCTCAAAAACAATTGTAATAAAAGATAGGATCATAAGATGCGCAATATATCATCAGACATGGTTTTTACCACTTAATGAAGTTTTGCTTTGTAGAAAGCCTTTCTTTAAAGTGAATTTCGTTTTGTACAAATTGTATTTTAATTTTAATAAATGTTTCATCAACCAATTGCATGTATTTAATAAATATATACAAATATAATACAATATAATAACCGTGGCATGGAGGCGCCGGTGCGCCGCGTTCACTTGCATTGCATTGTGAAGTTGAACTAGAGCGCATCTCATCGTAAATGAATGAAACTCAGCGTAGGCTACGCCTCATACATTAGCATTAAACATCTTTGCTGCATCCTTTCTAGAACAGACAAGGGCTTTCTTGCGGCTCGCATCAGCAGAGCACTGCATCGTCCATAGACCGCACAACACTCAGAGCACTGCATCGTCCATAGACCGCACAACACTCAGCGCACTGCATCGTCCATAGACCGCACAACACTCAGAGCACTGCATCGTCCATAGACCGCACAACACTCAGCGCACTGCATCGTCCATAGACCGCACAACACTCAGCGCACTGCATCGTCCAGAGACCGCACAACACTCAGAGCACTGCATCGTCCAGAGACCGCACAACACTCAGAGCACTGCATCGTCCAGAGACCGCACAACACTCAGAGCACTGCATCGTCCAGACCGCACAACACTCAGCGCACTGCATCGTCCAGAGACCGCACAACACTCAGCGCACTGCATCGTCCAGAGACCGCACAACACTCAGAGCACTGCATCGTCCAGACCGCACAACACTCAGAGCACTGCATCGTCCAGACCGCACAACACTCAGAGCACTGCATCGTCCAGAGACCGCACAACACTCAGCGCACTGCATCGTCCAGAGGCCGCACAACACTCAGAGCACTGCATCGTCCAGACCGCACAACACTCAGCGCACTGCATCGTCCAGACCGCACAACACTCAGCGCACTGCATCGTCCAGACCGCACAACACTCAGCGCACTGCATCGTCCATAGACCGCACAACACTCAGAGCACTGCATCGTCCAGAGACCGCACAACACTCAGAGCACTGCATCGTCCAGAGACCGCACAACACTCAGAGCACTGCATCGTCCAGACCGCACAACACTCAGAGCACTGCATCGTCCAGACCGCACAACACTCAGCGCACTGCATCGTCCAGAGACCGCACAACACTCAGCGCACTGCATCGTCCAGAGACCGCACAACACTCAGCGCACTGCATCGTCCAGACCGCACAACACTCAGAGCACTGCATCGTCCAGACCGCACAACACTCAGAGCACTGCATCGTCCAGAGACCGCACAACACTCAGAGCACTGCATCGTCCAGACCGCACAACACTCAGAGCACTGCATCGTCCAGACCGCACAACACTCAGCGCACTGCATCGTCCAGAGACCGCACAACACTCAGAGCACTGCATCGTCCAGAGACCGCACAACACTCAGCGCACTGCATCGTCCAGAGACCGCACAACACTCAGAGCACTGCATCGTCCAGAGACCGCACAACACTCAGCGCACTGCATCGTCCAGACCGCACAACACTCAGAGCACTGCATCGTCCAGACCGCACAACACTCAGAGCACTGCATCGTCCAGAGACCGCACAACACATGGCGGGCGGTGCGGCTTTGAGATTTGGTCAAAAAACGTTGGTGCGGATGATGAGTTTTGTGATGCGGATGAAATAATACCACATCCGCGTATCCCTATCGATAACAACACTGAACACTGCACAAATATTAATTTAATTTTTTTAATTTAGGCGATCAAGTAGCTAATCAGTGTCTGCTCGTTTATTCAAACTAAGTTGTCCTATAACAGATGAACGTCGCAACGTGTGTGTGTGTGTGTGTCTGTCTGTCTGTGTGTGTGACGTCATTCAGACGGGATCTGAGTGTGTGTGTGTGAGTGACGTCATTCAGATGGGATCTGAGTGTGTGTGTGTGTGTGTGTGAGAGTGACGTCATTCAGACAAGATCTGACTGTCTGTGTGTGTGACGTCATTCAGACGGGATCTGAGTGTGTGTGTGTGAGTGACGTCATTCAGATGGGATCTGAGTGTGTGTGTGTGTGTGTGTGAGAGTGACGTCATTCAGACAAGATCTGACTGTGTGTTTGCGTGTGTGTTTGTGTCTGTCTGTGTGTGTGTGTGACGTCATTCAGACGGGATCTGAGTGTGTGTGTGTGTGTGTGTGTGTGAGATTGACGTCATTCAGACAAGATCTGACTGTGTGTGTGTGTGTGTGTGTGAGTGACGTCATTCAGACAAGATCTGACTGTGTGTGTGCGTGTGTGTTTGTGTCTGTCTGTCTGTGTGTGTGTGTGACGTCATTCAGACGGGATCTGTTGTAATGCAGAGCACACACACACACACACACAGTCAGATCCAGTTTGAATGACGTCACTCTCACACACACACACACACACAGACAGACACACACACACACCCACACCCACACACTCAGATCCCGTATGAATGACGTCACTCACACACACACACACACAGAGACACACACACACACACACACAGAGACACACACACACACAGACAGACAGACACACACACACACACACACACACACACACAGACAGACACACACTCAGATCCCGTATGAATGACATCACTCACACACACACACACACACACACACACATACAGTCAGATCTTGTCTGAATGACGTCACTCTCACACACACACACACACACACACAGTCAGATCTTGTCTGAATGACGTCACTCACACACACACACACACACACACACACACACACAGTCATATCTTGTCTGAATGACGTCACTCACACACACACACACACACACAAACACACACACACACACACACACAAACAAACACACACACACACACAAACACACACACACACACACAAACAAACACACACACACACACACACACTGCTAAACGCCACCACCGTTCTCTTCCTCCTGTAAAATCAAGGTGTTGCAAGAAATGAAAAGCTTCTAGATTTAAGGTTTGTCAGTGACATGCAGATTTTTCCAAAGTCCTAAAACTATTATTATCCCAGATTTTCATTGTGTTCTCAAACTCCTGGATGTGTGTGTGTGTGTGTGTGTGTGTGTAATTCTGGCCTGCAGCCGTTAGTTCAGTGGCAATAGATGCATTTATTTTTGTCATTTGCAAATGTTTGTGAAAGATTCAGTTTCTTCTCCTTTAGGCGTGAAATCTGGCCTGAATAACAGGATTAAAGCACTCCGCGGATGCTGTGCGACTCCGGCTCTCGGCTCTCAAAGCAAGCCTGCATTTACATATTCATAAGGAACATTGGATTATTCAAATTTCTTCAGTAAATCGGAAGTAATGTGTGACATGACAATTTGACTCGCACTTTTATTAAGACCGGTTGCCAGTATATGGTCATGTTCTCTGAGATGAACATATTCCAGGAAACATTTCCACTGCGCTTCAGAAATAATGAAATGATGTAAATCTGAGGCTTTTATACAGAAGTGACGCTTCTCACATATAGATGGCGCTCTTGTGTAGTTTATTCACATCATCATCATCATCATCATCATCAGGTTAGAATCATTCAGAATAAGGCGACTGCCAATAAATGAGTGGGTCATATTTTATCCCAAAATCAAAGAGAAAAACTAGATAATTTGCATAATAAGTTTTAAGAGCACTGAGATGTTCTGCATTGCGTTGACAACCTTCCAGCCAGATTCTCATTACCATAATGCATAAATAAAAAATAAAAACATTGAATGCAGCAATACAGTAATGAAGATCATAATGCACTGCAGAACATGATGTTCTTCCTCAGTGTTTCTGTCTCGTTTTACAGCACAATCATTCTCAAATCAAGACACAGTTAGTGGAGAAGAACAATGACTGAAGATATTAATACTGAAGAAATGCATGAAAATAGAGTGAGTTTCTGCTTAAACAAGAGCAGATATCAGTCGATGGAAAACACAATCTTAACAAAGGGAAAACTATAGTTTGCAGTGTGTGGATACACTGATTCCTAGGGAAGCTTGTTTCCGCCACAGAATAAAACATTTTAAAAGAAAATTGCGGCTTTTTATCTCACAATTATGAGTTTACAATTGCAAATATGTTTCGCAATTCTGAGAAATAAACTCGCAATTTTGACTATCTCACAATTCTGACTTTATATCACGCAATTCTGACTTTATATCACGCAATTCTGACTTTATATCTCGCAATTCTGACTTTATATCTCACAATTCTGACTTTATATCACGCAATTCTGACTTTATATCTCGCAATTCTGACTTTATATCTCGCAATTCTGACTTTATATCTCACAATTCTGACTTTATATCTCGCAATTCTGACTTTATATCACGCAATTCTGACTTTATATCTCGCAATTCTGACTTTATATCACGCAATTCTGACTTTATATCACGCAATTCTGACTTTATATCTCGCAATTCTGACTTTATATCACACAATTCTGACTTTATATCTCGCAATTCTGACTTTATATCTCACAATTCTGACTTTATATCTCGCAATTCTGACTTTATATCTCACAATTCTGACTTTATATCTCGCAATTCTGACTTTATATCTCACAATTCTGACTTTATATCTCGCAATTCTGACTTTATATCTCGCAATTCTGACTTTATATCTCGCAATTCTGACTTTATATCACGCAATTCAGACTTTATATCTCGCAATTCTGACTTTATATCACGCAATTCTGACTTTATATCTCGCAATTCTGACTTTATATCTCGCAATTCTGACTTTATATCACGCAATTCTGACTTTATATCACGCAATTCTGACTTTATATCACGCAATTCTGACTTTATATCTTGCAATTTTGACTTTATATCTGTCACAGTGTCTGGTGGTTCCCTGGGTTAAACACTAGAGGTCCTCAGTTTTCACGGTGTCTATGCATTTTCACTACAATTCCCATGATCCTGTCTGTCACTGATTGTTCATTGTCTTTCAGCTGTTTCTCGTCACCTTGTCAGCACTTGTGTGTGTATATATACCCTGTCTGTTTCAGTGTTTGTCACGGAGTCCTTGTCTTTTATCACACCACTTCCGTGGTCCGCCTTGTTGCCTGTTTTTGGATTGTTTTATGTTTTGGATTGCTTCTTTGGTTTTGACCCCTGCCTGGACTGGATTTGAGTGACGGATTTCCCTTAATAAATTATACTGCTTTTGGATCTTCTCTCTGTTTCCCGCGTGATGGATCGTGACAATATCACGCAATTCTGACTTTATATCTCGCAATTCTGACATTTTTCTCAGAATTTAATGTTTATATCTTGCAATACTGACTTTATAACACGCAATTGGGAATTTATATCATGCAATTTTGACTTTATATCTCACAATTGCGTGTTATAAAGTCAGATTTGCGAGATATAAACATGAAATTTTGAGATAAAAGTCAGAATTGTAAGTTAAAAAGTCGCAATTAACTTTTTTATTATTTATTCTGTGGCGGAAACAAGCTTCCATAGATTCCTATTCATTAATATCAGTATAAATGTATGCATTAAATTTATAATAATTTAATGCATAATTAATACATAATACATACATTTGTTTGCATTGCATTATAATAATGAGAATGTAAAAACACCTATATTTAATTGTCATGAAAATAATGTTCCTTTCTTTATGCGAAATGTAATTTCTTAGCATTTTTCACAAACCCTGTTCTTGCCAGTTTTCATTAGATCTGCCCCATAAGGCCTTTTGGAAGACTTGATGAATTGATATGCTAATATATGCATGGATCTGGCAGGAGAAACATGACTTTATCACGTCTCTTTTGTATCTTCTATTCCCTCTTGTTGGTCTGTTCTCTGCGGCCCGTTCAGTGGTTCTGCCGAGCGCTGGTGTGGTTATACGCTACGCTGCGTCTCGTGTGGTTATACGCTACGACACGTCAGAGAACGCTCAGGAAAATAGGACAGATCTGTGACTCAGAAATCCCACATATGAAAAAGTCTCTTTTAATTTGTTCCTGCGCTCTAAATATTCAATTCTAAATTGATGTCAGCCTCAGTTCCGTAATGCCGTCGGGCTTCGAGCGAATCACATCATACATCTGTGTTCTGCTCTCGCGCTTATTAGTCCACCGAGAGACAATTACTGAGACTGTGTGTATAATTCAAGTCTATCCTAATAGACTCATTAATTTTGCATTAAATAATGAAAAAAATGTCATGCATTTCATTACTGTAATTGGTCTTTGCTTAGCAAATCTTTTGCTGCTGACAGTGAGTCGAGCCAGAGATGTGATGCTCCAACTCTGGCTTCTGGAGATTTATAATTATTATTGGCATATGTCGTCCTGGTGTTTTATTCTTGCCGTCGGATGAAGAGGAAAAACATCCCCACGTCCCACAGGAAGAACTCAGTGCCATTCCACTAACTCTCAAACTCTCACTTTGACGACGAGTAAACTAGTGTTTCTTGCCAGTTCATCTGCAGAATCCAGACAGTTAATCAACTGTGTTTCAAATGAACATCTCAGGCACATAATTATGGAAAGCGACTAAAACTCTGGTATTGTGTGCATCTTTGATGTAAACAAGCTTGAAATATCTACTGAATAAATCAGGTCTACTTTGAGACGCTCATTTCCACAGATGTGGTTATTGCAGAGTTAGAGAAAGGTATCGTGGTTTTGCAGTGTTTGAAGCGGATGTCGTAACACACGTCAGTCGACCGGGAAGATTTTAAAATGAGCGGTTCATTCATAAATCCGTAAGATATTACTGTCATGCTGTGGAAAATACAAACCGGAAGGCCGAGCACAGAAGGGGCGGAGCCGCCACAGAAGGGGCGGAGCCGTCACAGAAGGGGCGGAGCTACAGAAGCGCTTATAGCCTAGACGTCACAATCTATTTGCTAAATATTTAGTTAAGTACTGGGAGAAGCATTTTTAATTGGCTTGAGTGTGTATAACATTGAGTGTGTGTAACATTCATGCACACTACCAGCCAAAAGTTTGGATTTATTAAGATTTTTGAAGGACATTTCTTCTGCTCATCAACGCATTTTTATTTGCATTTATTACATACAGTAAAACAGTGAAATATTATTCCAGTGTAAATCATCTGTTCTCTATGTGAATATATAGTAAAGTGTAATTTATTCCTGTGATCAAAGCTGAATTTTCAGCATCATTACTCCAGTCTTCAGTGTCACATGATCCTTCAGAAATCACTCTAATATGAGGATTTGATGATCAAGAAACATTTATGATTATTATCAGTGTTGAAAACAGTTCATATTTCTGTGGAAACTGTGATCAATTTCATTTTTCAGGATTCTTTGATGAACAAAGTTCAAAATAACAGCATTTATTTGAAACAGAATCTTTTGTAACATTATAAATGTCTTTACTGTCACTTTTGATCACTTTAATTCATCATTGATGAATAAAAGTATTGATTTCTTTTATTTCTTTTCCCAAAAAAATAAAATAAAACTTCTTACTTTTGAATGGTAGTGTTTAATGTTACAAAAGATTCTATTTCTGATCAATGCCGTTCCTTTGAACTTTCTATTCATCAAAGAATCCTGAAATAAAATTGTACACAACTGTTTTCAACACTGATAATAATCATAAATGTGTCTTGAGCATCAAATCATCATATTAGAATGATTTCTGAAGGATCATGTGACACTATATATTCACATAGAAAACTGCTGTTTTACATTGAAATAATATTTCACAATTATTACTGTTTTTTTGTTGTTGTTGTTTTATCAAATGAATGCAGCATTGGTGAGCAGAAGAGACGTTTGGCTGGTAGTGCGTCTGAAAATGTTGTTTTTTTTTGGTTACTTTAAAATCTGCAAATATTGCTTCACATAGTAAATGCATTTTCTGTAAAGCTGCTTTGAAACGATGTGTATTCTGAAAAGCGCTATACAAATAAATGTGAATTGAATTAAATGCAGAAGGCACAAAGCTGTTTAGAGCAGTCTTGTGTGTGTGTGTGTGTGTGTGTGTGTGTGACTGTGTCTGCAGTGCTGAAGGTGTGAACACACACACACTCTCACACCCTTACAGCTGCTCGACACACACACACACACACACACACACACACTCTCTCACACCCCTACAGCTGCTCAGGACACACACACACACACACACACATTTGCTCTCCACAGTTTGGATCATAGACTAGCATAAGCCTCATCACAACAAACCAAACTTCTGAACGCATGTGTCCATTTGCTGTGACGTGTACAAATGCTTTCCAGAGAAAACGCTGAACAGAAAGTAAACACCCACACGTTTGCACAATAAAAGCACTAAATGTCTAAATGTGACATTTATTTTTAAGTGCTTGTTATTTAGACATTCAGACATTTTACAGTTTTTCTCAGTTGTTTACACACACATACTGGTCCTTGAGACCCAATGACCACAACATGTAACTCATTCACTAACCCCCTGAACCAGTTCTGCTGAGCTACACACACAGCTCCTGCTTTACACACACACTGCAGTTCTAAAACACACCTTTTTCAAAACACTACACACAATTCTCTGTGCATTTGGCACAATTTGCATGCAGTTTGTGTTGGTCGGGATGTACACTGTGTACATTGTTTTTGTGGGAAAAATAAAATATATTTGTTACTGTGTATTTGTGTGTTCTGAGTATAAAAACAATATTCTCAAATATTTTACAACACACTCAAAAGTCATTATGATGAATGGAGAAGAAGTGTTTTACAGTGAGCACATCAGTGTTCAGCTGGTTCTTATAAATGTTCATATGATGGTGTGTGTGTGTCATCTGAAAACAAAATACCATTTTGAGAAGAAATAACATTGTTTTGAATGTAAAGTCTCATTTTGCAGGAGAATTGAGGGGTTTTGCCCATTGTGTGTTTTTTGATTTGTGTGTAGAGTTCTGAGAATATGAGGCATGCTTTCAGAAAATGTGTGTAAACAATCGAGAAAAACTGTAAGTAGGCTATAACCTAAGTGTCCAAATGGTCATAATTATACAGAGTTATTTACACTGCTGGTCAAAAGTTTGCAATAATTATGCTTTTTTATAAAGAGTCTCTTCTGCTCATCAAGGCTGTGTTTATATGATCAAAAATACAGTAAAACAGTGAAATATTATTCCAGTGTAAATCATCTGTTCTCTATGTGAATATATAGTAAAGTGTAATTTATTCCTGTGATCAAAGCTGATGTTCAGCATCATTACTCCAGTCTTCAGTGTCACATGATCCTCCAGAAATCACTCTAATATGAGGATCTGATGCTCAAGAAACATCTATGATTATTATCAGTGTTGAAAACAGTTCAGATTTCCATGGAAACTGATTCATTTTATATTTCAAGATTATTTGATGAATAGAAAGTTCAAAAAGTTTTAAATAGAATCTTTTTTAATATTATAAATGTCACTTTTGATCAGTTTATTGTGTCCTTGATGAATAAAAGCATTAGTTTAAATAAGCAGCACAACTGTGTTCAGTGACCCATGAAACGCATGAGGATCGCCTTGATTTAAAATAAGAAAATAATAAAAGTTATCAGAAAATGTTGTTGATTTCTTGGTTACTGTAAGATGTATGCTGTGTTGTTGACGGCACACTGAAAGTCTCTCCTTGATTGTTTGTTCATAGCCCTGTGTGTGTCGTCGTCTTCAGTGTGTGTGTGTGTGTGTGTGCAGATATACCCGACGAGACCTCGACACTTTCAGGCATATTGCAGAAGCGAGCGAAGCCGAAGCGGCTCTTCTCTTGATTACAGGGAAGCGTGTTCATAACACGACAGATGGCCGGCTCGTTAGCGCTCAGTGATGCTCTTATGCCCACCAAACACATCTTAATCAAGCTGTGATCTCTCTGTAATCACACTTCTTACTGGCAAACACCATCAGTCTAATCCCGGGAACGAGCGCTGTCTGGAACCGGCATAAGACACATCAGAAACAAGAACAATAACTATTAGCGGTCATGAGTTTCTTTTGCTCTTTATAAAGCGTGCATGTGGAACTAGCACAGATCCGTCTGTATCCGGACACTAAACGCACTGTTGGGATGTGTGTTCCCGTGTGTATGGAGCGGTTGGGATGTGTGTTCCCGTGTGTATGGAGCTGTTGGGATGTGTGTTCCCGTGTGTATGGAGCTGGACACATGCGGCCGACAGACGCGTCTCGGATCGGATCAGGAGTTTATAAGCCTCTTTCAGCAAACAACTCATTTACTGTAATTGGCTCTGATGAACTGCAGCATTTAGACACCCTGTAGGTGTTCAGATCTGTGTGTGTGTGTGTGTGTGTGTGTGTGTGTGTGTGATGACAGGAGCAAACTGATGAGAAACAAGATCTGATCATTGTCCTTCATTCAGAACGGAATTACTGCAGTTGAGGAATGAATGTTGTGATACTGTAGATAGACAGACAGACAGACAGACAGACAGACAGACAGATAGACAGACAGATAGACAGACAGATAGACAGATAGATAGATAGATAGATAGATAGATAGATAGATAGATAGATGGATAGATGTTAGTTCAGTAACTGGTTATTTACGGCTCAGAGATCAGACGCTGATTAACACACTGAGATTAAGATTATGAACATCCTTCTGTTTTACATTAATCTGATATCCGGATCTCTGCAACTCTTCTCACTCCATCTGTTATAAACTCCTCCGCCAGAGTTCAGCCAACAGATTATATTCTCAGACACAGATTATATGTGACTCTGGACCACAAACACAGTCTCGAGTCGCACAGGTGTATCTGTGGCAATAGCAGCAACACACAGTATGGGTCACAATTATAGATCTTTGTTTTATGCCAAAAATCATTAGGATATTAAGTAAAGATCATGTTCCATGAAGATATTTAGTAAATTTCCTAACGTAAATATATAAAACATGTATTTTTGTGAGTGAATGCAGCACAATGTTTAGATTTTTTTTGCTCCTTCAGATTCCAGATTTTCAGGATTGTCCTATAACGAACCTCACATCAGTGGACAGCTCATTTACTCCGCTTTCAGATGGTGTATGAATCGCAGTTTCAAAAACATTGACCCATGTGACTGGTTTTGTGGTCCAGGGTCACATATTATTTCATATATATATATTAGGGATGCACTGAATATTCGGCCACCGAAAATGGCCCAAAAGAAACCAGAAACCGCGAACAGAAACCTGCTTGTCTGTGGTGTGACGTATTTCAGTATATCTGAGAAAGACCCACGGACAGCGATTTGCAAAACATGTAATGCCGAAATTTCAAGAGGGGTGCATCTGCAAAGACTTTCTCCACGTCGGGTTTAATTTATCACCTGAAATCCAAACATCGCTACGCTGAACATGAGAGGAACGCGGCACGGAAAAGGAAAACGCCTCCGAGCACGACCACTCCATCTGTGGCGGACGGTTTTGAAAAGGCAAGGAAGTTTCCCAGTGATGGTGTCGAGGGTTAGGGCATTACACCAAAGATGTGTGCTTTCGTAGGCTGATCGAGCACACTGAGTCATGCCGAGCAGACGACGCTTCTCAGAGGTGTGTTTACCTGAGCTGTTTAATGCTGTTGCAACTCACGTCCATGAGCATATAGTAATATAGCATATAGTTCACTTGTTCTGAATGCACTTTCTTGTAGTAGTCCTAGAGAGAAAAATAAAAAAATGTAAATGCACTTTGTTTTTATGAGAGAACATTTAATTGTAAAACCTTTCTGCAGGCCAGTAGGCCTGTACATTATTGTTTAAAGTACACATGAGTGGGGTCAAGTTAAACATTTTAGTTTGAATTTTATTTTATTCTGTGCATTGTTGCAATGTGCTAAATAAATATTTGCATAATTTGTAATTGATTTATTCTTTGAAACTTTAATATTAATTTATGCAATTGCAATGGTTTTCGGTTTTCGGCCTTGCTTTCCTCTTTTTCGGGTTTCGGCCAAGAATTTTCATTTCGGTGCATTCCTAAAATAAATAAATAAATAAATATATATATATATATATATATAGCGATTGCTTTGATTACATCACACTAACAGACAGACGTGTGTATCAGGAGCTGAACTGGGTGAACTGGGTAATGTGTCAAATGGTCTGCATTTGTTCCAGTCTGTGAAAAGCCTGTTAACAGTGAAACATTTGAGTCTGACACCTCGACACCTCGAGCCCAAATGGCCAGGTGTGTGTCTGTGTGTGTGTCTGTGTGTGTGTGGGGTGTGGGGTTCACACCTCGATCTCTGCACGACTGATCAATAGCTCCTCATTACCTTTATCTCGGTCAATAATTAAGAAAAGAGTGGAAAACAAACCCTCATTGCTTTACATCTGTAACCCTAACAAACCGACTGATGGAAAACGGCATTTTTGCACTCATTTAGCAGGAACTAAACAAAGCTTTGAAAACATTACAAAATAGGTTAGTGATAGTAAGATTGACACATGATCCTTCAGAAATCACTCTAATATGAGGATTTGATGCTCAAGAAACATTTATGATTATTATCAGTGTTTAATTTCTCAGGATTAGATCAAAAGAACAGCATTTATTTGAAATAGAATCTTTTGTAACATTATAAATGTCTTTAGTGTCACTTTTGCTCAATTTAATGCGTCCTTGATGAATAAAAGTATTAAATTTTTTTTTTTTACTGATTCCAAAATTTGAACAGTATGTGTGTGTTTGTATGTATATAAGAGTGTGTGTGTGTGTTTGTATTTGTATGTATGAGTGAGTGTGTGTGTGTGTGTTTGTATTTGTATGTATGAGTGAGTGTGTGTGTGTGTGTTTGTATTTGTATGTATGTATGTGTGTGTCACGTGTGTGTGTGTGTGTCTACCTAACTATATTTCGGGGACAGATTTGTACCCAGAAGTGACCTAAACCTGACAAAATCTCATAAAACCTCCTTTAGGGGCGTGCTCATTTGTAAATCTGGTAAAAAAAAATAATTTAAAGGTTTTTAAAAAATGTAAAAATGCAGAAAGTTGTGTGTGATGGGTTGGTTTGGGGTGGGGTTAGTGTGTGTGTGTGTGTGTGTGAGTGTGAGAGTGATGGGTAGGGTTAGTTTAAGGGGACAGAATATACAGTTTGACCAGTATAAAAAACATTTCGTCTATGGAAAGTCCCCATAAAACATGAAAACACAACATGTGTGTGCAGTTTATTTTTATATATTGTATTTTAGTAGCATCTCGCATGTTAAATAACTAGATTTTTTTTTTTAAGTAAAGTTTGAGCTTGTCTTTGTCTTCAAATCAAATTTTAAGCAGATTCCCACAGATCAAATTCAGTGAAGTGTGTGTGAAGGTTTGACTGGTAGTGGGACAATAGTGTTGTGTATGAGGGTCTCCCACAGGAGGGTGTTACACAGCTGTGAGCCAATCCAGAGCCAGAGGCGGGGCTTCTTGAGTGCTCATTGGTCAGCAGATGGGCTCATTTGCATACACCATGACCTATATGTGATAGGTGTGAGCTGGAAACTCCAGAGTCAAGCAGGAGTGAAGATCACGACAGGACACTTTTATTCTCGCTTTTCTTTTTAAGAAATAGGTCTAATTCATTACAACAGTCTTTTTAAGTCTATTTCTGAAACAGTCACTGATTTTTGTTTGGCGTTTGCAGACATGAAGTTCTTCTCTTACTTCACGCTTCTCTGCATGATCTGCAACGGCTTCTGCACAACAACAAAGTACTTTACATTTGAGGAAGATGCTCCCGGTACAGAGATCGGAAACCTTTCCCAAGACTTGAAAATAGATCCAGAAGAGGATCCCGAGACGTCATTCAAGTTTATCCAGAAGACCAACTCCGTTATTCACATGAGGAAGAGCGACGGGCTCCTAACGGTGGGAGAGGTCATCGACCGGGAGCAGCTGTGCCAGCGATCCCCGCAGTGCCTGATCACGTTTGACGTCGTCGCCTTTTCAAAGGAGAAATTCCAGCTCATCCACGTCGAGATCGAGGTCAAAGACATCAACGATCACTCGCCTCGGTTCACACGCAACGAAACGCATCTGGACATATCGGAAGATTCGCCTTTAAACTCGCGTTTTCCTCTGGACGTCGCCGTGGATCTCGATGTCGGAGACAACTACGTCCAAAGCTACTATATCTCACACACGAGCAATTTCGTGGTGGAGGTCAGCACTCGTGAGGACGGGGCGAAGTCAGCCGAGCTCGTGTTGATTAAAACACTGGATCGGGAGACGGAAGAGTTCTACACGATCGAGGTCACGGCGACCGACGGCGGGAATCCGGCGAAATCCGGTGAAACAACCGTTTACATACGAGTTCTGGACTCTAACGACAACAGCCCGACGTTTGAGCACAACTCGCTCAAAGTGGAGCTCAGCGAAGACTCTCCCGTGGGATCCCGAGTGCTGAAGGTGCACGCCTTCGACCCCGACGCTGGGATTAACGGAGAAGTCGTGTACGGGTTCGTGGAAGGCTCGCCAACTGATGTCACGCGCGTTTTCCAGATCGATCTCATCTCAGGAGAAGTGACTCTCAGAGATGCAGTCGACTACGAGAGTAAGAAGTCCTACGAGTTGCACATTCAAGCTTCGGATTTGGGAAGCAATTCAATTTCATCGACATGCCGAGCGATCGTCGACATCCTAGACGTGAACGACAACGCGCCGGAGATTAGCATTAAACCGATGACTTCCACTAGCGACGGAGTAGCGTTCATAACCGAAGCCGCGGCGGAAGAGAGTTTCGTTGCGTTGATTAGCACATCCGACGGAGACTCGGGTCCGAACGGATACGTGCACACAACTTTACAAGGACACGAGCATTTCAAGCTAACGCAAGCGTACAGCGACACCTTCATGATCGTGACGACCACGACTTTAGACAGGGAAGCCATTCCAGAATACAACCTCACTGTGATTTCCGAAGATCTGGGAACGCCGCCGTTTAAAACCATCAAGCATTACACGATACGCATCACTGACGAGAACGACAACGCTCCCGCGTTCAGTAAAGCCTCGTATGACGTCTCCGTGATTGAAAACAACATTCCCGGATCGTACATGACCACGGTTGTGGCGCGGGATCTCGACGTCGGGAAGAACGGAAAGGTTTTCTACAGTTTGATCGACAGCGAAGCGCCGGATGGTTCTCCGATGTCTACGTTCGTGTCCGTCGATCCGCACTCGGGATCTTTATACACGCTCAGATCCTTCAACTTCGAGACTCTGAGAGAAGTCGAGTTCGCAGTGAAAGCTAGCGATAAAGGTTTCCCGCCGCTATCAAGCACCACTTTAATACAAATCCGCGTGGTTGACGAGAACGATAACTTTCCGTATTTCACGTATCCAGTGTTACGGAATGATTCTGCTGAAATCCCGATTCCCTTTAACGCTCAGGCCGGGTATTTAGCGTTACGAGTGGCCGCTAAAGATGAAGACAGCGGCGTCAACAGCCAGCTCAGCTTTCACATCCGAGAAGACGAAAATCAACTGTTTTCCATTGATAAAAACACTGGCGAGATCGTTTTAAAACGTAGACTTTCTTCATCATGTGGAGACGTCCTGCAAATTACAGTTTCTGTGGTTGACGGTGGTCGAGAGCCGCTGACTAGCCTAGCATCCGTGCGTTTCGTGGTCACAGACACTGGAGCTCAAGAAGATCAGGTGGTTATTTTACTCCGATCGAAGGACGACGAGGCTGTGGAGTTCGACGTGTGGACGCTGGTGATCGCTGGTTTCGCTGGATGCTGTGTGTTGTTACTGGGAGCCATCAGCGTGATCACCGTTAGCTGTGTGATCAAACGCCGGCGGAGGAGCTTCAGGAGAGACGGCCTGTACGGATCGACTCCGCTTTCCAAGAGCAACAACACCGGCTCAAGCGTTTACAACGGCGCTAACGCCTTCCTCAGGAACGAGAGCGAATCCATGCAACCCTGTTTGTATGAAGACAAGAGCCTGGATTCTGAGGAGAAGGTGAGTGATGTTTTGCGGATCATCCTGGTGTTTTGATGCACGTTTCCAAGTCAGAATATTAACTCTAAGCTTTTGTTTTAATAGCTGTTCCTGCCATGCAAACCTTTCGAACAAACATTCTTATGGCAAGATGAAAAATACTGTCTGCAAACAAGGTAAGAATGATTTTTAGTTGTTGATTTTACTGCATTTGCCTACTTGGATAATTGCTTGACTATAATTTAATAATTATAGATACAATGAGGGCCGAAGGTTTGAGACTATTAGTGAAAATGCATTTATTTAGCATTTTTCTTAAAAAAAATATTAATAAAAAAAAAAAAAAAGAATAAAGTTATCATTACAATTTCTATGTTTTTAATTTAAAAACAATTATATTCAAATTCCACTACCAGTCAAAAGTTTTGGATCGGTAAGGTTTTTAATGTTTTTAAAAGAAGGGTCTTCTGCTCACCAAAGCTGCGTTTATCTGATCAAAAATACAGTAAAACAGTGAAATATTATTATAATGTAAATCAGCTGTTTTCTATGTGAATATATAGTAAAGTGTAATTTATTCCTGTGATCAAAGCTGAATTTTCAGCATCATTACTCCAGTCTTCAGTGTCACATGATCCTTCAGAAATCACTCTAATATGAGGATTTGATGATCAGGAAACATTTATGATTATTATCATCATATTGTGTTTGTTCAGTATGTAAATGCATGACTTTTTTTTCTGGTCTGGGTTTAGTCTCTCTCTTACAGTGGGTCATGAACGCTGGCGGATTAGACACGTGCCAGTGAATATAGTATTTTTTTCTGAGATGGAATATCAATAATCAGATGTGATTGCATTGACAGCGGCACCAGCACCACAGATCAGCTGAGCGTGAAGGACAGTGGGAAAGGAGACAGTGATTTCAACGACAGCGACTCTGACTCCAGCGGAGCGGCTCTGAGGAGAAGCTTGACCACCTTCCAGCCGATGGCCAGAGGTGTGTGTCATTCTCTAACAGCTTTATCAGGCTTTACAAGGAGGCTTTATCTCTTACCTCAAAAGTAACGATCAGAGAACATTCAAAAGTAACATTCAGAGAACATTCAAAAGTAACGATCAGAGAACATTCAAAAGTAACGTTCAGAGAACATTCAAAAGTAACGATCAGAGAACATTCAAAAGTAACATTCAGAGAACATTCAAAAGTAACATTCAGAGAACATTCAAAAGTAACGATCAGAGAACATTCAAAAGTAACGTTCAGAGAACATTCAAAAGTAACGTTCAGAGAACATTCAAAAGTAACGATCAGAGAACATTCAAAAGTAACATTCAGAGAACATTCAAAAGTAACGATCAGAGAACATTCAAAAGTAACGATCAGAGAACATTCAAAAGTAACGATCTCATTATGTCTGAAAAATGATACAATTGAATGTTCTCTAAACATTCGTATAACCAAGAAAAAAGTTTTAAACATTAAAAAAAGGACATTCAGAGAACATTCAGAAATGACGTTTTCATAACTTCATGGGAGTGCTAGCAAAGATGAATAAATACTGACAAATGCATTGCTCGTTAATGTTAGTTTATGGGAGCTTGTTATAAGGTGTCACTGGTTTCCTTGAGCTCCTCATCAGTGTTCCATTAAAATTTACCTTAAATGTCCCCAACTGGTCTTGCTTAGTTCATATTTCATATTCAACAATATTATTGATCTCCTGCATTTTCTCCATTATATGAGAACTGAACTGAGCTGGACGATGACATCACGGTTTTCTCCAGAGCGGCTATATATATAAATATATGAACTAAATTAATAACTTTTTAAGCTGGACTGATGCTATTGTCTTCTAGACACAAACTCTGTTGCATTATTTTCCTGTTATCTCTGTAAAGCTGCTGTGAAACACTCTGAGTTGTAAAAAGCGATGTATAAATAAATGTGACTCGACTTAAAACTAAATTTACTTGCTTTACTGCCAAATTATGCGAGACTTAAAATAAGCATAAAAAGCAGGTTTGTGCAGTGCATTAATGCGTGTCCTGTTTCAGGCTCGTTCGGAGACTGGAGGAGCGGTGTGATCCAGACCCGTCACACACTCGCCCCCCCCGGCAGCGCATACACCATCGGCTTCTCACACACACCTCTTTACACCACACACCACCTCAACACACACCTCAACACACACCTCACTGCCCGGCGCTGGAACGAAGGCCCGGGGAACGTGCAGAACCGGCCCATGCAGACGTTCTCCCGCACCGGCACTCTTCCCTCGTACTCGGCCCATCAGGAGAGCCGGAGCCGGAGCGCCGGGGAGCAGACGCAGACGCAGAGCGAAGTCGCCACCAGCTTCTAGATATCGTCCCGCTTCATCCCGTGGGATTCACTGAGGAAAACCCTCCAGCTTTCAGAACACTTCAGTCTCGTTTTCCTGCACTAATACCTAAACATTCTTAAATCAAGATAACTGAGAAGCAAATTAATGAAGATATAGAGAAAAACTTATGTGAGTTTGTGTTTAAAACAAGAACTAATATCTGCCAATGGAGTCTGAAAGATAAACGTAATTCAGAGGGAAAACGAGATCATCTCTCAGACTCCAGCGACTGATATTAGTTCTGTTTAAGCACAAACTCACTTCATTTTGATCATTTTTTCTTTAATATCAACTAAGATCAATAAATGCTGTAGAAGTATTGTTCATTCGTAGCTCATGTTAACTAATGACCCTCACTGTAAGAATAATGTGGATGTTAGTGCTGGACAACGAGGACACGTCTAGCTGGTTCACTGCGATTCAAACCCAAGTGTTTTTTATTTTTTATTTAAGAAAATATTTTTTAAGAACAGCTTGTGAAAGTTAAATTGATATATTTGTTGTAAATATCTGTATATTTTGTATATGTTCTTCTCACTGAGAACTGTTTGTGCCACTGATGGACATAATTCAGGAAATCCAGCTTAGTTTCTTTCATAGATGATGTTAGTTATGAGTTTGTATATCATTACTAAAAGATATAAGTGAATTTGATGCTGTTTATTCCCACATATTTATATTTTATTGTAAAGTAGTTTATATGTAAAAAATGTGTGTAAATATATGCACAGATTCTGATTATCAGCTTCTTTTCTTCTAAAATGTCCTAAATTTAAACCAGTTTGTATATTTGATCCTCTTCAGTTTTTTAATAAGTTGTGCTAAGACTGTAAATACTCAGTTGTGTATAATTAATTTCTCACCTCAGTGACCCAAATAAAGTACTTGTAAGAAGTCTGTGTGTGTCCTGGTCTCTGGCTGGACGAGCGGGAACAGAGTCATGTGACGCCGCAGACACCGGGGGTTCAGGGAGGGTGATCTGCTCTACAATCACATGAGGAATGAGGCTTATAAAGACTCAATCAGGCGCATTAGTGGAGTTAACGAGTTAAAGAGCTTGTGTGAGAGATTATGCACATCTTCACTTATTAACACACTCTACAGATTATGACGGATGAACACAAGTCTCGTTTACAGCACTAACACCTAAACATCAGATCCAGACTGGAGGAGAACAATCACTGAAGATCTCAAGTTTGATTTCTGAGGAAAATCATCAAAATGAAGTGAGTTTGTGTTTAACACAAGAACTAACATCAGTCGCTGGAGTCTGAGAGATAATCTTCCTTTCCCTTTGAATTACGCTTATTTTTCTGACTATTAGCTGATATTAGTTCTTGTTTAAGCACAAACTCACTTCATTTTGATGATTTTCATCAGAAAACACGAAGAGTTAAGAGTGTTTAAGTGGATGTGCTGTAAAACGAGAGAAACGTTGAGGAAAGTTTATTCACTGGAAGGAAGAAATGCAGGATTTAATTTGAAACCATTTTCTCAGAAATTTCTGCAAAGAAACGGTAATCAACACATTTAATTAAACGTGAAATTTTGAAATAGAAAGATTGAAATAGTATTTTCCAGTAAAACAGTCCAATGATATTTACTTTATTTACAGCTTCAGAAAGATAGTTGTGACAGGGTGTAAGAGATCATAAACCGTGTGTTCTGGCTCTGTTGAAGAAACTCAGATTAATCGAGCGACAGGGAAGATCCATCAGGACTTTTCCATGTACAGATCACACACTTCCACTTCAGTATGAAGGATTTGTAATAGCGCTGGAGTTAAACGTGTGTCTGAGAGGTCCGTCGTTCCTCACTGAGTTTCAGAGGAAATACAGGAATAAAGAGAGCGGATCTGTGGCCTGAAGGGATGTTTTCAATAACAGCAGGATCGGGATCCGGCTCATCCCACATGACAGATTTCCAATGGGATATGAAGGACAGTGCAGGAAAAGATCAATATGACATGAAATGGGTTATGGTTTTCCATCGAGGTCAAAGAGAGTGACGACAGGATTAAAGCTGCGATAGTGCAGCTAAAACTCTTCAAATCTGCCAATAATGCAGAGTTTCTCTCCTTTTTAATTATTATTAAAAATAATAATGTTTGAGAGCAGCCTGTGCAAGGGAAATGTCTTGGACATATTTGTGTAATGTGTTTCTCACTGAAAGCTGTTTGTGCTCATAAATGTGTGACTTTATGCTCATAATTCAGCAAACCCAGTTCAGCTTCTGCCAGTTATGAGTTTGTATGTCTTTAATAAAACACAAAATAAGTGAATTTGTTCAGAATGAGCACTTATATAACTCATATTACTTCATTTACCCTCTTTATATTACTTCTGAAATTCTATAAATTTCTACTTTTCCAAGAGCTACAGCATAAACCAGTGATGCAAGAAAGACATTTATTTTATCAATATTTATGAGAAATTTCATTTGAATATATCATTAGATTAAATTTATAAGAGCAAATAATATGAGAATTACCAGTGTGAACTCCATCGACTTAATTTAATTATATAACTCATGACTGCTAACTTTATGAAACCTATATATTATAAACCCACACTTTTTCTAACAAAACGACATCAATATTACCCTGAAATTGTTCAAACAACACTGTATATATTCATTTTACTTGCATAAAACTTTTACTTTCAAATGAAAAGCAGACCTGAACGCAAAAGTTAATTATGCTTAAGTTTAATTATAAATTATGTGTATTTTGACCATCTAAATGTCATCTTCGTTTTAACAGTTTCATGAACTCGAACGGACCGAATGAGGGTTAAAGTTCAGAGTCTCTCAAAGGTAATGCATGTTTTATTTGACAGAAAACTTCATTGATCAAAGCATGATATCAAATGGTCATTTCAACTTAAATTATATTAAACTGGCTTGAATTATTTTGATGAATTAATGTAAAAACATGTCATATAATTTATAACAGAGTGGAAGCAGTTTTGCTGAAGGCGTCTCATACGTCATGCCGTGATTATACATGATTGTGCTCTAAAAACTGGAGATTGTGATTGAAATGTCTTGTACATTATTATCATATTCATGGTTGCTTTGTTGAGCATTTCTTCAGATAAAAACAACACGCTCTAACAGTAGCTTTTCATTTTCACCTCATAAATTCAGCAAAAAGAATATTTTTAATCAGTCCAGGATTATGGGCTGAAACTGCTCATAATGAGTGTTTTATAATGAGTGTTTCGGCTCATGAAGCAGCGCGAGGTCCTGAACATCAGCTGTTGAACACATTACTGCTGGGATATCTCCTTATTAAAGTCTCCAGCTTGATGAACAGCTTTATAAGACTCAGATAAAGATTTAAACACTTGATCAGTCCAGGACTTCGTCCATCTTCCACAGCAAATGTGCTTTTCTGTCTAAGACATGTTGAATCTGTATTTCGTCCTGAATTCCTCTAAGGTTTAGTTTTTCTTTATTAAACCTTAAACACAGAGATTTCACCTTTACTGGAGCGTCACAGTAAACACAAGTTTGTCTCGTGTGTGTGATGTTTAACACATTCAGTTGCTATAAACAGTGCAGGAATATGATCTGTGAATATGTGTGAATGCATATTCATAAAGCTCACTCTTTATATCAATAAACACTCTTCAGCTTTATCAAACTCTTTAACTTTCAGAGCTGTGGTGACTTCCTTCACTGTCATAATGGCCACTTTATTAATATTACTAATAATACTAAAGTATATGCGTAAATATGTACTTTACTCATAAAGTAAAGAAATATTGTAAATCTCTGGACAATCACAGCTTACTGAAACAGAATCACAGCTGAATTATTACACCATTATCATAATTAGACATGACTATATATATGTGCTCTGGTGGAACATAACAGTGTTTTCTTACGTATAAAACCTAAACCAACAAAAACATTCCAAGAATGTTACAAAAAATAATCAAATAATGTTAGAAAAATAATAATCTCAGATTTGTGAACACTAACAGTCCTCGTGTGATTGTTTCCTGTAAGAGCATCTGCGCGAGTGAACACCGCCACCTCGCGGTCACATGTGGAACAGCGGCGAGTGAACACCGCCACCTCGCGGTCACATGTGGAACAGCGGCGAGTGAACACCGCCACCTCGCGGTCACATGTGGAACAGCGGCGAGGGAGACGCGCGCAGATTTACACCATTGTTTTATGTTTCTCTGAAAATAATGAAAGGAAACATTTTTCTCATCTCCAGAATACGTTAATAAATAAATAAATAAATGAATAAATAAATAAATAAATAAATAAATTCTGTCGAGATATAGACAGAAAATACTAAAGCATGGCCTCTTAGGGCTTCCGTAGATTTAGGAACAATTATCCCAGCGAAGGAGAGTTTAGTTTCAACCCTAATAACAGATCATGGACTGAGGGCAGGTGAGTGTGGCGATGATTTCACTATAAAACAATAAAACAACTGCTTAATGCGGGACAAAAGTTCAGCTGAGAGAAATATTGTGTTGAATGGCAGAACAAGCTGTGTTTCTCCATCGGGTGTTGTTGGTGTGTGTGGATGTGCTTCTCGTTCAGTGTGAATGGATCATTCTAGTGTGGAGCGTCGAAACCTCTGCGAATGGTTTGTGATGTCGCGCGTCACCTGCCAGAGTCACGTGGTTCAGTAAACGAGGCT